>NC_052399.1:18637884-18949816 GCF_009389715.1 Phoenix dactylifera | reverse complement strand
GGGATCGCTTTTAGCAATCATGGTACAAGTCATGTGAATCCCTGGCGCACACAGTAATGCCAGCATGGGGGCCTACCAAGGGATGCTCTTAAAGAGCTCGAATATTACAATAATTATTGCTACTGGTGAAATCGCATCCAAAGATGTGTCTCTTTCCTACTGGCTAGGCATAACAGCTCGGGCCCTAGCTTGACATGTAGACCTCTCCACCAGGCTGTAGCAATAGAAACAAGGGCAACATCTCAGGGAGACGTGCCTCTGGAATTCCAGCAAGCAATTTTTAGTAGAAAAAAAATGACCCACTTGCTATTTTTCTCAAGATTAATGAGGGAAGAAAAAATGAGCAGATTTGAAGGATAGAGAAGGGAAATGCTATGCCCATGAACAAATTTGTCTGCCATACAGCAAAAGGGGATTGGCATAACTCGTAGATTTGATGTTACATATCATGGAGTCGGCAAATTATATCTTGCACCATAGGCACCAGGCCAATTAGGTCGTCTCGTTCCTATCGGCCAATTGCTGAGACAACAAAATGATAAGTGAAACAACCTGATTTGTGTGGTGCGTGGCCATGTGGTGCAGTAGTGCGGGATATAATTTCTCCATATATTTGCCAAGTTAATGATTGAATGGCTGAGAATCTTTCAGGGTACGCGTAATTGGGCCTATCAAGTATCTTCCAATGGAGAATAGGTCTTGGCTGCCTAGTTGTGTGACAAAATGAAAGGTCATCCAGCATCACAATTATGTTCTTGAGATGGTGCATGAGAAATTCTCTTTTCCAATTCTGGTACGACGTGTTGTTTAAGTTATTTCCTTATATATTCCAAGTCATTATTAGCTATATTATACTCTGTATCACATCATGGAAACAGACGGAATAAATTATCCGCAGTTGTCCCCTGTATGTGAATGTTGACAGTGAGCTTTTACCACCTCAGATATATTACTATGTGCAATCATATAATTGGCCTACATGAATTCATTTGGATTTGCTTTTTTTCCTTTCCAGAGAACAATATATCTGGATTTTATGCTTCGGTGTTCTTGGCATCAAAACCCTATGAAGACTTTTCAGACTGAAACATTAAGAAGATGGATATATGCCCAGCTGGGAAAAAGGGGCCTCATCCATGATTCTTACTAACAAGGTTGTAATTATTATAATGACTATTATAATAGTTTCAGCTACCCTTATTATGTTATTGGGATACACCTCTTAATTTTTGAATAAAATTATTGAAAATTTAAATAATGACTATTATTTATGCTTGCATATTCTTTTCAATAAAATATATTTTTGAAAATTTAAATTGTTACATCAAAATTTTACAGTCAAAAATAAGACTATTTTATCTAGTAACAAATGAAAACTAATACTTCTATTTTTTTTGTTATTAATTACCTGTTATACATCATATCGCCATTGTAATATCTGTTATTTATTAGATTATTTTAATATTATAAATTTCTGTAGTTGTTTTTGGATACAAATAAGGATCATTATAACTGTTATAATGTTGAATAATAGTTTCAACAGGATTCTTTGTGACGGGATAATGCATTAAACCTTATCTAAACACAACATTTATTCATATCATGTGTAGAATGGCATGCTACGCAGAGCAGATTGACCATGCCGGCCCAAGATTTAGAATAAATACCAAACAAAAAATACAAAAAGAGATGCTAGAAGGAAAATAATCATGAGAGAGAAAACATATTTTTATTAAAAAATTGAGCCACACAAAAAGGCTCTCTCTCACTCCTTACAAAGAAGAGCAACTCTCACTCTCTTCTTTTCTCTTTTTTCTCTCACCACTCTAAAGGAAACACCAAAGGTCCTTTTAAATAGGGCCTCATATGGGTGGGATATTTAATTCTTACCCGAAGTCAAAAACCAACGCCCACTAAAAGATAAGACTTGATACCACCAAAGGATAAAAATAACTATTCTTAAAGGAATAATTAAGTAGAATAAAACTAAAAATGGAATCTTAAAGTCATTGAAATTAATGACCAACTGAATAGGAATCCTAATAGGATTAGAACTTGGCAATGAACCTTAATACTTTTCTTTATTGCGAAGTCCATACTAACAACATTGGACTTATCGATGTCGTGAAACGTCACAGCAGCCATTGCCAATATTGCTGCAATAACAACAATATATAATAATTTGTCAAATCAATAATTGAATAGCAAAATCTTTTATTGGTTTAAAGAATAATTCCTTCATCGGCTCGTAGAATAATTCCTTCATCAGTCAGTACTCTTGGATATGTATGTTAAAGTCGATGCCCTCTAACACTGCTCCTCAACATTGACTCCATAGTTATTATGTCGAGATTCTATAGAATGTCTAGCTTACGCCAATAATCATCAAGTTGCTAGTTGCAACCAATGCTTTCTAGAGCATTGACCATTATTTGCACGGTTGTAAAATCAGCAGTAAAACTTTGGATATATTCACATGTCTCCATTTGAATAGTTTTAAGTATCTGCCTATAATTGGCTTTTACATATGAAATCAAATCTTCATGCATAGAATCTTATAATAGCTCGAACTTTGGAGTAGCTTCAAAATCAATTAGTATACTAAAAAAATTTTTGAGTACCAAGGCATAAAATTAATCATCTCCACTAAGCATATCTTCTTCCTACTTGATCTTGGAAACTATTTCAAAATTAGTCAGCTTTTTAACCTCATGACCGATTAAATCTCCATAAAAAATATTCGTATCTTGGATAGCTTCGATATATGAATCTTCTGCATTATTTGATTTGTGGATTTGAGTCGATCACAATCTTGGATTAGTGTCATTGCGACCATCCATTGCACTAGCCTTACCCCGGCCATTGCTAAGCACCGCTGAACTCTATTATCATGAATCTCTATTGTGTTACCATACCATAGTCTGATTTTTATTTTATGAGTTAACTAGCTTGATTGGCGAAAGGATACTGATCCGGATCATTGGACCTTGCCACCTAGTCAACCCTGTCCGTCATGCACCCAACTGTTGTCAGCTACTATTGGACCCATAATTAATAATCTCTGGTTTATTATCTTTTTTCTAATTGGATATATATTTATTAATTAGATAAATTGAATTGCATTGTACTAACCAATTCGAATAATTGGGTGTTATCATTTAGCTGGCCTTGTATATCTTTCTATACAAATTTATTTTTTATAGTCAGTCCTAATTTAGTATGGAGATGCAGTCATCCGGGCAAAAAGAAGTCCAATAAAATTTTATACTTTAATTTCCAATTGAGGCAAGGCCCTAACCTTTAATTTTAATTTTTAATTAAAGAAGAATAGAGAATATGGGTAATATTAAAACTTTAAAATTAGGTAACTATTAAATAATTGATTCATTAATATGGTGAGTGACTGATAAAGGATAAATTTGTGTTATATTGATATTAAATTGACTGAATATATTAGGTATAGATTGGTAGCATTGTAGCTGTATTAGATTGCGATAAAGGTAAGAATTTCTGTACTTGAATCACCATATATATACATATTTATTGGTTTGTATTGTTAGATTTGCATCATGAGATTTGTATTGGTTTGACATGTAACAATAAGCTTTTATATAATTTCTAGTACAAATATATTTATGTAGTTATTATATATATAAGATATTGAGAAAATTATTATATGATCGAAGATATCCTAAATTTGAGAAAAGTTAATTGTATATATAATAATTGATTTGACAAAAATAACAGATAAATCAGATAGATAAGATATAGTTTGGACTAGCCTTACTGACATATTAAAAGCTACCATGGGCTATAACGTGGTTTGGATAGCCACCATGGGCTTACGAGTGGTATTAGGCTCAAGCTGGGTCATGAAGCCTCCATGGGCTTATGCATGGTATCAGCCTGGAGCTAGGACATAAAGCCACCACGGGCTTATGCGTTATATTAGCCTCGAGCTGGGTCATGAAGCCACTACGGACTTATGCATGGTATCAGCCTCGAGCTAGGTTATAAAGCCACCACAAGCTATAACGTGGGTTGAATAGCCATCATGAGCTAAAACGTGATATTATATCAACCTCGAGTTGAGTCATGATCATGGTTAGTCCAAAGCTAAGAAAAAAATAAAAAGAGAAAAATTGATAAGAAACCTAAAAATCAAGCAAATGAGAATGAATAACATGACATAAAAAATTATTGTTGAACAATTAATGATATATGAGATATATAAGTGTATGTGCACGCATGCTTCTGAAAAAAATGATAATGAGAACTTATATGCATGTTATTTATGAGTTTTTCTGACTATTGATACAATATTCGTCTAGCATTATTAATTGATTATTTTCTTGTTACTTTTAGTGTAGTAGTTTGAAATTTTTACTGGGCTGGAAAGAGCTCATATTCTTTCTACTTTTTTTTTGAGAGTCACAGGAGGCATAGACTCGAATGGAAGGGACGTGGAGTTCGTGAAGCTATTCATTAGTTAGTTAATTATTTATTTTGCTGAAACCGATGGATATCAGAAAATCTGTAATTGAACTATTGAAGAATTAATATAACTGAATTAGTTTCATTGTTGGTATTGTGTGAATTATGCTCATATTTCAAGTCTAGCATAGTCTCTAGGGCTCTGCTCTAGGAAGTATGCGGCCGTGTCACGTTCTGGACCCGGATGTTGGGTTCAAGGCGTGACTTAAACTATGCCTAATGTGGTCAAATTAGGAGCTAGATTGCACAGCACCACCTCTCCTATTTTCTTGCTACAAAGAACAGCCGGAGGGATCCGCATAGCATTATTAGGGACCTTCATGGTGTCTAAAGAAAATAATGGCACTGCAAGTGAAGCTAGTAGAGATGTGAAGATAGCCGCACCTTAGGGGCTGAGATATTGGCAGTTAGCAGTACAAGCTTTGGATTTCATGAAAAAACTCAAAAGAATGTGAAATACTTTACTCTGAAAAGCAGATAGCTGGTCATTGCTGTGTTGAAATACTTTATTTTTAGGCCTGATACTTTGTCACTATTCTCTCAGCACAATAACAGGCGTGAATACTTTAGTCATGTACATTAAAATAAGTGAAAGTTGGATGCCAATCAAAATGTGCGTTATTCTGCAAACTAGGACTTAGTCCAGCCATTAGGCATTAGATGCCCTAGAATTTTTATCGCATATCCGTCTTCGTGGGCAGCTATATTCTCGGGCATTTGCGCGCAGTACTCCCCAGTGGAAGTAGTTGCGCGGGCTTTTTTATTTATTTATTTATTTTTTGGGTGGGCCTTCCTCCAAAAGTTTGAATCTTCTCTCAGCCAATGAGAACTCGACAACTTCTGAAGGACGTGACAATGATGGAAGCAACCATTCGAAAACAGCACAGTAAAAGCGAGGGAAGGGTCTTCGTTTTACTCGCGTCAACCGATCATGTCACTGGAAAAGGAGGGATGCGAATTCCATGGAAATAGCTCAAGGACAAAATCATAAGAAGTCAAATAGATATGATGATAGGCCCATGGTAAATCAGAAACCAATGTCATGACCAACGACCTCTCTCGAGCTCTCAAGCTTTCCCACCCGGGACCCGGGACCGGGGACCGGGGACAAGAAAAGATGCTTACACAACTTTATGACCGGCAAGAACAGACAGTCACATGAATTTTAAGAAGCCATGCACAGAGAAAAATATATTCCAATATAAAAGCAGCACCCAGTGACAAATCTATACAAATCTAAAGGATCATAGACCTAAATTCTGTGCGCCAAAGTAGCTCTCATAGACGTTCTAAACGAAAGCATCAAAGCCACACTTGATCCCCTTCATTTTACCCCCTCTTCTCCTCATACTTCCCTGCAAGTAGCCTGTCTTACCATAAGCTCCTAATTCCCCCCCTGCACTCTTCGGAGGTAGGACTCATGCCAAGAGAAAGGGATCCTTTGGTTGTGGGAAGGGTGATTGGAGATGTGCTGGATCCATTCTTAAGAAGTGTACCCCTCAGGGTGATCTACCATTCGAGGGAGGTGGCCAATGGATGTGAGCTTAAACCCTCAGCTGTCGCTGACAGACCTAGGATTGAGGTTGGAGGCACTGACCTCAGGACCTTCTACACCCTTGTAAGCCCACCTCTCTCTCTCTCTCTCTCTCTCTCGCTCGCCCCCCCCCCCCCCCCCCCCCCAAGATGCATAACTTCTTGTGGGCTTACTACTCGATCTCCTTGCAGAAGGGTTACTTCTGATTTTGAATTTAGCGAAGTCCAGTGTCCTTATATATATATTTTGTTCTATCATGGTGATATCTGCTAGTTCTTAAAGTCGTTCTAACGATGTCTTGCAGATTATGATAGACCCAGATGCTCCAAGTCCAAGTGACCCGCATCTCAGGGAGTATTTGCACTGGTAAGCACCCGCCGACAATGTACAGTAGAACGTGGCCTTCGATTTAAGGAGGAGTTGTACTCATCGGAGAAGCCATGAGCATATTTCTTTTTGCATTGCTTTGAGGATTTGTTCCATTGACACAAGAACAAGGAATGAGAAGAGGAAGTGTGGAACAAAACTCCTCAAATGTTTTGTTAATCAACCAAAATAATATAGTGCAAACTAAACCCTAGACGTAGCCTTGCAAATCCGACTAGAAACAGAAAACCTGGCCGAAAAATGAAAAAAAAATATATTCTAGGACCATTCGACTGCAAAATTCCAAAAATTAGACAAACAACCAGTGCCGAACCTGCTGGCTTCTACCAGATTTGGTACAGTTCATCTAACCATGCGACTTATATCAGATATATGCCTTCAGTTTCTATAGTGTTGTTCTAATAGAAACTTGAGTTGCTTCAATATATATGCAATCCTTGACAAACCAATTGCCTAAAAGCTAATTCTGATCCTAATCCCAGTATCCGATCTAGGAGAAGAGGAGCATGTCTCTTAGCAAAATAAATCTTTAATCATATATTTTACATCTTAACTAGGCCACTTTATATGCTTGAAACCATTGATCCATCCTGCAATTGTCATATAAAAGTTTGGATTGTCGCCACCATACAAAGGCACATGCACCAAAAACATTGCACAAATGTCACTGAATCCCTAATTATGAAACTGCACTTTCAGTCTCTCAAAAAACTTGCGTTGCTCCAAAGTTAATCCGATCTACCCTTGAGCTTTTCTCATAAAATTTATGTTTATGTACTAACGTGATCCACGCTGCTGCTATAGGTTGGTCACAGATATCCCGGCAACGACTGGAGCTGCCTACGGTAAGATCACAAGAACCAAAAAAGATAAGTCCGCCCAGGTGGATCAGGTTATCTTTTAGCTACTAGCTGTCTGTGTTTCCGATGGTGGGATCAAAATGCCTCATCCACTTCTCAATTTAATCACCTACGTTTCAACATTTACAGCCCCCTTCCCCCCCACTCCCCCCCCCCCCCAAAAAAAAAAAAAAAAAGTTGTTGCAGAAGAATGATAAGCAGGCCTAATCTCTCTGTCTCGTGATTTTATACCTGGGTTCAGGTCAGGAGATTTTGTGCTATGAGAGCCCACGTCCGGCGCTTGGCATCCACCGGTTCGTCTTTGTGCTGTTCCAGCAGCTTGGGCGGCAGACAGTGTATGCTCCTGGGTGGCGCCAAAATTTCAACACCCGGGACTTTGCAGAGCTCTACAACCTCGGATCACCGGTCGCAGCAGTCTATTTTAACTGCCAGAGAGAGTCCGGCTCCGGCGGGAGAAGGATGCAACCGTAAGCTATGGCTTATATGGTGAAATTGGGAGCTAGCTTGCACAGTGCCGCCTCTCCTATTTTCTTGCAACAGGGATTTACGTAGCATCATTGTTGGGGACTTCACAGTGTATAAAGAAAATAATGGCACTGGAAGTGAAGCTAGTAGAGAAGTGGACATAGCTGGACGATGGGGACTGAGATACTAGCAGTTAGCAGCACAAGCTTTGGATTTCATGAAAAAACTCAAAGATTGGATACATTATTCCTTTTTTCATGATTGAGATGCATGGCCTGAGAGAATGCAAAGAATAGAAGAGTATGATGCAATTATAGAGTAAAATAGAAAAGAAAGTCGTATTTTTCAGAATTAGTTAACTTTTTGGGTAGTCAATATCTGGAGATGAGTTGCTGGTACTTGGATGATATATAATAAACTTCATGCACGGATCCCAAAGTGATGGAAACATGAACCTATGAGCAAGAACAGTGCATGACATTCTGTTTGATCTGGCTTTTATCCCTTCGTAAGGAACCTTAAACCAGTAGATGAAGGCCTGCAACTACCTTTAATCAACTTCCGTGCAATTCATGCTACAAATACCACCAACAGTACTACATCTGAAAATGACCTCCACATCAATAAAACTGCGGGGGAGTAACCGCTTCCTCCATACATTTTTCACACAGAGAGAGAGAGAGAGAGAGACGAGCTCCAGAGACTGAATGGTAAAGCAAAGAGAGAGAGAGAGAGAGAGAGATGAGCTCCACAGACTGAATGGTAAAGCAACCCAGTTCGGCTGAGTTCTGACTGGTTTGTTTGCCTATTCTCATAAGTTGGCCTGAAAACATGGATGGCTTTTTATATATGTATCAAGCTTGATCAAGATGATGAGGAAACTCTATAGGATAGTAGGAGCCAAACATTAGAGATGTGCACCACATCCTTTATAAGAAGGCGAACAGGTTACCCTTCACTCTTCAGAAGTAAAATTTCCATTTGGCACAATTAGACCATGTGGCTTCTACCAGCATACCAACAATATCATCTTGGGAGCTAAAACATGGTCTCTGTAAAATTTCTATTAACCTGTGGGCAATTTGGAATAAAACTTAAAAGGATGCATGCCTGCATAAATGTCCATTCCAAAGTTTCACTTTTATGCTGGAACACAAAGGACCAACTCATGCTTGTGAGAGAATCTCTCTGTTATTTCCTTGTGAAGAAGAAAAAGACAATCTTGTCCTTTTCTTTTTACGGGTAAATGTAGGGCAATGTGACCGGGAATACGATTGAGGAGGAGGGAGGGGGAAGGTTTAAACACAAGAATTTGAAGAAAAGGAAAAACTTGTGCTGTTAATGGACATCTTGTTCGCAGACTGCACTCAACTACGAGTGACATTAAATTCACCCTTTTATGATTTGTTTTTACATCTCAATGCACCAATATACTGCCCTATAAATTCACAGATGCACCATACATAATTTCATTATGTCAAGCAATGACTACAAGGATAGCGACATCCATAGATTCTATACTGCTAGAACCGCATCTTTGAAAACTAAGACGAGTCCTTCAATTTCCTCAACAGTTATTAACTAAAGTAGGCCTTACATAAGACTGTATCTTTCTTTCTTCTTTAATGCTTTTCCTCTGAGTAATGGTGGGCAACAACCTGTTAAGATTGCTAAGTTCAAATAGTTGGAAATCAATTGCGCCAAGATTCAATCCCAATTTCAATACATGTCTTATTGTTCTAACTATATCCAAAAAACTCATGAAAGAGTTCATCCAAGGTTCGGGATGTAATCTCATATGTACTTTCAACCATTTTGATTTTTTCCTTTCTATATAAAAGTCATGCCATTGCTTGGGTCTCATACTTTGAAGTATCTAGTTAGCACTTATCAACGTTAACTCCTTGACAAAAAAGAAACATTCATTATTTGTTGTAGAAAAGAAAAAACATGCCCTCGTTTCAAATTTGTTGCATAAGAAGATAGGAAATGTCAAATATTTAATGCAGCATTTTTTTGAAGAGAAGTCAGGTTCAGAAGAACCTAAATGAATTTGAATAATACCTTCATGAATATATACTCATTTTAGTCTTCTTCTTTCTTTTTCTTTTGATGTACAGAGAGATACAGCCATTACATTCTCGCAGTACATCCTGCAGAGATCAAAAAATCGGCCGTCACTTATTATTTCCTCTTCATCACCAATAAGAAGATCCTTGTGATAATAGCACCCAGATAGGATTAATTGTTTTATGATCATTGATTTTGTTGATTTAAACCTGAAAATCATTGAACACAGAAGCTCAGGATCAGAAGTAAAAACAATTACGATTTACCTGATATTGAAATTCACTTAACAGGAGAGCATTTTATTTACATTTAACATGACATGCAAGATAATTATAAGTTTTCACAATTATATCTTAAATTTGTTGACTTTCATTTATCATTCAATTCAAGTGTATATTAAATGCACATCTCACAAAGAATATGCTAGTCTCTAATCTCTAGGATTGCATGATCATTTTTTAATTGAGTCAGTAACATCCTTTCATTCCAAACATTCTACAACGTATGCAATGAATCTCACAGCATGTTAGCCAAGTTTCATCACGGAAACCTTTGAAAGTTTAAGGTGAGTGTTCATATCCTACATTGATTAGTAAGGTATATCAGATGATGTTGACCATGTTCATCGCTTTTTAATTTCGACACTGCATCACTGGATTCTTTGTCAGGCCAACCTAAAAGAGTGTGACCAATTCATACAAGCAAACACAAGCTTTGAATTTTTTATTTCTTTTTTTATGAAGACGGAGGCAAAGCCACCCAACCTTTATTAGAAAGAGAGAGTTTACAGAAACTATTTATAAAGGAATTGCAAGAAAGAAAAACCTAAAAGAGGAATAAATTTTTTTTACAAAAGATAATGGTCTGTAAGTAGACCTGTTAAACTATTCAACAAGCTGAACAATCTTATCAGTGATTTAAAGAATCTTTGTATCTTCAGTGTACAACTATATAAGCTCTTTATCCTAATACGAGTCATTTTTTATAGGATAGATCAGCATCTCTCAACGTGCAGTGCCAATATTGTGAGGTTTTTCTAAAGTTTGATATGAGAATCAAGCAACTTCTCTGAACACAGATGCTTCCAGCTGAGAATCAAGCTCTGATAACGATATAATCTAGGCAACAATAACAGAATGAGGCTTGATAAAGATTATTTTCAGGAGGTGTAAGTGAAATTGCTCCCAAAAACAAATATTGCTTCTAAATAAATGAGTTTGGAAAACCAGGTCTAAATTGGTTCTGGATGAATCAGCTAGCCTGAAATGTTACCTTCCTAATCTCTCTTTTAAACTATCATAATAATGTAGTGTTTCCATCCAACTTTTTGTTTTTATGGTTTAGGGTTTGGTTTTGGTTTCTTTCTGAGATGTAATGGGAGTTTGCCTCAAATCCTAATGAAGATATTCATATTAGAGATAGACGATACTGAAACAACACAAGACGTCTCCAACCCCAACAACCTTGAGCGCGGGGATCAGATAATCGACTGCGGACTTCTTAGGCTTATCAGATTCATCTTCTTACCTCTACACTTGAGAACAGAAAGCAAAGAGCAGGAATCAAACAAAACATTACCTATGAAAAGCTCCTCTAGAATATTGTGTTAAACATATAATACTAATTCAAGAGTTGACTCTAGAAATCACTATTTTGCAAATAATTACCTTATGACACTAAAATAATCCTCTATACGTTGTCAATTTTTTCCAGAATGAATGTTTACTGGAAAGGCCATTTAAGTGTGTGTGGATCTTCACTGAAGATAATATAAATGTATGACCATATTGGCTGTAAATACTTGTTATATAACGAGAATTAGGATTAGGTACAGGAATGCACCCTGCAAATGCATTTTGCAAAACAGATAAGTGGATTTAACATGGAAACAATGTTGGTTGTACAGACCATACAAAAATGCCTAAAATTTCAGAATTGTTTCCCCATATTTTCTTTTGATTCCAGTTTGCAAGTCTTCTATATATTATCAAAGTTTAAGGGTCCCTCCCTATTTAGTGAATGTAAAATGAAAACCTTGCTATGAAAGGACATTATTTTCTAATGTCAATTGGTAATTCAGAAATAACAGAAGAGTGGATTACGCCACAGATATGCATCTTAGATCATTTTAGCAGGCATATGTTTTCTTTACACAATGCATTTTGGGTAACGTAATTACTGTCGATAACCTGCAAGCCTCCAACAGTACGTCTACTTAATAATATTTCCTGCTATTCAGGAAAATCATGGCTAAATGGGATATCATTTCTCAAAGTCAAGACCTGATTCCAATGATTCTAGGCAGCACCAGCAGGATTTAAATAAAAATTAGATATATTCAAACTATTTCCATATTTGCTCAAATATGAATATCAATCATACGTCGGAATTATACAAGAATGTAACTGAACAAATATAAATTTTTTGCACATTTAGATCCAAATCCATGCAGAGGATCACCTAAACTAACCTATTCTAACAACAACTTTATTGCTGTTCACATTTAGCCTGTCCTCAACCCAAAGAATGCTTATGAGCAATAAATCTGAGTGCAGACTAAATGCAATTTCATATCAAAATCTTGTAGAAGCTTCATTTTTCTAATAACAAGAATGGTTTCTCATATTTGATCGATTAACATAAGTCGGTTCTACCAAGCGCAGATGTCATATTTATTATTTGGATGACAAAAACAGAGGATCAAATTCACACATTCAACCCCTAATCCTTTCAGCACACCTCAGCACAAGGCAGAGAGCTTATCAACAAAAATTTGATGTGTTTATGAGGTATTGTTGTGAATAATGCTCGTGGCAAGGAAGAGGGAGAGTGACCAACATAATAAAGACATACTCCAAACGGATCAAAGCCTTCAACAAAATTGTATACGGTGGTCTTGAGCACTTAATTTCTCTGTCCTGACAAGTACCCCATATTTGCTATGGACTACCTCCACGTCTTACATACCAAACAGTATAAGGTCGGACTTGGTTCAGGACAATGAAATCTAAACAGTTAATTACTAGCTAACTTAAAGGGCCACAGAGACGAACTTTAGGTAATTAAAAGCCTAGAATATGTTTTGCATCACACTAAAATATATCGATGGTTCTTTCCTTCATTTGAAACTCTACGAATTCTCCCAATTTCAATTTTCGTGAATTAGTTTCAGTTATCTGAAATATATAAATATTATCTGATTAATGAAATAATTTTGTTAGAAGCGACATATCTCATTCTGTTTGATTGATATGTCAACCTTAAACAAGTCCATTCCAGTATGTTTATTTTATTTACTGTTTATCATATCTAGCCCATTTTGGCATCACCAACTTGATATAGAGCAAAATTACCCATGTCATATCCACAAAGAGAATAGTTATTAATCAAATATGATGATGAGAGAACAAAGGATGAATTAAATTGATCAAAGACTTAGAGGACTTGAAGAACAATCTATCAACTAAAAGAAGTGGAGAGATAGTTAGCAGAAAACACTACCCAATTCCACCAGCATTTCATGAAGACATGTTTTGGAAACTTGTTCACCTCAGTCATGCCAAATTTAGGTTGTAAGAGAGTTGTTGTAATAAGCATGCACGAAATATGAGCAGACACAGGAAATGCAGCTACTCTTTCAAGAATTTTTTTTTTAAAAAAAATCTGGAAAAATAGTTCCCAATGGTTCCCTTGTGTTTCTCCTTGCATTTCACAACATCAGAAGAGACCACTACCTGTTCATAATTCGAGTTTTTGCTGCACGATTCATGCTTTCAGTTACTGTGTCACCTCCCAAACGTATTACATGCATCAATTGGGTGGAAAGGAATAGGAATGATGCCGGCAATGCTTTATATGGCCAAAAGCCTTAAATAAAGTGTAATTTATATCATATAATAATAAGGAATAATAGGTGCATGAGGTGAAGTATTTAGTTTTCTCGTGAAAGTGCAGTATTAAGGGCGGATCACTGCCAGGTCAATGGATAGCTCCTAGCTCCCAACTCAACCCACACTAGAAGACTAAATAGAAGTAGCCTTTGCCAATCGCATTCCTGGTTACTTCCATTGCTTCTCCCTCTTGATCCTTCATATCCCAAGCAGGTGGGGAGTAAGTATATATATAATGGTCTCACCATATGGGCTTCATGTCAGCTGTCCAATTCATGTCAAGGAACAGCATCGACGCATCCTCGTGATGCCTATTCTATATGAGATTCCATTCAGATCTAGATAAATAATTCTAAAAGAAGCCAAATACGAAATCTCCATCAATCGGCAAAGAAATTCTGGAGTTTTAAGCATTTATGCTAGCATGATCGGAGCGAAGTTTCTTCAAAGATATGTGGTAACCTTCTGCAACCTATGCAATGAATCCCACAGCATATTAGCTTAGTTTCATCACGGACACCTTTGAAAATTTAAGGTGAGTGTTCGTATCTTACATTGGTTAGTAAGGTATATCAGATTATGCTGACCATGCTCATCACTGGATTCTTTGTCAGGTCAACCTGAAAGAGTGTGATGAATTCATACAAGCAAACGCAAGCTTCGATAACGATATAATAATCTAGGCAACAATAACAGAATGAGGCTTGATGAAGATTTTTTTTCAGAAGGTGCAGGTGAAATTGCTCCCAAAAACAAGCACCGCCCTTCCTTGGTTGTACTCATGTAGGTACAGTGTGAGGAGCCCGTGTACCACAAAAAAAAGAAAAAACAAGCACCACCTCTAAATGAATGAAATTAGAAAACCAGGTCTAAATTGGTTCTAGAGTCCCCATCCAACTTTCTGTTCATATACGAGACCGGGCTTAAGGTCTGGTTGTGGTTTCTTGCTGAGATTTCATAGGAGTTTGCCTCAATTCCTAATGGAGAGATTGATATTAGAGATAAGAGGATGATGAATAAATGATTGTGATGGCATGGTCATCTGTTTCTACTATTAAATCCCACTGCCACCCACCCCTACAACCGCCGCTGCCATACGCCTACTTCTCGAATAAAATATATCCCATTCAGTTATTCTAATTCATCGACAAATTCAGATTGTTTATCAGGTTACATAAATAATAAAAAGGATTTAATCAAATTTGATAGATCACCACCACCCATGAGACCCTCGCTTGCCAAACGAGAAAGGCTCAGATTTCTGTTGTTTAGACGAGCCCACATTACTTGATGGAGAAGCCATGAATCCTTTTGACAAACAAGACGCTTGCACGAGATTGCTGATGTATCACCACCATTCAAGCGAGTTGGAGGACTTGGAACGAAGTACTTGAAGCAAGTATGCATCACATCTGCTATTACATCGGTTGAATGCTCCTTAGAGCCTGTTTGGTTACAAAATAGGTAGGTGGATATCTCTTAAAAATGAGGGATATCCTTGCCATGCAGGGATACGAGCGAATCGATGAAGTATAACTAAACTATATTTTACCATTTCGGTAGAATAGATTGCCTCCAACTCATACCATTTGCCCTTATCCACTCTTTGAGCACATAAAAAGGTAAGAAAAAAAAAATTGATCCTTACAGTAAAACTGAAATCATCTCGAAATCTAATGCGTATTAAATATATCTTATTCTCCACACCAACTCCCTACACTTGTTCCTCCAATCGAATGCCGACACCCTTATTCAGCAAATAAGTATATCCTCCAATAGTACAGAACCACAACCAAATGCTAAATCTGAATTGCACTATTTATATGACTTTATGGTTCCTTGACAGCCACCAAGAAAACCATTTGAAGAGATAATCCAGGGAGGGAGAGAAAAAAAAAGGGAACAAACATTTTGCTTTTACCTTTTCTTTTTTGAGAAAATGAGAAACTTCATATGTCCGTTCTCCAACTTTTACATGCATCATCCAACTGCCTTGGATTGAAGTAACTCGGTATTAGCACCACCATGCGTATGCACATAGAAGACAGTTGCGAACAATCCAACAAGAAGGTGGACGCACTTGGCACTTGCAAAAAAAGGCATCGTGTGTGCTCCTATTCCATCCTACCTTGGGTTTAGCAACACTATATGGGAATGCTGTTCGGCGCTAGATATACATCAATCCAAGACATTTATAGCACCATATAGACCATCTCATATCATCGTGCCATGAATGACTGGTAAGTTGAGGCTTCTCTGCTAATCCATGGCATGGTCCTGAAAAATAAAAAAGTAGAAATGGGAAGTTGTCGATATCAGTCCTGACACAGAAAATGGCGGTAGAAGATCAACGGTAAGTTGAGGCTTCTCTGGCGACATTTTTCTATACCCGTAAAATCGCCGAGGGTTTCCTACTAAAAGATCAGAATTTCTACATGGCCAATAAACAAGCTATGAGCACGCCTGGTATTTTGTGGTTTTCTGTTTTTGTTTCTCTACAAATTTATAAAATACCATGGGGACATTGGTGTTGAAGATAGCATCTGCACAAAACTTCTACCATGCTATCTGAGGTAGCATTGCAGGGCTGGCCCACCGTGATTGACCATGGCTGGTTGGAGGGGTGCAAAGCATGCGCCCTATTTGCCCAGGAGGAGCAGAGGTGGGACGAGGGCCTCATCCGGCAAGTACTCGAGGAGCACCTTGCGAGCGTGTTCTAGCTCTGCCGATCCCAGAGGGAGAGATAGCAGATAGGAGGGTGTGGAGTCGGACTAGAAGGACGACTATGGGAGCCCGGGACCTCTCGTGGGTAGGCAGAGGGCCCTCAGTGCGACAAATAGTTTGCAGCTAGATATGGAGGATGCACATTCACCCCCGAGTGGCCTTGTTCCTGTGGAAGGTGACTTGGGGATGTTTACCTACCAGTGGAGTGTTGGTGAGGCGGGGAGTGAGGATTCCTGTCGGATGTAGAGCCTGTCAAGCAATGGAGGAGTCCATTCACCATGTTCTTTTTGAGTGCCTGAGAGCCAGTCAGATATGGAGATGTGCCTCAGCTCAGCCTGACCAGGGACAGACGTGGGCGTCCACCGAGGAGTTCCTACGGCATTTGGAGGCCTCAGTTCGGGGGTCCGAACGAGAGGAGAGGAGGACTCGTGATGCCTATCTGGCCTATCATTGCTGGTTGGATAGGAATACACGAGTTTTCGATGGCGATAGCCCCCACCCGAGGGTGGTGGCGGACCAAGCTCTACGGCATGCGGCGAAGATCACCGGCACCATTGAAGCTTCAACAACTAGGTTGGTCAGGAACATCTGGAGCCCCCATTCTACTCTTGCAGCGTCCAGGACGATATTGGTATCCTGGGTGCCCCTACTCCCTGGCTATCTCAAGGTGAACTTCGATGGAAGCATAGTAGAGGACGGAAGTTGCGAAGGTGTGAAATTTGTCATCAGGAATCCCGATGCCAGACTTGTGGCGGCAGGTAGGCGAAGAATTTTTGACTCATTAGTAGCGACCGATGAGCTTCGGACGGCCTGAGAAGGTGTCTCCTATGCGAGGTAGGTACTAGGTGCGGGTCGCATCCTCCTCGAGGGAAATTCGACCACGGTGATTGAGTGAAACCGGAGATGGAGGTGCTCAGTCGAGGATCGGCCGCTGGTCCATGATATTCGCAGAGCACTGGGGGAGACTGATTCTCATCAGGCCACGCACGTATATCGGAAGGCGAACAATGCTGCAGACTGAGTTGCTTCCTTCGCGGCTCATCACTCGGAAAGTTTTTTCTAGCTAGACCACGAGGCTGTGCCCATGCCTTTGCGCAGTATTTTGCTTTTTGATTTTGTTGGTTGTTTTCATACTCGCCAGGTGTGAGCCGCCGATTTACCAAAAAAAAAAAAACACCAAAACTTTGATACCAAAAGCTCTAAAGGTTTCGCAAACAATTTTAAAAAACAGAAAGGTTCCATCATACATATTTGTTCAGTTTAGTTCAATTTTCTTCTTGAGTTTTTGAAAACAAAAATAGAAAATGACAACAATACCAAATAGGCCCTAAATTTTCTACTTTTCATTTTTCTTTTTGTTGTTTTTTTAAAATTCAATGCATGGCCCATTGATGTCTCTCACCTGAAAAATTTAAAATGTGTCATTGGTAGTTTTAACTTACATGACTAATAAAGGAACCTACAAGAACCCAACTATTCAAGAGTAAAAGAAGGTTGACTATCACAACACACCACATTGGTATCATCTTGTGCACTCATCCAATAAAACCAGTTTTGGCTTTGAGAGTAACAGAAGAGCAAATGCAAGCGCCATTGCTCACCAAGAGAAAGTACAACTGACCATTCATATATGGAATCCAGACCATTGAAACAACACAAGACGTCTCCAACCCAAACAACCTTGAGCATGGGGATCAGACCATCGACTGTGGACTTCTTAGGCTTATCAGATTCATCTTCTGACCTCAACGCTTGAGAAAAAGGCAGAGAGCAGGAATCCTACATAACATTACCTATAAAAATCTCCTCTAGAATATTGTGTTAAACATATAAGAATAATTTAAGAGTTGACACTAGATATCACTATTTTGCAAAAAATTACCTTATGAAACTAAACTAATCCTCTATACGTTGTCAAATTTTCCCAGAATTAATGTTTACTGGAAAGGCCATATAAGTGTGTAGATCTTCAGTGAAGATAACATAAATGTATGACCGTATTGGCTGTAAATACTTGCTATATAACGAGAATTAGGATTAGGTATACAAGAATGCACCCTACTTTAGAAGCATGCAAGTTTGCAAATGCATGTTGCATAACAGATAAGTGGATTTAACATGGAAACAATATTGGTTGTACAGACCATACAAAAATGCCAAAATTTTAAGAATTGTTTTCCCATATTTTCTTTTGATTCCAATTTTCAAGTCTTCTACCCGCCCCCCCCCCCCCCCCCCCCCCCAAAAATTTAGTGAATGTAAAATGAAAAACTTGCTAATGAAAGGACATTATTTTCTAATATCAATTGGTAATTCAGAAATAACAGAAGAGTGGATGATGCCAACAGATATGCATCTTAGATCATTTTAGCAGGCATATATTTTCTTTACACAATGCATTTTGGATAACGTAATTACTGTCAATAACCAGCAAGCCTCCAGCAGTACATCTACTTATTAATATTTCCTGCTATTCAGGAAAATCAAGGCTACATGGGATATCATTTCTCAAAGTCAAGACCTGATTCCAATGATTCTAGGCAGCACCAGCAGGATTTAAATAAGAATTAGATATATTCAGCCCTCTTTCCATATTTGCTCAAATATGAATATCAATCATATATGTCGGAATCATATAAGAATGTAACTGAACATATACAAATTTTTACACATTTAGATCCAAATCCATGCAGAGGATCACCTAAACTCACCTATTCTAACAATAACTTTATTGCTGTTCACATTTAGCCTGTCCTCAACCCAAGGAATGCTTATGAGCAATAAATCTGAGTGCAGACTAAATGCAATTTCATATCGAAATCTTGTAGAAGCTTCATTTTTCTAATAACATGAATGGTTTCTCATATTTGATCAATTAACATAAGTCGGTTCTACCAAGCGCAGATGTCATATTTATTATTTGGATGACAAAAACAGAGGATCAAATTCACACATTCAACCCCCAATCCTCTCTGCACACCTCAGCACAAGGCAGAGAGATTGTCAACAGAAATTAGATGTGTATCGGTGGTATTGCTGTGAATAATGCCCATGGCAAGGAAGAGGGAGAGTGGCCAACATAATAAAGACATAGTCCAAACGAATCAAAGCCTTCAACAAAATTGTGTACGATGGTCTTGAGCACTCAATTTCTATGGCCTGACAAGTACCCCATTTACAATGGACTACCTCCATATGTCATACCTAGGAAACAGTATAAGGTCTGACTTGGTTCAGGACAATGAAATCTAAACAGTTAATTAGTAGCTAACTTTAAGGGCCACAGAGACGAACTTTAGGTAATTAAAAGCCTAGAATATGTTTTGCATCACGCTAAAATATATCAATGGTTCTTTCTTCATTTGAAACTCTACGAATTCTCCCAATTTCAATTTTCGTGAATTAGTTTCAGTTTTCTGCAATATATAAATATTATCTGATTAATGAAATAACTTTGTTAGAAGTGACATATCCCATTCTCTTTGATTGATATGTCACCCTTAAACAATTCCATTCCAGTATGTTTATTTTATTTACTGTTAATCATATCTAGCCCCTTTTGGCAGCACCAACTTGATATAGAGCAAAATTACACATTTCATATCCACAAAGAGAAAAGTTATTAATCAAATATGATGATGAGAGAACAAAGGATGAATTAAATTGATCAAAGATTTAGAGGACTTGAAGAACAATCTATCAACTAAAAGAAGTGGAGAGATAGTTAGCCGAAAACACTTCACCCAATTCCACTAGCATTTCATGAAGACATGTTTTCGAAACTTGATCACCTCAG
Source organism: Phoenix dactylifera (assembly GCF_009389715.1). Lineage (NCBI taxonomy): Eukaryota > Viridiplantae > Streptophyta > Magnoliopsida > Arecales > Arecaceae > Phoenix > Phoenix dactylifera. Next base: position 18,929,596 of record NC_052399.1, on the reverse strand, counting down.
TCATGCCAAATTTAGGTTGTAAGAGAGTTGTTGTAATAAGCATGCAAGAAATGTGAGCAGACATAGGAAATGTAGCTACTCATCCGAGAATTAAAAAAAATCTGGAAAAACAGTTCCCAATGGTTCCCATGTGTTTCTCCTTGCATTTCACAACATCAGAAGAATTTCTCAAGACCACTACCTGTTCCTAATTCAAGGAATTTTTGCTGCATGATTCATGCTTTCATTTACTGTGTCCCCTCCAACACGTATTACATGCATCAATTTGGTGGAAAGGAATAGCAATAATGTTGGCAATGCTTTATATGGCCAAAATCCTTAAACAAAGTATAATTTATATTATATAATAATAAGGAATAATAGGTGCATGAGGTGAAGTCTTTAGTTTTCTTGTGAAAATCCAGTATTAAGGCAGATCACTGCCAGGTCAAATTCTTTGAGATTGGATAGCTCCTAGCACCCAACTCAACACACACTAGAAGACTAATAAAAGTAACCTTTACCAACCACATTCTGGGTTACTTCCATTGCTTCTCCCTGTTGATCCATCATATATCACAAGAAGGTGGGCATTAAGCATATGATGGTCTCACCATATAGGCTTCATGTCAGCTGCCCAATTCATGTCAAGGAACAACATCAATGCATCCTCGTATGCCTATACTATGTGAAATTCCATTCAGACCTAGATAAATAATTCTAAAAGAAGCCAAATATGAATCTCCATCAATCGGCAAAGAAATTTTGGAGTTGTAAGCATATATTCTAGCATGATCAGAGCGAAGTTTCTCCAAAAATATGTGGTTAGGATCAAGTTTTAGCAAACAAAGGAAACTTGAGATGGTGTTCCATTCAACATGAAATTGAGATCACAGTAATAAATTTGGGAGTGATCATGATGTAAGTATGTGTCAAAGAATCATCCTTTCTTCGATCAAGACAATATGAATGAGACTATCTATGTGGAGAATCCAAATCCATTAATTAAATAATGGCATCAAATTTATTACCAACCTTTAGATTATGCATCATCATGTCACAATCACTTTTGAGAATGGAGTTAAGAAAACATTTTTTATCTCATTCTTTGCCCATGGTTTTATCATATATCCAATTATCAATATTTATAAAGCCATGAAACAGTCCAACCAGAATCCTCAAATCTTAACTTCTCTAGGTCTCATGTTACAGAAAACATGTTTCCAAGAGCAATACAACATATTTTCTGTGATTAGACTTCAAAATTCAATTATTTATGTGAAACATTAAATGTCATATAAATCAACGTCTATTGATACTCGAACAATTATGAAAAGATGTCATATGAAAGTTATCGAAATAAGTATATTTCCCAATATCGTTCATTTTGAAAACATTAGAATACACTTAACAATTAGTGCAAGATAGATAGGCACATTGAATAGCATTATTTTGAAAGCAGTGCCTTTTGAAAATATTGGGAAACACTGAAAAATACTTGAATATACTGAAACTTTAAATGCTTATGATAATCATTTCAATATCAACTAGTCAATAACTGACTATTATACACATTGATCATGGGTTCACTGATCGATATGCCCATAGCTAAGGACTCACTTAGACCGATTGTTGTGCCCACTGGTTAGGGCTTCACTGATGCTAACTACTATACATTCTAGCTAGGGCTCATCAATAAATAAATATTGTATCTGCTAGTCAGGCGTTCACTTAAACCAACTATTATAACCATTGTTAGGGGTTCATTGACTGACATGAAGTTTTAATTCAATCCACAGAATATGAGATCTTTCATTATTAAGGACATAGTTGTTAAAGCACTCCTGATAATAACATTTAATTTAATAGCACTTGATTGTTCCTTCCATCATCTCATACTATACAACATAGTTCATTAGATAGAAACATGTTACATCTCTAAATATAGGTATATTACAATGCACACTCTCATCTCAATACTAATATAACAACTTCTGCAACAACAAGACAGTTTCTCAGTCTGAAATATAATAAATAGGTGCTGAGGTACGCAGCTCAATAAGTAGCCAAACATAATGAACAATATAAAATTAAGAAAAGATAAAATCATGGAAGCAATAAGAATCAATGTCTATTGATACTTGAACAATTATGAAAAGATGTCTTATGAAAGTTATAGAAATAAGAGTATTTGACAACATCGTTCATTTTGAAAACATTAGAGTACACTTAACACTTAGTGCAATATAGATAAGGTACCTTGAATAGTATCATTTTGAAAGCAGTGATTTTTGAAAATATTAGGATATACTGAAAAATACTTGAATATACTGAAACTTTTAATGCTTATGATAATCATTTCAACATCAACTAGTCAATAACCAACTATGATACCCAGTGGTCATGGGTTCACTGATCGATATGCCCATTAGCTAAGGATTCACTTAGACCAACTATTGTACCCAGTGGTCAAGGCTTCACTGATGCTAACTATTGTACATACTAGCTAGGGCTCACCGATAAACAACCATTGTACCTGCTGGTCAGGGGTTCGCCAAACCCAACTATTAAACCACTGTTAGGGTTTTACTGACAGACAAAGAAGATTTAATTCAACCCACGGAATATGAGATCTTTCATTATTAAGAAACATAATTGTTAAAGCACTTCTGATAATAATATATAATTTAATAACACTTGACTGGCCCCTGTAAGTTTGATTAGGGAAACATAGCTGCTGTACAATAAATGCAAGTGTTACTAAATCATTCAAAACACAAGGACCAAGTTTCCAAAGTTAATTGCCACAGAAGTTTATAAGAGATCTAAGAAAATCTTCCAAGTTATGATCATTTATAATAAAAATCTGATTTTAATAAATTCAATGTCTGTAAAATGATTCAAACTCCAATGGGAATAGGGTCTCGGAACTGATTTTGAACAATAAGTAAACACAGAATTCCTGAATTAGTGTAACAATAAATAATCATTTGCAAAATGGATTGGAAGCTATGCAGGTATACGTGCACTATAGGTTTTTGGCCTAACTTCATGATCATTTCCTTTACCATCTTCTTTCCCCTCACCAGTTCATTCCCTTTTAGAGTTGCTGTAATTTTTCTGGTGTTGCAAAATGGTAGGAGGGCAGCACCCTCCTATGCATAGCTTCCTTGTAAGCATTAGGTGGAATTTTAAAGAAAACAACATGATGTGGAAGCTTATTAATAAATCTAAGGTGGGGAATTCAAGAAGGTGGCAGCAGCTTAATAATAAAACAAGGTGACAGGTTAACCAAAGAAGCATGAGGTTGCAATTTAAAAATAAGTATGGGGTGGCAGTTCTAAGCATGAGGTGGGATCCAATAAATCATAAGGCGGCAGTTCATCTAAAGAAGCATGAGGTGGCTTGGCCATACAATAAGCATGAGGTGCATCCATGGACAATCATGTGGTGTCTTAACACATGGATATTTTCAATGTAGTTCTTGAACTTTTCTAATTTCCACTTAAAATCTTATAGGCAATTAAATTATGGTCCTCAGCATGTCCTATATTCTCTTGACATAAACTGCACAAATCACTTTATATATGCACACACATTACCAAAAACTATCACTTGTCTAATTCAACTGTATCAATAATTATAGTCAAGATGTTGCAAAGTTAGAGTTTTACGAATTCCGTCCTGTTTCTTCGCATGCATACTTCTGCAATGGACTTAAACCCACACTATTTCTACAAATGCTTCCAATGCAAATAAAAAAGAGAAAAAGAACTCAACCAATTGTGATGCCGGGAGGTGTTGGACTCAGCTTGAAATTAGAAGAACGAAAAGGATGCCAACAGAACCAATTGTGGCAAGATAGAAACCCCACTATGGCATGTATGATATGAGATGGCAGAGCCCAAATTGTAACACGGATGAAACCATTGACCGGTTGGCTCCCAACAGATATGAACAGTTGTTGGAGGAGAGATAGATCCCTCTCTCTTCCCAAGGCCGAATCACCACCTTGGACAGCCACTCCAAGGATACAGCTCTCACACGCCCATTCACAATCCTAGGAATCTATCAAAAGAAAGGAGAGAGAGAATAGAGAGAAACAAAAAAATAATTTCAAAGAAAATTGTTCGCTAATTCAACAACTCAATCGACACCCCAGGTAGGAACCCGGGGGGGGGGGGGGGGGGGGGGGGGGGGCATGTCTTTATAAGTAGTACAATAAGAATCCTTTCCTATTCTTCCCCCTTGCAACATGGGATCACCCAATCCTATTATGACTCTAATAACTCTAATTAAAACAACAAAAAGAAAGTTCACCATTAACTAAATATAACGACTAAATAATTGGCACCCAACCATAGGCTTGAACCTACGACCACAAAATTAAGAGCCTTGAAGCCTCCCGTGTCAAATTGTATGTAGGATTATAATTCACTCAAAAATTACATATGAATCGCTCCTCTGAAGTTTTGGGCATTTGATGAACCAGCATTATGTTGTCCATAATTCTTTAATCTTGTGCTGATTTCAAGCAAAATTGTTTCATTAAAAATTTTACCAATAATGTATTCCCTAATATTTTTTACTATTGAAATTTACAGACAAAAATTTCTTTTCACTACAGCTATGATGTTGATCAATTTGTTGACTAATACTTGATGCATCACATGAAATCACAGCAAGCACCAAACATGCAAGCATTCAACAGATACATTCTTTGTCAAGTAATTTTTTCATATAAATGTTTATATTAAAAATATGTACACAAAATACAATATTAGTTGAAGAACTTCATAAATCAACCATCCACATAGAATATATTGTATTTCAAAACATGACTTAGCAATTCAAACATGTAGATTTAAATTTGACTCTTCAACCTAGACTAATTGTGGCAAGCATAACAACATCACAGACTTTATGACAACCAATCCACATAATCATGAGAAGTTATAATGGTGGCTGTCGTTCTTTATGTCCATGGTGGAATTCACAGAGAAGAAAGGGCCATCACCAAAGACAAGTATCGGGCAGGAATGATGCCATTGTAATGCCCCACTCTCGAAGAGACCAACTGGGAGGGTCTATCTAATGGACCTAGTAGTATGTTTATGGTTATTTAAAGACAAACAAGCTCATAATAATGGGCTATTGAATTTTACATGCATCTTCCCAGGAACAAAGAAGTGCATCCACAAGACCTAGGCAACACAGATGTGTGGTGGTGTTAATTTCACAGACCTATCTCGTTCTCCAAGAACTTAAGTTTACCAGATTAATGACCTTTCTTATTCAACAATCACTTCCGTCACTAAACTCTAAAGTTCATTGTCACAGTCAAATAATAACTTATCATCTCAGTAACCTGTTGTTTTCAAACTGTTTGTCCCAACTATACCCTGATTGTGCAAATGTGTTTGAACAGTGTACTTTTTCAAATTTATAATGGTTCTACCTGGAGGTTTATACTTAGTCAAGTGGTCCATATAAATGGCTTCAATATTTTTTTGAAAGAAAAAAAAAAGAAAAAAAATGCTTATAAAATGGACTAAGCTACAAGACATGAGTATCATACAGTGCTGTAAAGAAAGAACAGTTATGAAATTAATTTGATGCAAAGAAGAACAGACACTTAAATATTCAAAAGCCCTTCTTAAATGCTCCAGCAACAATTGTAATTCAGTTACCTCACCACCATAAAAGGCAATTGATTCGGCATCTTCTCGAACCTGCACAACCCCATAATGAAAATCTGATTCTTTCTTTTCAAAGTGACTAAATCCTGAAAAATAAGCAGGACGCTTAGGAAAAAATTAGCACCCTGTTCTCATCCTATGGAAAAAGCATGCATAGCAATTAGCTACACGGAAGGTCACAATAAGATTGTCTGAAAAAAGCTGCTAAAAGGAGCATTGATAGCCATATTCCAGTAAAATGCATCAGACAATTGATAAAAGGGAAAATCAACAGATGACTTCTAGATAATAGCACAAGAAGTCCAGCCGGCTGATATAAGTGCAGACCTATAATCTCCACAATCTTAACAATTATCTCCATCCCAGTTCGAACATGATGAAAAGATCAGACCAGAAAAGTCTGCACAAATTATCAACTCAATCAAGAGAACACGAAATTAAGAAAGAAGGAGGTGTTCAAGAAAAATGAGTCATGTGCATACCAAACGAGCAACTCATCTCAGAGGCGACCACGGTGCTTACACACTGGATAAAGGCCGAGCTTTCATCATCCATTAATCAAAGATTTTACAAACATTAACAACTCCCCTCCATCCCGATTCAAACATTATAGAAAGAACGAGAAAACAAGAACTAAATCTAAAAAAAAAATCAAAATGTCAATCCAACGAGTCTGCCCACACGATCAGTCCAATAAAGAAAACCAAGAAACGAAGACAGAACGAGGGGTTTGAGCAAAACAGTTACGCATGTGTGAAAAAAGGTTATGAAGTCTGAGAAGATTAAAGAATAGCAAAGCATTAAATAAAACTCTTTATCTTTCTAATCGAATCAAGAAACGAAGAAATCTCGACTCAAGAATCATGATTTCAGACTCGACAAGAACGAGAACCGAAGAACGAAAAAGAGGTATCTTTCAACTTATCTTCTCCTGCGACAGAGGACATGGACTCCTCGGCGGCGGCCGGCGACTGACAGCGGTGGGGGGAGCCGCTCTCCTCCAGCGGCGCATCGCAAGAGGAGACGAGACCTTGGAGACGCCAAGGGAAGAAGAAGGAGAGGAAAAGAAAGGAACGGAGGAGAGGCGAGATGGGAGCGGTAGAACCAACAAAGGCAATGCATCTTCTCCCCCTCTTCCCTCACCCTTTCCCTCTTTTATTCTCGATTCCTTCTTTTCCCCGTTCTTTCTTTGCCCTCTCTCCCTCTTTCTTTCGCTCTACTTCACAGCGGGGAGAGCTGGATCAGTTTATACAGACGGCGAGTAACGCGTGGGGCCCACGCTACGATATCTCTGGACGCGGTGATCTCAACGTGGATGAACAGCGTCCGATGGAGATCAGACGGTCCGTCAGTTCGCAAACGTATGAGTCAATACCTGATTTCAGTTCACCGCGCGGTGCCCGTGCCTGTGCCTGTGCCTGTGCCTGTGAAGGAATATGGATTGCAGATTGGGTTGTGGCGGGTTGATCAAGCGGTTGTCTATGACTCGATTAAGATTCTGGGCGCCTTTGCCTTGGCTTAGCCTAATTTTTCTCGGCTCGCGTTGCTCTGTCCTAAGTCTGGCCCAAACTTAGGATAACCAAGGCAATGCAAATGAGTTGGCTTGAGGATCTCATTGCAGCTTAGATTTTATGACATTAAGGGCCCATATGTTTTTTTCTAGGAAGATAATTTCTGAAAATATGATGCTTCAAAAAATGGTTTTAGCATGTTTGGTTGATTATAGAAAAATAGTACGTCCTAAAGTGGCTTATATTTAATTTAACATATACTTTTTTTTAGAAAAAATTATATAAAATATCTATTATACTTTTAAGAAAGGAAAAAATCTTATTCATGAATTTTGATAGCTTAATATACTTTTGGAAAAAAAAATTCCAATTCCAACTAGGGAGGAAGCAGCTTTTTCATGTCTCATATGAGTTTTTCTTTCTCGTGAAACATGAAAATTTTATTCCCATAGAAATACTACTTTTTCATCTCCTTTGAAAACTCCAACCAAACAAGAAGTATTTTTTTATTTTCTCGTTGACCACACGAATCCTAAGTTTTATATAGATCAAACGGGAAGTTTCAAGTTGCCTAGTGAAAGTGATCTGAAATGTAAAACCTTGCATTCTTTAATACATTGGATTCATAATGTTCTCTAGTCTCTTTGGTTATTTTAAAGCGTGATATGGTATGTACTGGATATTTTTATTTTCTAACCAAAAAGATGTGGTCCTAGACTATTTATGGTTGTACTGTATTAAGATACATGTTTCTGTGATGATATTCAGCCAACTTATATGTCTTACATGTATTCCTTATATACATCACGCTGAATCACCAACATGCTGTCATGTGGAGGATGCTGATGGCTTGTAGGTCATCATATATTAGTGCATGAACATGTAGATTAATAGTTTTTTTTGTTATTCTAGTGAGAGCGTGGCACATAATATATTTTAGGACATGGAGAAAATACGAAGCCTTTGTTTTGATGAAAGGAGTGCATAAGGATTCTATTTTACCTCGGTCTACAGGATGAGCAACTTTGCTTGCAACTTATCCTATCTGCTTCGTATACTTGAAGCTTTGCTTATTTATTATTGGCGTTCAGGATGTTTTCTGGAAAAAAAAATAAAAAACTGAACCCTTCATACAACTCGATATGAAACATAGGGCTCACCATGTTACATGCAACTAGATATGAAATAACACCTAGTTTCATCAGAAGTAATGTATTTGCTGTGAGTATTTTCTTTCTAGTTTGTCTGTGAGTACATGATATTCAATTCCAACTTCTTTTAGGATGCATTTGCTTCACGGCCGAAGTTGGAATTTGAATAGGTTGGAATGAAAATCAGAATGACCATAATCTTCGACATATTTGGTTCATTGCTAGAATCAAAATCAGTGAATGCTAGAAGAGAGTCCAAATTGAATTTTGGAGAATTGGAGTATTCCTATTTCCCTCAAAGTCAGAAATGAAAATGAAACTCCCTCCAACCAGGAATGAGAGACATTCATTCCTATTTCCATTCCAGAGCTTAACTCCCTCAAACCAAACAAGCTCGTAGTTTCTATCCAACTCATTCCTTTCCTATGCTTATCAGTACTATTCGAACTTCATGAAATTGTTATCCGCTAATCTTTTTTGTTAATCCATTTTCTTCTCCAGAAATTTTAATGGGTTCTTGGTCCACACTTTCAGAAGACATGCTTGAATCCATTATGGAAAGACTAAACAGACTGATATTCTATATATGGCTCTATCTGCATGTCATGGAGATATGCTGCATTGGAAAAACTTCCTCACCAACTCCCACTAATCCGCCCCCCATTCCCACAAACTTCTGCTCCCAATGCTAATGGTGCCTTGCAAGGAAGGCACACACGGCACGAAATTTCTTGTCTTTCAGACAAGAAGATATATGCTGGATTCCCAGTCGCCAGAATGCCAGAATAAGTGGATAAGCGGTCCTTCTAATGGCTCCTGCTGACTGCAGACATCCATTTTTGTCAGATTCATCTATTAAATCCTTTCACAAGAACCCAACTTTCTCCAACGTTCTCCAACTTCGATTGCTGATGTTAATCCAAAACTGACTGCCATTGCTGGAATAGTATTTGATGAATTACATACAGTGAAAGCATCAGGTGAAACTATTGCAGGTTGTGAGAAGGATGGATTGGAATGAAGATGAATGGGATGCTCGTACTTACCAAACAATTGGGTTTGAAGTATTCAAGCTTGAGGAGATTGGAGGCAAAGTTGAGCCCAGCAGCAAGAATGCTGCTGAATTGTATAGAAGAAGTCAGTCGAAGTTTGCGCCATTAAACAATGTTGGTTACAAGTGGGTCAAGGTGGAGAATACCGGGGACCAAATGCTCTATTATGGATTGATGCATTCCTCTTCAACAACCCATGAGACAACTTAGAATTCTGGGAGCAGTTAATTTAATGGAATCGGACACCGGGGAACAATTAATCTCACTTTGTTCTTGAACGTTATACTCGCTGATGATGCACAAATAAATGATTCTAATAGACCAATTCACCAAAAGCCGGCTCGTTTGCAACCAATTTGGAATATTATGACATGAAACACAAGGCAAACAAATCTTCAATATCCAAAATGCTGCGTGAAATTGAACCTAAGAAGACTTCAAATATAGTGTTCTCTAGGTCTGCTTTAGTTTCTTTGACATCTTGGAAATCCTGCAGCTATGCTTTTGAATACCAGTTTCATTACATTTCTTGGAGGACATATATGAAAAAAGAAGCAGGAGAAATTGATTTGTAAGCGGTCTGCTGTTGTTTTACCTTCTGCTAGTGTGCGTCTGACTGAAAATGAACCAGTTTACTCGTGTATTTAAATACTAATTTGAGTGCTGAGATTGTTGAATTTAATTCAGAAAAAAGGCGATCAAATGGTCACACTACTGAGATCTCATTGGTGCTGCCAATTTACATAAATATGCAGAATAGTAAACAAATATTTGGTATGATGTTTATACCTAAAAAAATAATTATATAGTCTTTTATATAAAGTGTAGAAATATAATTATATAACTTTTTTAATATAAAGTCTATCTCGAAAAATAGCTCTCGCAGAATTTTTTTTACTAGATTTTATGTTCCCATACAGAAATGTTTGGCAAAATTAGGAACAAAATTTCAGCATCTACCATTATTCTCAATTTGCTACATACAAGCTAATCAGATTGGATTTTAAAGAAAGTCTTCGACTCAGCATCTGGAGCTATATCTGGCTAAGAGTTGTTGTTACAAAGACAGAGCAATCACAAATGACTGTGAATCTGAATTGGGACTGGGCTTCTTGATCAAGATTTCAACAAGCAACACAAATGGATATGCCAAGTGAATGGTATTTTATTTTATGCGCTCATGAAGATGGCTTTCCCCCCTGTTTATCCGTGGATCAGGCTACTCTGGTGACTATTATCTGGCTGCTTCTTGTTGCAACTCCAGAGCCAGCCTTTGACCCTCCAGAAGAAGTGCAGGAGAATTGCGAACATTTTCAATCTTTGAGCTAAGTAGGGGACGGAGGGAAACCTCAAAGTCACAGATTTTTGTTGTTTATTTATATCTTCAAAGTATTCATCAAATATTAACACATGAAAAAGCATGCTCTATGAGTACATAACATGACTGCAAATTAACCTACAAGTCACGGTTATAGAATGTAAAATTTCTTGGCCGATTTTCTGAGGAAAAGAAAGAGCTTGGTTATGACGAAACTCATCTTGGTTCTTGATCATGCTTTTCTGTCTCCATTCCGTGGAGAAAGCTTCCACATGGATGCAACTTTTGGTAGCTTTACTTCCATCATGTAGGACGGAAATTGGATGGAATACCAGTATATCTATGTCCATATTTGTTTTATTTGCTGAATATCGATATAGATATGGATATTAGTTAGATATAAAAATTTATATCTATATTTGTTTTAAACATATATAGATGCAAATTGAATATTAGAAATATGGATATAAACATGAATATAAATCAAATAATTAAATATTATGACCATAGAATCAAAAATATTACTAAGTGGATGGCCAATCAAGTTAATAGTATATTAATGTGGTCAATGAAGTTAAAAATTTATAAGTGCTATATAAAATTAAATAGGGTTATAAATAAAATTGGATATTTCGATACATATCAGGTAGTGGTTTATCCATATTTATATTCATTTTTTGTTGATGGATATATATACGGATACAGATTTTAGTTGGATGCTCAAATTTCTATCCATATTCGGATGCAAAAATAGATCCAAATAGAAATTATTGTGTCTACTTTGATCGCTGCTATCATGTTATGCTCAAATTGTTCTTTAGTAAGGGGCTTCTCCTACAAGTGAGGAAGCTTCTCTTGGTTGGCCAATCATTGCAGTTTGATAGCAACTTCCTTTCAATGAAAATGGTGGATTCCAGGGAGGAAATTATAAACAGCACCGACCACCTGAAAGTCTCTCTATGGTTGGAAATGCTTGTGCTTGATAGGAGTGTGAGAGATCCTCATCGTATGGCTGCAATATTGCAACGCCAAAGCGCTTAATCTTAGATGGAAAGTGTATGAACCCAAATCACTTTAGATTTCGATCCCATGAATAGCATCAAGTCCAAACCTTTTGATATGCAACATAAAATAACCATGAACTTGTATTACTGAAAAATATAGAACGAATGAATCAAAATTACCTATAGCAACGACGAATCATTGAACATATATGGATATGGTCATCGATTGGGATATAACCCTGAACCTACTTAACAATACATGAGCACTGATATATGAAGCATGAAAAATGACATGCTTTATTGGCATTCAGGAATAAAGTTTTCTTCAATGCATGTATGGTTTTGGGATGATGTGATGAGTTTGATGATCTACGTCAAGCCGCATGGCCCAGCCACCATCACCATGGTAACAAGTTCAAAAGAGATTTTGATATGCATCATAACTCCTCAATGCCACCGAACTTTACTTTAGATGGTACGTTCCTTACCATTTTAAGCAAGAGACACGGGTTTCCTTACTTGCTCGCTTTGATTCCTGGTTATCCAACGCCTCAATTTTGCAAGCAGTGGTGCATAAAGTCTCATCAATCACCTTAGTCGTATTATAGACTTGTTTGGTATGTGAAAAAAGAGACGGGAAATAGGTATAGTCAATAAATATAAATATATATATATATATATATATATATATATATATATATATATATATATATATATATATATATATATTTGGCTGAAAATTTCAAAGGTGAAAGTAGTTTTTTCGTGAAAATAATTTTCTAAATTTTATAAAAAAATTCATATAGGATATGGAAAACCAACTTTTTCCTAAGGTGAGAATTGTGGTAACTTTTTTACCAAAAATACCCTTAAGAAATCGTAATTGTCTTAATAGCTATTTTTAATAATTATTGTTAAACTATTAAAAATTATGACAGTATAAAAAAATATGATAATTGTAATAGAAAATATATTAATAAATTAAAGATCATCATAATATAAAAAAGCTGTTTAACTATTAAAAATTGTTAGAACTATAAAAATTCAACCCAATATATATTTTTTCTAAATATTTAAAATAGTTATTAAAAATTATATATGCTATATTTTATAGGTATTTATACAATTTATTAAAAACATAATAAATATATTATATACTTTTTCTAAACAAATAAAAACTCAACCCAACATAAAGCATTCTGAAAATTATATTTTTTATATTAAATTTACAAAAATTATTTTTTAAGATATTATGTAATCAGGCATTAACTTTTCAAATAAAATATTTCGATAAATGCATGAATTCAAAGCCTAGCACCACAGCGTCCGTCGGGAAAGCTGGAATAGTTGAGCCTCTAGTTATTCTTATTCCAAGTTTCCATTATTCCTAATGTTCGAACCAAGCACCTTTTTTTTTTATTCTTCAGGGTTACAGAACCAAACGCTGCCTCCAAGTTTAAACTCATGCAGTCGAGGCGTTCTCCTCGCTTATCCTAGCGATAATCCTTCCATGAGCACTCCTCCCGCCTATCTTTCAAATCCGATGTCATGCTTCCCTCTTCCATAATAATACGAAGATCAGCTTCTCTTCCTGCTATCCAACCCATCTTTCACTTGCTTCCAATCCCCCACTTTATTCCCCCCATCTCAAGCTCCATACAACCTTGCGGCCGAAAGCTCCTGAGTTCTCACTCTGCTGCTGCTCTCTCTCAGACCCGGTTACCTCAGAACCATCCCATTCCCAATAATACCAGCCCCCGGGACTACCGGAACTATTCATCCCTCCTCCAATCCTTCGTCACCCGGAAAGCGCTCGAGCCCGGAAAGCAGCTTCACGCCCGCCTCATCCTATCCGGTCTCCGCTTTGATACTGTCTTGGCCACCAAACTGGTCAATTTGTACTCGGTTTGCAACTCCCTACCCGATGCACATAACCTGTTTGATAGAATACATAAAGGAAATCTATTCCTTTGGAACGTCCTCATCCGAGGGTATGCATGGAATGGGCCTTATGAGGTTGCTCTTAAGCTGTACTACCAGATGCTCGACCATGGGCTTGAGCCCGATAACTTCACCTTCCCGTTCGTTCTGAAGGCATGCTCAGCTCTCTCCGCTCTTGAGGTGGGGAGAGACATCCATGACCTCGTGATACGCACCCGATGGAATTCCGATGTCTTTGTGGGTGCCGGCCTGATCGACATGTATGCGAAGTGTGGATGTGTTGATGAGGCGCGAGACGTGTTCGACAGGATTCCGGATAGAGATGTTGTGCTGTGGAATTCCATGATCGCTGCCTACTCCCAGAATGGACACCCGTCGGAAGCGCTCTCTTTGTGTCGTGATATGGTCGCCAAAGGGTTTCAGCCCACCGTCGCTACTCTTGTGACCGTGATCTCAGCTTCAGCTGATGCGGCTGCTCTGCCTAGAGGGAGGGAAATCCATGGGTTTTGTTGGAGGCGGGGGTTCGAATCCCAGGACAAGGTGAAGACTGCCCTTGTTGATATGTACGCCAAGAGTGGTTGGGTTGGAGTTGCTCGGGTTCTCTTCGAGCAGCTTGTGGAGAAAAGGGCTGTTTCTTGGAATGCTATGATCTGCGGGTATGGGATGCATGGTCATGCAGATGAAGCTCTTGCTCTCTTTGATAAGATGAGGGAGGAGGCGCAGGTTCTGGCGGATCACATAACTTTCGTCGGAGTCCTATCGGCTTGTAATCATGGAGGTCTGATGGAAGAAGGGAGGCAGTTCTTCAATCTGATGGTGAAAGAGTACTCCATAGAGCCAACGGTGCAGCATTACACATGCATGATTGATCTCCTTGGCCACTCAGGTAACTTGGATGAAGCGTACCAACTTATTCAAGATATGTCGATGAAACCTGATTCTGGGGTTTGGGGTGCCTTGCTGAATGGTTGTAAGATCCATAGGAATGTGGAATTGGGAGAGCTGGCATTGCAGAAGCTAATCGAATTAGAGCCCAACGATGCGGGGAATTACGTGCTTTTATCCAATATTTATGCTCAAGCTGGGAAGTGGGAGGAAGCTGCTAGGGTAAGGAAGCTGATGACTGATAGAGGCTTGAAGAAGAGCATAGCTTGTAGCTGGATCGAGGTCAAAGGCACGGTCCATGCTTTTCTTGTGGGGGATTTATCTCATCCAAGATCAGAGGAAATATATGCAGAGCTTGAAATATTGGAAGGGCTTATGAAGGAAGCTGGCTATGTTCCTGATACAATGTCGGTCTTTCATGATGTGGAGGATGATGAGAAGCAGAACATGGTCCGCAGCCACAGTGAGAGGTTGGCCATTGCGTTTGGGCTCATCAGCACGCCTCCTGGGACACAGCTGCTGGTGACAAAAAACCTACGGGTCTGTGAGGACTGTCATGCCGCCATTAAGTTTATTTCGAAGATTGTGGAGAGGGAGATCATAATAAGAGATGTTAATAGGTATCATCATTTCAAAGATGGTGAATGCTCTTGCCAGGATTACTGGTAGAACTAACAGGGAAAAGCAGCAATTGGCACCAGAAGTTGTGGTGGTTTGCCTTTCTGTAATGGAGTTGGTTCTGGTAGAATGGGAAGGAGGCCGTTTCGACTATAACTAATTATATCTGTGCAATTAGAGCTGGGGGTATTATTGTTTTCTTTGTTTCATATTCCAAATAAATGTGAGACTGTCTGAGTTCTTTTTTTTGGCTGTAAAGGGGGCCTTTTTACATCACAAGAGTCTAAATATTTCTTCTTTGTTCATGGCATTCTGTTTCCTGTGCAAGTCATCAGATGATCTGGCTTTACATGTGCTACACCAAATATCATGGTTCTAGGTATATGATTTACTTGCTCTGAATCTGTCTGTTATCCCTTCAGAATGAATCAAGTAGTAATGCTGCTGTTTAAGAAGAAACCTAGGCATTTCCCACTTTTACCTTGTTTCATTTTAACACAAGAAACAGTGTAGTGATTTTGTTAAATTTACAGTTTGCTGCATTTAAGTTCTTCATCCTACTCGTACCGTCTCTCAATGTTTTTTTTTTTTTTTTTGCTTTGCCGTGTACGAATATACCCAATAAACTGTCTCTCAATGTTTAGAAGGCAGCCACTATATGCAGGAGGTTTGGTCACAAAAAATTTAAATAAATAATATATAAATAGTTAAAGAAAAAGATGAATCAGTAAATTTTTTAAAAAAAATTATATACCCAATTGATGCTCATTTAAGTGGACTGTATATGTGGTCCATATACTTCAAAATAAAATACATAAGTATATATATATGAATTATTTAAAATCATAAATAAATCATAAAATTTAAAAAATAGGATAAGAATTAAGTATGCACTATGCATATTCCGACTTATTTGAGACTTTTGAGTATTTATTTTTAAGTTCTAATATAACATGACATGGTTACTCAACAAAATAACAATATCCCCAGCGAAATATAAACCATGCTCAAATTTGTACCAAAAAGTAAATAATAATTGTAACAAAGTATTATTATAAGCTCATAAGAAAGTTTAAATTTTAAAACACATCATAAATAAAAGCAGCGAAACAATTTGCAGCTGCATATGTGCCTTATAAACCACCTTTTTAAAATAGTGATCTCTCAACTATATGGAATTGATTCTAAATCCTAGCTGTCTCCTTTAACATCATTGTAACTTTTCAATGGCATTCTCTATGCAGATAAAATTTACAACTTACATACCTTAAACCTAATATCTAGCTCATAGCTGCAATGCCATACTTTCATAAAGTAAACTAACATATTTTTTCTATGTAATGTTTCTACAAAGCTTCCTGCCTCCCTAAGGGTTGTTTGGACGCTCCAACAAGCAATCCATCGATTATATCATATATTTAAATTTTTTGATCTTTTATAAATATTTAAAAAAAAAATGACGAATAAGATCCTCACAGCCGGTATAGGTTAAATACTTAAATGTGATTTCGTGACACATGCTATTTCGTGTAAAGCGTAACCATTTTTTGGGCATCTCAATATCGAGCGTCGGGACTGCGTGAGCCCATCAAGCGGTTCGAACGAACGTCGGACTCGACCCGCTTCCGTATAATGGAAGAAGGTTTTTGCGTGTTTTCTTGTCTTTTTTTTCTTTTAAATACTTTTTTTGGGAGTTGTTTTGGATCCCTGCAGGGAAAGCGAAGCGCAGCGAGAGTTGGAGAGAGATGGAAGACGTCCTCACCGAGACCCCTCCGCCCTCGAGATTCTTCCAAGATGACCTCGACAACTTCGCCGCCCCGTCTCCCCCGGTCCCCTCCCCTTTCCTCCTCCTGAACCATACCCCTAACCCTAATCTCCTCCGCCCCTCCCTCCTCGTCATCGCCATCTCAGCCCCATCCATCTCCCTCCTCCACCGCATCCCCCACAAAACCCTCATCGGAACCCTAATCCTCCCGGAGATCCCTCTCTCCGGAAACTCCCTCGCGCCCTCCCCCCGCGACCGCTCCTGCAACATCTACGCCGTCGACCGACCGGCGCCATCGCCGCCGGCTGTCCTCGTCTCCGTCCAGTACCCCGTCACCGCCGAGAGGTCCCGCGCCGTCGCGAAGTCTCTGCTCGGCGAGATCCGTGCGGAGACCGTTCTGATCTTGGATTCGGTCCGGAGCCAGAACTACCGGGAGAGGCTGGCGGTGGACGAGGCGCTGGCCTTCAAGCTGGAGACCTCGGAGCAGAGGCGTGGAGGTGATCCGGCCGTGGTCCAGGGGGTCGAGCACCTGCCGTCGGGGAGCGTGATGGACGGCCTTGGAGCGGCGATCCTCGGGGAGTGCCAGATGAGGAAGGTCAAGGGGACGCTGCTCGCGACGTGGCCGGACAACGGGCGCCCGCCGGTGGCGCCGCTCCTGAGGTCTCTGCTGCAAGGCTTGGGCTTTGAGGTCGGTGGGGTGGAAGGGGAGGAGAATTTTGCTGGCTTTGGGGTTTCTTCTCGTTACGATTCGGATTTGTATACCTGAGAGGTGAGGATCGATCTATCGTACCAAACAAGTCTTCTTAGGTTCAATTTCACGCAGCATTTTGGATATTGAAGATTTGTTTGCTTCGTGTTTCATGTCATAATATTCCAAATTGGTCTATTTGAATCATTTATTTGTGCATCACCAGCAAGTATAACGTTCAAGAACAAAATGAGATTAATTGTTCCCCTGTGGCCGATTCCATTAAATTAACTGCTCCCATAATTCTAAGTTGTCTCATGGGTTGTTGAAGAGGAATGCATCAAGGTAAGATTCCAATTTGCTTATACACCATCCAATCCACAAAAGAGCATTTGGTCCCCCGTGTTCTCCACCTTGACCCACTTGTAAGTAACATTGTTCATGGTGGGCTTGGAGGGGCACCACCATGAACTGACTATAGAATTATTGAGGATAGCATATCTAGAGTGATTGTGTTGTTTGAAGTACCAGGAGATAAAATTTGGATTAAAAACTGCCAAATAATTAGCTCATTGTGAGTCAGAAGTCAACTGCAACAGAGCAGAATGTGAAAGGCCATGAGACAATACATGAGCTATGAATAAAATCACTTGCTTCCTTCTTTGCTAATGTCCTAGCAAATCGCATTTCTTTAGATACAAGCAAAATTATCCAGAAAATATTTCCAAGATGTCATGGAAAACGACACTATCTAAATCTCCATACCGTTCAGACTTGACTGTGTCACATAATGAGCAGAAAATAACTTCTGCTGCTATCCACAGGAAGCATTTTGAAAAACTCACCTTCAAAGTTTTGACACCATCAAAAAGCTAGCATCCTGAAGTAGAAGCCAGCTGGATCAAAGTCCCCACTGTTAAACGTTCTCGTTTCTTTAGTTCCTTCAATAATTCCTAAACCTGTTATGCTTCTTGGATTATTTACAAGTGCTATTCAGGCTCTCAAAGTTTGCAACATTAGCCGCAGCTTATGTAGGTGAATCCATGGAGGGTCATCATGGACTAGCTTCTAAAACAGTCCTTTTTTAACCTCATCTCAATTCATGCATTTTTCAAGATAATCACATGGTTGGGAAACATAATAGAGATAAATATGTATGAATATACAACCTAGAGTGGTAGGAAAAAAAGATAGACAATATTGCAGAATTTTAAAAAAATAATAATGGGTTATGTAATCTTTCCCTGGGTCTGTTTCAAGAATGATTCTAGAATATGATTCAATATAAAATACCGGTGGTTTACGTTATGGAAGAAACAAATGTATATGTGATATGAGATATTTACTAGTTACATAGGACTTAATTTATAAGGGATGGTGGACGATAGAAAGCCGATATAGATTATGTCTTTGTGATTAACTGAGACATTGCTAACCATGCATAAATCAAATGATTTGCTCCCAGATGGAAAACATATATCTTGCCAAATAGTTGTGATACTACAACGCAATGCTCCCGTGAGAAAAGTCTCCTTTGCATCAACAAGCACTGATAGCAAGATGGGAATTTCAAAGAACAGTCCTATATGGACTGGGTTCTGCCAATATCGAGTATGCTTATAATTTATATGTCTTCATAAAGTCTAAATATAATATCAGATTAACTCTATTTGAAAAGAATTTCAGAAATAAGCATTATACCAAGATGTTGCAAAACAAGAAGGCAAACAAAATATGAACCACATTCCCTTCCACATCCGATCACATCTTTTGATTTCAAAAATAACATGGTTCTATCAGGCCACTGTTTCTTCTATCTTATTTAATTTCTCTCTCCTTAATCCTCTTCATTCACAAGCTCTAACAACGGATTTTTATTTCCACATCATTGGTTTATATTCTACAAACTTTTTCACAGCCTGACAATTTTTTACCATTCAAACACTCTAGAAGTGCTTTCATGTTTGATCTTTCTCTGTGTTAGAAATATATAATTATATATCACTATATAATACACTCATGATAAGCACAACATTCAAATATTAAATTTTTAATGTCCATCTCTTCTGATCAAACCTGGAAAAAGGAAGTTTGCACTTTCACAATAATACAGGAATTTTAAATTCATTAGAAGTACAAATGCTAATCGCATATCACATAACATGAAAAATTTAATTATTTTCAACAACACCACATGTGCAAACTCATAAATGCTGTATGTAAACATGTTTGCTGTCCCTTCACCCACTACTCCAAGTCGCTGTTTAGTAAATTACTTGTTTCACTTATACTACAAGAATTAATATGGACATTTACATACGATTGAAGGAAAGGTACAATATTTGTATGTCACGAAAACTTTCTACCAATCTAACTAGAACAATTTTCTCTGCTTTGAGATTATGATATGCACTAATACGTACTTTGCTAGTCCAGAGAAGCAAAAGGGACCCTACAAACATACGCAGCACAAATGGTTTCATTGAAACCAAGCTAGTGTTACTTTACCCAAAAAAAAAACCAAGCTAGTGTTAGGGACACCAGAAATAGAACAATGGAACAACTTAAATATCTTATATACAGTGTACACTTTATCATGAAGCCATTCACTCTATTTTCCTTTCTTTTCCTCTTAGAGAAAACAGTTTTCCATTTTCTTCTTTTGTCTCTGTACTGCATGATAGGATCAAACTATGAATTTGGAAAGAGACGCATAACTACAAAAGCTAGGAAAAAGAGACCATTATTTATATGCAGACAACTTACATTGATTTTGAATTTAGTATTGAATGAGAAGAATGTAATTGCTACAGTTATAATATAGTATCAATGGCTAAACTTACAATGAAACCCAACAGAGCACCAACTAGAACCTGAATTTCTGTGTGACCAACCAATTCATTCAATGGATTGCATTTGCTGTAGGTTTTCTCAGATGAATCTTTAACATCAACGTTCAAACTTGGCATTGCACCCAATTTCCTTGGTGTAATTCCAGAACAGCGAACTTGATTGGATTCCAATCTTGATGTATAAGAATTTGCCTTCTCAGAGATGGAGACAAGGGGGACAATTTCCTTGGAATTTATAGAGGATGTTCCATGTTTAGAATCATTTAGATCATCTTCCTCTGGATCAAGAGTTGACTTGTCTTGGATTTTCAGTAGCTTGTTCAAAATCTTTGCATGGTAACCCACCTCTCTTCTAACTCCCTAAAGTTGATTAAACATATAAATGAGAAAACAAACACCACATTCACTAAATGTGGCATTCAAAATATTCATTCTCTCATACTAAGTATTCAAAGAATAGCATGGTTAAAACATATTTTTAGAGCAACTATAAATGAGCACATATTGCAGCTTAAACAAATAATGTTGAGTCTTATATTAATCCATAAATAGTTTTAGGTCCTTAGATGGTCAGAAGTAAACAAGAGACAGAATTCCACCATGAATTGAATGCGCAGAAGACACAGTTCAGCTAAGAACCTTGCCATCTTCTCAAAAGATTCAAACTCCTAACATTACGCAACACCGAATTTTGATTGGAAACTGATTATCTGCTGAAGCTGGCAGGCTTTGTCTCAGGAGGACGCTTTGCTTATTCTCCATTCTTCAAATGTCTACTAGTTGACCCAATGTTTCACTTTTAGAAGCAGTTCAGTGTCTCAACCAGAAATAAGCAATAAATCCAATCATGTGGTTTCTCTCATCTTTCTCAAGACTGTTTTGCATTGTATGTGGTTAAACTAAGTTTTTGTCAACAGCGTAATTGAGAAAAGAGGCACATACGAAAATGCAAAGCACAAAAAACAAATTGGAAGGGCAAAAAAAAAAAGGCTTGACATTTCCAAGCAAAATAACAAGGGCCTGGGTTTCAAATTAATCGCTTTTCTTCAGATAGTCCCCCTCCAATATGTTGATTTCAGGCTTTGACCATATGAAGCTAATATGAAATTTTTTTGAGAAATCTAATGCAGCAATTTGAATTACCGTGTTTAACATCTCATGGAACCACCTGAGCAAATCATTACTTTTTATCTATATACGAACACAATGTTAAACAAAAGCAAAAGAAATTGCATCGAGCAGGATACAGGCATCTAATTGCCAATTCTATATTATGAAGTCAGAGGCGCACTATTTTCACCATATGTAGACATGATAGTATAGATAATCATGTTAGTGTGATTTTGTAATTATAGAATCTGTCATCTGTATGACCCTCCTAGCAAACTATCTGCACACAACCAATTAATTTCTGGAACATAGGAACAACTTGAACTAAAACAGGAGTCGGATTCAAAGTTTTTTAGGAAAAAATTAATATTAAGCAAGCCAAAGCCAGCTTAATTTTCTCGACTGAGATCGTATGGGCATTTATAAAAAAGATATTAGGTAGTCACAGTAAAAAAGGGGGCCTGAGGTGCGACATGTCAAAATAGAAAATGGAACGGCTTGGGTTCCTGAAACCAAGTACATAAAATTGGAGCGAAGCTTGGTGGTCATATTGTTCTTTGTTCTAAGCCTGATTATTTCTAATGGCAAGAGCCTCAGCCAACTCACATAATCTTTCTGGATAAATATGAGCGGAAGTAGTATCAAGACAAACAACCTAAATGTTTTGCTTAAATTAATGGAAGGACATCTTCAACTTTTGTAGAGTGCATCATGGATTCATGGTGTCAGGGAAAATTTACAAACACAACAGAGTGTACCTGGGCATCGTACATTACAAGTGCAGCAAAGACCACGGACATGCCAAAGATCGAATCTGAAAATCCCCTGCGTTACAAGCATAAGCCTAGTCATAAAGCTAACAACAGCTCAATCCAACATGAATTTCCAGCCTCTTAACTATATAATTTCCATAACAAAATTAATAATAGCTCCTAGCACGAGAACTGATGCAGTCCCATGGTCACATAAACTTATCTTTCAAAGATTATAACAAACACTTTCTTTGCCTACCTTTGTAGACCAAGAGAAGTTGCAGCAGCTACAACGCTCTGTGAGTCAAGCAAGCAATTCGAAATCATCAAGAAATTGGAATTCGCTCGACTAAAACACCAAATTAAAGAAACCCCGCGACAGAAGTAATAAACTCTCGTCTTACAGCTGAATGAGTCGACGGCATTCCGCCTGACCGAACCGCCGCCTTCGGATCGATTCCCTTCCCATTAATAGCCGAAGTCAACGGCTTGGAGATCTGCCCGATCGCAGAGGCAAGAGTAGCTGCTACTAACACCTGAAACAGAAACCCAGTATCAACCAAGAAAAACGAAAAATTTCCTACTCTTATCTTCCAAAAAGAAGATCCGGGAGAGGTGGGACTGGTGAGCTTGACCTTGTTGTGGGCGAGCCCTGCGATCTCCTCTGCCCCAATTCTCAGACAACTAGTTGGAGATTTGGGTCTCCTTTGCGGAATCGAGAAGATGAAGGGCCGCTTCTGTACGGAGCGAGGGAAAGCAGCCAAAGAAGAGAGATAGGACATGCTTGCTTGTGGCCACCGCACAAGCTCTGACGGACGCCTCTTTTTCTTCTGACACCGAAAAACCAAAGGAATCGAGTCAAACTGTTTCGGTGAATATGTCAACTTTTTCTTTATAATATTACTGTACAATTGCTTAGAAATGGAAATAGATGCAGGAATAGAACTATATAATAGTAAATCTTAAAATATGATAATAAATATAAGAATAGAAATGTACAACCCAAAAATATACTTTATGAATTTTACATAATTTTAAAAATTGCATGCATATTCCAAGAATATGCTTCGAGATTTTAGGAATATTTCAAAAATATATCTTGGTAATCTATTAATGAAAAATATGTGATAATAAATTTCATAAATATGCTTAAGTAATCTGTTAAATATGTTTTGATGATCTCCTGAAGATTTGGCTACATGATATCAAAGATTTTTTGAAGATTTATACAGTTAATACACTTACGCAAGCTGAGTAGATAACATTGAGAGCTTAGAGCATGGTAGTTGAATGCATTGACAGAAAAGCCCCTTTATAAAAATATCAGCTAGTTGATTGGAGGAAAAGATTAATTAAATATGAAGTTGTTGACAAGAATATAAAATGGAAATCAATTTCTATGTACTTAGTAAAAGCATGAAAAATTGGATTAGCAATGGGATAGATGGCTGATATATTATCACACCATAGTATTGGTGAGTTAGAAAGGAGAATTTTCAATTCTTGAAGTAAAAATAGAATCCAAATGACTTCTTAGAAAGCCCCTTATATTCAAACTCGGTACTGCAACATGCAACTATTCTCTGCTTGTTAGCACTCCAAGAAATGAGATTGGATCCTAGAAAGATACTGGAGCCACTAACAAAACAACGATCATCAAAATTACTGGCTCCATCAGCATTCGAATAGGCGTGAAGAGTAAGAGGGGAATTTTGGGTCAAATGAAGGTTGTAATCAATGGTGTTTTCGAATACCGAATGATTTGCTTAACTGCAAGCCGGTGCAAGATAGTCGGTCAATTCATGAATTGACTCACTTGGTTGACAACAAAAGCAATATCTAGATGTATAAGGGTTAGATACTAAAGGGCCCCCACCAGACTGCAATAGTAAACCAAATCAAGAAGCGGAGTACCAGCACATAAGGACATCTAGGAACCCGCAGATACAGGAGTGGAAACATGTTTTGCATCGTCCATTTTGGCCTTAGGAGATCAAAAATATACTTGGACTGCTGCAAGTGAAGTCCCGAAGAAGTAGGTTTGCCCTCAATTCCAAGAAAATAATAAGAGTCCTAGTCCTTCATAGCAAATTCCGATTGAAGAGAGGCAATAAGAGAATCTAATGGGGTGCGTGGTGAGCCAGTTAGAAGAATATTATTGACATAAACAAGAAGTGCCATATAACTCTTGGCACGCTTGATAAATAGAGACACATTGGCTTTAAACCCACAAAATACCAAGAGTTTGCGAATAAGAACTAGGGCATTGGAACTAGGCCCATGGAGCTTGCTTGAGGTCATAAAGAAAATGTTGCATTTTGCAAACGTAAGTAGGATGATTCGGATTAGCGAAACCTAGAGGTTGCTTTATGTAGATTACCATGAAGAAATGCATTTTAAACATTTAATTGATGAATAGGCCAACTGCCAAAGATAGCAAGCGAAAGGATAGCACGAACGGTCACAGGCTTGATAATAGGGCTAAAGGTCTCATCATAGTCAATCTCTTTTGTTGATTAAACCTCTTAGCCACAAGATCTACTTTGTAGTGCTCCATAAAACCATCAACTTTCCTTTTGATTCTGACATCTATTTGTTGCCAATAATATGCTGCGAAGGAGAAGGTGGTGAAAGAATCCAAGTGCCATTGGAGATCAAGGCATTGTACTCATCAGCCATTGCTTCACACCATTGAGGATCCTGCTGAGCTTGTGTAAAGCATGTCGGCTTGGTAGGAGAGTAGCGAGCCACAAAAGCTATAGGATGTTTGATACTGAAGCGGTGTGGCTTTAGTGTTCCATTCTTTGACTGTGTAAGCATATGATAGCCACCAACTTGAGAAGAGGAAGAATGGTGTTCTCTTGGAGAGACCAAAGGTTCACTAGGTTGGATCACTAGGTGCAAACTCGGATGCGGTAGTGTAGGGCGCAGTTGAGATGGATTCAATGGAAGGCTATAGGTATGGAGACACATGGGGCTCATTGGCTGGACGTTGAATGGCTTGATTAGGTGACATGGGTTTAGAGGTAATATGTGATTCGGGCTGGGGTGGGATGTCAGGAAGTTGGCTTGCACCAGGTTCTGAGAATTGTTGTGATTGAGTGAAGTCCAAGGTGAAGAAGAGATGCTCGGAATTTTATGATTCTCCTCTCAAGGAGGGTGTTGTGCATAAGGACAAGGGTGCTCATTGAAGCAACATCACAAGATATAAAAAGCCATCGGTACTCATAAAAACCTATAGGATAATCAAGAAAGACACACGAAAGAGAACAAAATTTTAATTTATATTTAGCATCAGCTATGGAAAGCATAAGCAACCAACAATGCAAAGAAAATTATAGTCAGGTTTCTTATTAAATATTTTTTCCCAAGAAGAGATAAAATAAAGGATACATATGGATAACTAATTAATGATGAAATTAACTTTTTCAAATATGTAATCTCAAAATTTATTGAGCAAGAAGGGAAAGTTCTAGATCTACAATGTGGCAATCTTTTCATTCCGCTGCTCCATTTTATTGAGAAATATAGGCACAAGAGAAATGATGGCCAATACCATTGACATTTAATTATTTCTAAAAAAGATTAGACTGGCATTCACGTGCACAATTAGTTTGTAAAAAATTTATTTTACATGGCAAAATATTCTCAACATGCATGCAAAAAGTGTAAAAGACATGGTAAATATCTAATTTATTTTTCAATGGATAAAACCAAGAAAAACAATTAAAAACATCTAGAAAGTGAATGTAATATCGATAGCCAAAATAGGAGGCAGTGGGAGCAGATCCCCAAATATCGATACGAATAAATTCTAGTGGATGTGAGGACTGAAAAGTAAGTCATGACTTTTGCTTAATTGACACGAAGAATAAACAAACACATCATTTTCTTTATTAAAAGACAAATTTAAAGAACGAAGAACTCGGAGTGACAATAGGCATAGCAGCATGATCTAGCCACATTGATGCTAGATGAGAGACATGAGTTGAAGCAGCAAATATGGCAGGAGCCAACTTAGTGGCATCATCAAGCAAGAAGCAGTCGATACTTTCTTAAGCATTCCCTAGAGAAGGATTTGGGCGTGGTGAGGTCCTTCACAACAAAATGATCAGGATGAAATTCAAAAAGGCATGAGTTATCACGAGTAAAGTGAGATAGATAAAAGATTTTTAGTTATTTGAGGCATATGCAAAATATTATTAAGCCAAATAGGACGAGAAGAGACAATGAGAGTGGCCAACTATGTTTATAGCCATTCCTGAACCGTCCCCTATGTTGACTTGCTCTGGGCTACTGTGTACCAAGTAAGGTCATTGGCAATAGCAAGATTAGCTTGTGGCGAGTTGACATCAGCCTGATAGGATCGGTCAAAGCAGAGGTAATACTTTAAAGCAGTATATGCCATACTTCCGGCAGACTTAGACACCAAATTTTGCTATGGGGTGATTGCATGCAAGCAGCTGTGTGCGTTGAGATAGGCTTCAGAGTGTTGTTCTTTTGTATGAAATTGGCAGTAGGTGGAATTCCACCCATGGGAGAAGATATATTGTATGCATGGAGTCTCATTTGTACATTGTAACAACTCAGGACCACACCCAAAATGACTAGCCAGAAAGTATTATTTGGGCTCCTTGATCCTGTATAAGTACCCAACCTCTATCCAGCAAATAACCGATGTGGGACTAAATACACGTCCGCACGGGTCCTCACATACTCCATCCGTTCAAGCCATGACGTTCTCGTCAGGCTAACGGTTCATATCTATTCATATCAAATCACAAACACCCTGATTAACCCGTGGTCAGCCCCAATGGATCCGTGCTGCAGTGTCCCCTAGTCCACATAGGTTATAGACCGGGTCCGCTCTGATACCTTTTGTAACAACTCAGGACCTCACCCAAAATGGCTAGCTGGAAGGTATTATTTGGGTTCCTTGATCCTGTATAAGTATCCAAGATCTACCCAGCGAATAACCGATGTGGGACTAAACACACGTCCGCACAAGTCCTCACATACATCATATTGCAGTAGAATGCCGTGTAACTCTATCAAAGCTTGCAGCAATGCCCATGGTGAGAAGAGTGGAGACAAGGTGCTCATACTTGGGTCCAAGCTTGAGTAGCATCGGATGGCGAATATTTGCAAAAGCCCCTTGTCGACTAATAGCAGCTAGAATGTCTGAGAATCTCTTTACTTTTTGTAAGTAATCTTTCATGGAGAGTGAACGCTTATTAAGGGCATTGAAGTCGATCATAAGCATGTTGTATCATACTTCACTTTGTATGGCATAGAGCCGGAATCCGACAACATTTAGAAATTGCAACAGAGACGCCAATACCATGTAGAAAAGCAAAATAGAATTATGAAGTTTTTTTCTACGTATTATTTTATAGTGCTTCCATACAGTTGCTTTCAATAGTAATAGATACAAGGATGTAAATATATAATAATAATCCAGAAAATATACTCAGGAAGTTCTATAAAATTATGGAGATTCCACGAATATCTCAAAAACATACTATGATGATTTTTTTTATTTAAAAAAAATACGATAATGGGTTCTCGAAATATACTTTGCTAATTTCTTGAATATGCTTTGACAATCACTTAAATATTTGGCTGCATAACTTCAGAGATTTTTTTAAAATTTATACAACAGAAATAATGAACAACTTTCTTCTCTAGGTTTTCGGGGTCTGCATTTTAATTCGCGCCATCCGGCTTTACGAATCTATAAACAGTTTCATGAGTTGATACCGTAATGGTAAAAAATTGTTTTTTAAACTTTGGGTTCGGATTTTCACTTTACCACATATACTATTTGTATCGCGCCCCGGCGGCCAGACCTCCGATGTGCACGCCCAGACAGATGAAACAGAGGCATTCGGTGGTGAGGATGCCAAAGAGAGAACCAAATCATTTATAATGGAACCCATCTCTTATCTAAAATAGCAAGAGATAGTAGCATTTAAACTAAAATTCACGATCACCATAATAGCAATCGTTGCTTTCCAAGCAGCCTCAAGATATGCGCCCGTATATTACTCGTTTGGCTTGTGAAAAAAAAAAGAAGAAAACAAAAAAATAAAAAAATATTTCCTGTTTAATTGAAAATTGCAAATGAAAAAAAAACAAAAAATAGCATTTTCATGAAATAAAATTTTATGTTTAATGAGAAAAAAAATCAAAAAATATATAAAAAAACTACTTTTCCGCTGGTTAGAAATTGAGACCATTTTTTTTTAAGCACCCTTAAGCCATCAAAACTCATAGGTACAATTTTTTTTTTACTAAAAATATAATAAGTATTTCATTTTTTAAAAAAAATTAGATGCCCAATCAAACATAAGCTATTGTGAAATGTGTTACTTTCTCATCATCAATAAAACATACAAAAATTATTTTTCTAAATAATATATTTTCAAAAATTATTTTTTAAAAAAAAATATTATTAAAAAAAATTTCACAAACTAAATAAGTCTATAGGTACCAATCTACCTTAGTCTTCCTCGAAATAACTTGAGGAAAGCAAAACAATGACTGCTGCTACTGTATAGCTCCATATACGCATAACAGGATAGCATTGTCCAATTTTCACCGTACTTTGAGGTCCCAACATGTTGGGTTCTTGTCTCCAGTCCGAGGAGAGAAGTTATACATTAACCCAAAAAAAAAGAGTTTTAACACCAAAAAGGTATCATCAGCACCCCATATATATTATTCTTTATAAAAAACCATCCGCACACTACCAGTTTTTGAAAGAAAAAAAAAAAACAATCAAATCCATATCGATGCTATCAAATTTAACATTTTAAACAGAGAAAACAAATAAAGAACATAAGTTTGATAGATTGCAGAAATGCCACCTAAAATGAATTTGGACATATGCGTTTTCAAACCCAAAAATCATCGAAAATCAACAATGGTAAATGATCAAAAATATCAAACCAACCAAAATTTGGTTAATTATTCATATTGTAATGCTTAAAAGTAAGATACTCCATACCAACTTAGATCGAACGATACGGAGTGTACCATACCATATCGGTTCGGTACCGATATATGATACGTCCGACACTCGATACGTTAAAAAAAACGCCATACTGTACTATACCGATATTGTACTAGCGTGGCACCGGTACGAAGTCCAGTACTGAGACGGCGAACCTTGTTTAGAAGATTTACATCCGGCCATTTGTTATTCATATAGGAAGTCACATGCAAATAGTTGGTCCCTAAATTTAATTTTCTAAAAAAAAAAATCAGAAAATATGATGGTTAATTGTAAGAACAGCCATCAAAAAAAAAAAAGTTATTTTATGTAAGAAGCCGCTCAAATAAATGCTGATATATTTTCAAGTTGACATCATGTTAGTGTAATGCACGAAAAATCCAATTTAAACAACTCAATTCTTTTCCCTACCAGATATACCAGTTTTCACCCCTCCAGACCTCATTCACCAAATATGTATTTGATCCATAAAATTCAAACCAAACTCTACTGCAATGGCCAATTAGACTAAATGGTCACTTGACTATAGTTTTCCGTGTTGCTTTCCACCGCTCCGTGGAATAATTTTGTTTCAGAAGAATCTTATGGCTTTCAGACTCATGAAGCTACTCCTCTAGTAGTTACCAGGAATAGTAATACAGAGAGAACCTCATAAACAAGCTCAATCAATGCTAAAGCTAACAGGATGAGTCGAATCTCCTCAATTTTGAGGGTGCATCTATTATTTGTGCAAGTTGAAAACAACCAGTGGATTTAAGCTCAGAAATAAGATAAAAGTATTGGTCATGTACTAAAAGTTCAAGCACAACGCACATGATTGATTGTGAATTTGGAACCATAGTATAATTGATGGCTAATAACAAGATTTGTTAATTATTGTCTGAAGATATATAGCCTCCACATAACATGATAATCAAAATCCTTTTCCCCACAGCTCCAACCTAATCAGACCTGCAACCAACATTAAGCAACATCAAATTAGTTGATACAAAATCGAATGACCTAGACACACCCCAAAAAGAATTACTAGAGCTGATACCACAATGATGCTGAATCAAAGGACATCTTTCAAAAGACTATTTCTGCTTAAATCCTATATTGTGTGAGGGGTTTACAACTTTGATTTGCCAGGAAGTCTTGCCCTCAGTTCTTCTGCCACCGCATCAATAAACTCTTCAGTGTTCAGATACTGATCTCTTGTAACCCTGCAGGATTATTATGAAAAAGGAAAGAGGGGTAAATTTTGATTCATCAATTTCACTTGATTGAACCAAATAAGAAAAGAGTAAATCCCGGCAACCACACAAGTAATGACAGGTAAGGATGTACTTGGATCCAAAAATGAGGAGAGCGAGGTCTTTGGTCATCCTTCCAGACTCCACGGTTCCTATACAAGCAGCTTCAAGTTTTTCAGTGAAATCAAGCAGCTGGCCATTGTTATCTAGCTTCGCCCTGTCCAAATATTCACCACATAGTGGGTCGAGTAGTGTCATTAAACAAATATCACACAAGCCAGCTGCTTATTAAACAGACAGAAGATAGCCGCCTTTTGGTTAATTCGACTGCAGGCAATAGATTAATGAGAACGAAGCATAAAGATAGCACCTCAACAAATGACAGAATAGTGATGATGATGAGTAAGACAATGACAACAATGAAGATGATGATGATGGGAATAAAAGACGAAAAAAGTGACATTATAGCCATCACTTGCAATCACAAGAAAATTAAGGAATAATACCATTCAGATTCTGCTATGGTAGAAATGACCATCATTTAATTCAATAGAAGGAAAGTAGAGACTTTCATACCTGTGCGCAAGCCCACGTGACCAGGCAAAGATTGAAGCAATGCTATTTGTACTAGTTTCACCTCCTTTTTGGTGAACCCGGTAATGACGTGTGACTGTGCCATGTGCAGCCTCAGCTTCAAGTGTTTTCCCATCAGGGCACACCTAAACAAGATGCAAATTCCTATCTTGAGGTTCCATTTCAACAAGAAGCACATTTCATTGTGTAGAGACCATCAACCTTTTTACTGGTTCAGGGGTACACAGCCTGCAATCTGTGTCACTAAAATCTCAAGCATTCTAATTATTCTAAGTAATTTAGCATTTATTTTTACAATTTTATGAAATGATGAGAGAAATATACACACCAGCATGCAGATCTCATACGTTCAGGGTATACATACCAGCACTGATGTCATCAATCCAAGAGATCCAAAACCTGCAGTAACAGAAAGAAATTTGTTCTGGAATTAGAACATATGGCTTCCGTGATTTAATTTTTCTAAGGCTAGACATGGTTTATCAACATAACTTTCTATAAATACATACAGTGCCCAAGAAAAATAAAGAATTCTACTGAAAATGAAGCGGAATAGAGTTCAAACCTTGAGCTAAAAAATCACTCTGTACATCTCCATCATAGTTCTTGCAAGCCCATACATAACCACCTTCACTCTTAAGTGCATAGGCAACCATATCATCAATAAGACGATGCTCATACCTACCAAAAGTTAATAGCACATGAGAGACAAACAACTAAACTTTCGCAAACACCACTAGTTATGAGTAGCCGAGTCAGTGAATAAAGCTCACCATATTCCTGCAGCCTCATACTTTGATTTCCATTCAGGTTCATATACCTCTTGAAAAATGTCTTTAAACCTGCAGTACAAAAATATGAAAACAAAGGGCAAAAAAGAAAAGAGTAAGCACAGGACAGATGACAGTGAAAAAGATACCAAAGTTAGTCAGAACTGAAGTATCATGGGTAAAATTACAGTGTGATGACTATTTGATGAGGATAACTACTAATACAAGTGCAGAGTGATAAGGGATGGGACAAACCTTCCATCATACTTCTTCAGAATTGTATTTTTGGTGCTAAGGTAAAGTGGCCACCTTTTCTGGTAAGCCATATTCATTGAAGCCTCAGCAAAAGCGCGAATGGACTATAAACAATTAGGTGACAGGAAAAAAAGATCTCAGAAACAAAAAGATGCTAATTCAGGGTCCACAAAGTAAATATATAACGATTGCAATATATATGACTTGCAGCATGCATACCTCATCGGTGTTGTACATAGACAAGGCCACTCCACCAGCACCAGTGAAGTTGAACACCTCTAGCTCAGCTTGCTCTTCTTGCCCCTCTGGACATTCAGGCACATGATAAAATAGATTTTAACTAAATTCAAAAATAGCAACCAAAATAAATGAAAGTTGATGTTCTAGCAACAAAACAGACTTTGAAGTACTAAAAGATAAACATAAAAGAGGCACGGACAATGTACTGTCAAAGTTTAATATTCACTGTGTCATAGCTTGGGTATTGAAGGAAAAGAAAATGCCAAACCTAATATGGCTCGTATACTATATTTTAATTATTCGCTTTTCTGCATTACAAAATTTTTACAAATCACTTTCTTCTTGGTCCAGCACTTCTTTGCAGGCTTCTTAGGTAGCACTGTGTGTTGGTTGGGACATGGATATCTAGGTCACGACCTTGGTTCCCAAGTCACTGCTCACAATTTGATAAAACCCCTCACATAGAAATACAGAAAAACACTATTAAGTAATATAGAAAAACAATACACTCAAAACTACTGAAAACCACTGGTCCCCACTATCTTGCAGGCTTATCAAGTCCAGACTTCCAACACTGAATATGCAGCCTCAAAACCACATATGTATAGACAATTTTTGAATAACTTGGAGAACATTTAAATTAATGGCAAATGCACTTACCAAATACTAATTTTAGCTTTCCAGGTCCTTTAATAACTGTATCAGTTGCACGGTACTGATCACCAAAAGCATGTCTTCCAATGCATATGGGTTTGGTCCATCCTGGAAATGTTGCGGATAAGAGAGAGCAAAGGAATGTGTGCATAGCACAAAAAAAGTATAATATGACATTTTCTCAATACCTGGAATAAGCCTTGGAACATTTTTGCAGATGATTGGCTCTCTGAACACGGTGCCTAAAGAAATAAAAGAAACAAAATAGATTACAATAAATAACAAGGTTAATATGACTTCAGTGAGTGAAAATCAAAACTATATCCAGGTAAGTCATCACATACCGTTCAAAATGTTTCTGATTGTCCCATTTGGACTCTTCCACATGGATTTTAGGTTGAACTCCTTCATACGAGTTTCATCTGTTGGAATGGAAACCACAAGGTAAAAAACAAATCCAAAGTCATGAGAAGCATTTGTGCCTCCAAAAGTTTATATATATCCATTCAATTGGTTCAGCTTTACCTGGTGTTATTGTTGCACATTTGATTGCAACATTATACCTACAATAGAAAAATAGCAGTGTAAGCTTGATTTAAATTTACCAGTACAAAATCGTGGCAGCAGGCTAGAGAATATAAGCTACTGAAACTATGAAAATGAGCAATTAAGATACCAGCGTCGAAATCTCTATGAACAGAGACATGGAATTTTACTGTCAATCTTTCCATTAAAAGATAATAGACCCTCAACCCAAATGGAGAATATGTCTAGTAGTCCATTCGTTTCTTTATAAATCACAAAACATGATTGGAAGCATGGCTTTAAATCCCGGCAGGATGGGGAGGCATCCCGGTCATCCTATCCGGTTCTTGTGAGAAAAGAGAAACTAGGACAATGCATGACTCTGAAACCCATCCATACAGGTAAAGAAGAAGAAAAAGGAAAGAAAAGAAAAGAAAAAAAGAAGAAGAAATGGGAAAAAAGGAAAGAAAATAATGAAGGGAGAAGGGGAAGAAAAAGAACGAAGGAAAGAAGAAAGAAGGGAAAGGAAGAAGAAAAGGCAAAACAAGGTAAAGAAGGGATAGAAAGAAGGAAAGAAAGGAATGAAGAAACGGAGAAGAAAAGAAAGGAAAGAAAGGAATGAAAAACAGGAAGAAAAAGGAAAAAGAAACAACGAAAGAAAGAAGAGAGAGAAAGGGTATCTACCAATAAGCTCGACCTGGATGGCGAAACGGGGCTGCCCCCATCCCACAGGATTTAAAAATCTTGATTGGAAGAAAGCTTTAGCTAATGCTACAGGTATTCATTCACACACTTAACTAGCAAAGGCATATTATTATGAGAATACTACTAAGTACAAGCCAAACGATTAACGAATTTTGCACTACTGAGTCTAAAGAGATAAGACACAAGAATGTTTGAGGAAGATGCATCAAAGACTGGAAAAATTACATGATTAATAGGTCATAAAAAGAGCATGATGCTTACTTAAGAGTAGCTTCAGCACTTTCAACTGTAACTTTGTCATTTGTAGCATCACGATTGGGAAGTCCTAGGTCAAAGTACTTGATATTCAAGTCCAGAAATGGGAAAATAAGCTGCATGTTTCATCAAAACATCAGATCCAGAAGACGTGATCTTAAATCTGGCAACGATAACAAATACTCATCCAAGCAAAAAGAAAGGGCAGAGAAAATGGCAAGCAAGAAAGATGAAATAGAAAAGCCAAGTACGATATTAAATTCATCGCCCACCTTATCTTTGATTGATTTCCAAATGACCCGAGTCATTTCATCCCCTGCACCAAAGAACCAAACAGATGAAGCCAGTAATTACCAAATATGTGACTTGCAAAAGCCATATAAACATAGTACATCCTTCGAATCAAAACTATTATTTTGTCCAAGTATCAAAAAGCTTCTCAGGATACTAAAACAAAATATTCCGTGATTCTATAATTTTATAATAGGAAAAACATTTAAGTTCATCAAAACATAAGTAATGAAAAGCATATTGAACACCAAAAAATTGGCGCCGCAGTTATGTAATATATGCATTATATTTGCGTATGCACGTCAAATGATTGATAGATACATGATCTTTTGATCTTGCAAGCGAGCAATAAAATTCTCAAGACAATATATACTCTTAAAATATGTTAAATTGCAGAAAATATTCTCTCCATAATAAAGTAGCATCGCAGTTAACCAACAACCTTCAATTTCGCAGGGGTGGGGAAGGTTTTGCACGTTTAAACGCCAGTCCTAGCAAATTATATCATCATCTAATAACAAAATGGTTTTCTTTGATTAAAAAAATCCACAATATTTTCCCACGTTTGAGAGAAGTAAATCAGAAAACTCGGCAAAGTAACTGAGAAGCGTCCGAAGTAAGAATTTACACAACAGCGGTTTTTAATCATCTGAGACAGCTTATCAAACACTTGAACAAGAAAAGAAAAAATTGTGATTTTGGAAACTTCACAGTATCAGATAACCATGAACATGTAGTTGATGCATCGAGATAAGTAGAAGCGCATAGATCGCGGAAGGGGAGGAAGGAGGAGAGTTGGTGCTCACCGTCCATCTCGACGATCGGGTTCGCGACCTTGATCTTCCCCAACGCCATCTCCGGGAGAGAGCTCGTGAAACGCGAGAAACGGCAAATCGAAGAGCGAAGGGGGAAAATCCGAGCACGGAAGGGGAACGCAGTGGGACACCGAGGAAGCGCTTATATAAGGGCCGCGCCGGCCGGCCGACGGAAGGCAAGAGGGATTTGGCGAAGCGACCGACAGGTGCCTGTGTATCTAAAGGCCTAGTTTTATTGTCCAGCCATGGGTCTGGGGCACGTGGCAGTGTGTGATCTATTCATTGTAATATTATATCTTTCGGTTGGTGTGGCTAATCTCGTTTACTCGCGATTGGATTGGACTGGATTGGCGTGCAACGAGCGTGTCGGGTCTGGTCACACCACGAAGCCGTACAAGCCATCAATCACGACCGCCTATTGTCCTATATATCAAATACGCATCTCGATGCATTATTATCAAAATAAACGGTTGTGATTGATGCAAGGGACCGCCACGCCGTGCACGTCATGTAGGACATGAAAGACGCCGCCGATACAGTAGACGCGAGAAGCCAGTGTAAGCGCCCTAGTTTAGATGGACTCGGCCCCCTTTGAGTCAAACTGGATCCAGTACAGTTGTTGGGTCCCATTGTGGTTTGTTGGTCCCGAAGATAAGACACCGTTGACGTGAGGCTGTGACCAGCCTACTGAAAATGACCAACCCGTGTGTTTATCCAGAAATAAAATAAAATATATTTATATACATGATCATGTATTTTTATATATTTTGTATATTTTTATGTAATTATATGTTAAGGGGTATTCATGGCTTGGTGCTTGTTATAATTATATATTAATGGGTCATTTTGTGAAAAAAAAAAAAGAGCCTAAAGATTAGGTTTTTATTACCTAGTCATATTACCAGGAACATAACAGACCACCGGTGTGGAGCTTTTTATCCTTCAAGTTATTTTTTTAATATGTCATCTCAGTCTTGGTATGAAATGTCATTATAGTCCTTGTATAGAGTCCATTCTCCAAGTGTTTAGTGGGAAGCTATGAGCTGATTGGATCCAATCCTTGGCATTAATATGCTGTCCTTAGTTCTTGCCTGATGTACAGAAATGACCCAGAGAGATGAATGAGGGCTTTGCCACGGGCTAGGTCTCTTGGCTAGCTCGGTATTTCGCACAATAAACTAGCATATTTGGGTGATCCATCGAGCCGATGCAATTCATAGCCTAGTTGCAGCATAAAACACCAATGCTGAATCTCCTTGCCATGCAACAAACCATCGTTGCAGAGCTTTTCACTTTTCTCCTTCTCAATGATGTTATCATAGTCCTAATCCGTTCTCCAAGGTTTTGGTGCGAAGCTAGGAGCTAGTTGGTCCCAATCCTTGGCCATATTGTTTTGTCCTTAGTTCTTGCCATATAGACATAGAGGACTTTGCCATATGCCGGGTCCCTTGGCCAGCTCGCTATTTTGCATTAGGAATGAACCTAATTCTTGCAATTGCTCCAAATACCCTCTTTTAGCTTCTAGGTCTATTTTTTAGTTCAAAATCTCTCTTACTAACTGAAATAAAAGAATTAGTGGATCTGTTCTGCTCGAACTAGGATGAACTCCTGTTTAAATGTCTAGACACATGAATAATTACATGTGGATTGTCGTGGCCTCAGACTTGGGTTAATTTTATGTTGTATGGAACCTACGCATTAAATGTTTTCAGTTTCAAGATGCTAGCTTGCCAGCAGGGCTGGCTCAAGCCTTAGGTGACCTAGGTTGTCGCCTAAGGCTCCGGCCCAAAGGAAGGCCTCCACCCAGACTCCGTATCTACAGTGAATCATGGTCGTAGAGCCAGAGCAATAGCTACCTCAACAAGACATGGGAAGATGAGGGTGTTCGGAGTCGCTGTCCGCCCGTCCTAATCCCATCGCCCACGGCAAAAAGTTATAAACCTACGCTACGCCTCTAGCAACCTGGCTCCTCTCGGCTCTAGCTCTATGCCTCTACCTCAGTTATTCTCTGGCTATAAACCTACTCTTCAGCTCTTCTACGTTTTCTTCTTTTACTCCTCATCGTCATCCTCTTGTGCAGTTTTGCTTCACCGTCTTCGCCTTTGTTGTGACCAACAAGGGCGCCGGCGAGCGGGCGAGGCCGTTTCTGGCCGACCGCCGGGGTTACTGTGAGAACCCATGCGGATGTGTATTTAGTCCCACATCGGTTATTCGCTAGATAGATTTTGGGTACTTATACAGGATTAAGGAACCCAAATAAAACCTTCCGGCTAGCCATTTTGTGTGAGATCCTAGGTTGTTACAAATGGTATCAGAGCGGATCCGGCCCATAACCTATGTGAACTAAGGGACACTGCAGCACGGATCCATTGGGGCTGACCACGGACCAATCGTAGTGTTTGTGATTAGATATGAACCCTTAGCCTGACGAGGATGTCAAGGCTTGAATGGGGGGAGTATGTGAGAACCCGTACGGGCGTGTGTTTAGTCCTACATTGGTTATTCGCTGGGTAGATCTTGGATACTTATACAGGATTAAGGAACCTAAATAATACCTTCTGACTAGCCATTTTGGGTGAGGTCCTGGGTTGTTACAGTTACAACTTACAAGGAGTACCGCCGACTGTGGGCCCCTCTCCCCCTCCACCTGCAACCAAAAAAGGCTTCTTTCGTATGA
Organism: Phoenix dactylifera; assembly: GCF_009389715.1. Lineage (NCBI taxonomy): Eukaryota > Viridiplantae > Streptophyta > Magnoliopsida > Arecales > Arecaceae > Phoenix > Phoenix dactylifera. Next base: position 18,891,240 of record NC_052399.1, on the reverse strand, counting down.
GCAGAAGTTGCCAATATAGTAAAATCTATTAATTATTTTATAGAAAATCTAATTCAAATCGCACTTCCATTAAGAGTTTCGGAGCATTTGAGCCCTGTTGCCACCTTGCCACCTCGTTTATTCCAAATGACTTTCAAGTGGGGGAGGATGCTTCAAATTAGCAGACGGCCATGTCTTGTGTCAACCATGCATTTGGTTGGGCTGGTATTTTAGAATCTATATCTTCTACGTACAATAGAAATTGCTAGAGGCAAGGCTCATCCATCTGTAGCTCCTTTTTTTTAGTTTTTATCAGTATGACTAGTTTCCATCTTCCTTAGATTAGATTCATCGAATACCTTTTTCTATCTTTATAATTTATATAAAGAGATATATAAATAAATATTTAGTCCCACGTTAGCTACATAGATCTTGAATACTTATAATTTTTAGGCAACATCCTAAGTTTACAGTTTATATGCGCGTCAATTCATAAGAAGCCTACCTTGTTTTCAGGAGCAAAGGAGATTAGTATGTGAAAATAGAGCAAGAGGGTATTCATAAAATCTAATCTAAATAATCCTAACAGGTGAAATTCACCACTTGTATTGCACGTGCCAAATCCTAGGAACCCATGCACGCCAGTGGCGTGTATGAGAAAGGCCGGCAGAATTGGTAGCATCCCTTTTTTGGTTGGAAACCTCAGCTCTTGGCCTTCGGTGAGTTCAATAAATCCTCGCAAATCGCAATAGTGGATAAACATTATTTACTCCGAAGTCCGACGACCTTTCCAGGACTCCTGATCTCTGATGATGATTTCTCGGAGGGTCGCGCTACGTCACTGGTCTCCTTGATTGGATGAGGGGCAGACACGTGCGAACCGTGGATTCGTGCATCAGAATGTGATGTCGCCGAGTTGGATGATAAAAATATTCCGGCCGTGGCCTGTTGTTTCTGATTGGTTGGTTGGATCGTGTTTGTCTCGCTGCAAGCCCAGAGAGTATGACGCTTTATTCGCGTTTCCAGGGGTCGAGATTCACACTGGATGCAGCGCCGTCGTGCCTACTGCCAAAGGTAGCGGCCCACTCCAAGTTGTAACGGTTCGTGCACTAAAATCTAGGTGACTAGATCTTGGTACATGCAACCGAGTTCAGAGAATATTACGTGGCACCACCTCCCATCACTATTTTGCATCGAAGCAGGCCAGGACGGGGCTATCTAATCGAACAAATGCGCGTGATTTTGTGGCATTTTAATAATTATATTTTTCCTTTTCTATTTATTGCTGTCCAAAATCCTAGTCAGAGAATTTGGACTAGTTTCGAGCAGGAGAGATCGAACACGAGTTCAAAAACAGCAGGTCGGTTATGGTTGTGCTTGGATGAAGCGATCTTCTAAAACCGGATCCAAAAAAACAACATCAAAGATCATCAAATTTTGTTCAATTGAGAATCCTTTAATATCTAAATATGGTAGAATATTAGAGAACAGCAGAGATTTGAGAGAGCGAAAATAGCAACATAAGCGAGAGTGCAAACATAAGAATGAGCTTACGACAGGATGAAATTGATGTTGAGTACTAAGAAAGACGGACATGCACCTTAATTACTTAGTAACTATCTGCTTGTTACACATGTTGCGGGGATTGATAGCGGAGTTGTATGATAATTGTTTTACATGTACAACAAGCTATAACCATCCCACAATGTGCTTTTATAAATGCACAGGTCATAACCATCATTTTAATGAACTTTAACTGTCTTAAATGTATTTTAATCTAAAAATATATGGTTTATCACTATTTGTCATTCATACAAATCGACGGCTCAACTGTCTGCTTAGGCCGACAAATTGATCGGCGCTAAGGTCAGCACCCTTGTCTACTACCGAGGTTAGTATATGCCACTTGATAGGTGGCAACCCGGCCATCATAGTTATCAATTTGTGGACTATTAAATGCGAACATTCTATTTTGAATGATTAAAAAGAAGAAAGGAACTAGGACGTTACCGATGGCTTATTCGTGTCTTTGCGTTTTTGAAGTAAAAAGATGGGAACCTTAGCCCTGACAGGTAGTCAGATATCTTCTACCATCGTCCACCACGTTACAAATTTACGTGACATTGCATATGGATGGAGCAGCGCAAGCTCACTTCGACGTTGTACTTAAAATTAAAACAGAGAATATAACATATGCAGGAAAAAAAGAAAAAATGACTGCATCGAGAATCTCTTCAAAGTGAATACATGAAACAATGGAAAGCTTGAGGCGTAGTTGATCCAATATCCCAAACTCATCGGTGCTATAAAGACAACAAACTCAACAGACCAAGAACTTGAGATCAGGGATACCAAGTTTTGAATTCTCAGCATTCGTTGCTCAGAAAATCACAAAATCTATAGGCACTACAATGGTCCAGCATGTCTCAAGCTCAACAAATAACTAAGTAGAGGGGAATGCTTTCATTAGGCCTCTTTCCTCATCTTCCATTTCCTCTGCTATCACAGAGCTCAGCCAGCTGCTGACAATGGGAGAGGCTCTCAAACCAGACTGACTTGGAAATGTGAACTATGAGTGCAGTCGCCAAGCAGCGCAAATATCTTTCACCATTTTCTTCCCTCCCTCTTTAATTATCCTTCCCTCCATCTCAGTTTTCCCTTTCCCGCCATCAGGGGTATCTAAAAGGCCACGGCGGTCGGATCCGAGCACCGGTCGTCCCCTGGAGTCGGTCATCACAACTGACGGCTATATAAGCATCGGATGAGATCCGTACCCAAACCCACGCGCTACTTACGGCACCTCCCGCGGCCCCTCTCTCTCTTTCTCTCTCATCGCTTTCGATTTCCGACTCCGATTGGGATTTAGATTTGGAGCCGGACGTCCACGAAATCTCCACAAAAACATTAAAAAAGAAGAAAAATAAATAGAAGAACGGCCAACAGAAGGCGCGTTGTATTCTCTCGTCCCATCAGCCCATCCAAATTCTCCCCCAAAGAGTTGGAATAGAGAATTAGGGTTTCTTTCTTCCCTCTTTCCTCGTAATCTCTTCATCTTTCGTTCTTTTCTCGGATTCGAGGTTTCTTAGGGTTTCTTTTTCTTCTCGATCTCGTCGGGAATTTAGGGTTCCTCCTCCAGGATTTCGGGTCTCCTCCGCCGTTTCTGGAAGGATGATCTTTGAGCGGAGTTCGAGAGCCCGAATGCCAAGCTTGAAGGCCTGCAACGCGGAGGGCGCCTCCGTTTGCGACGACGACGGGGAGGGGACGGAAGAGAGCCGCCGGAAGCGGCGGAGGGAGGATGATGGCTCGTTTCCGGTTAAGATGATCGGAGACGTCTCCACTGACGCCGGGATGCCGTACGTTGCCGGAGGGTTCCGGCGCGGGGAGGAGCTGAGCTGTGCGGCCGTGGCGTCGTCCTGGTGCACCGAGGTCTCCTGTTCCGGCGAAGTGGAATCGGGGTCCCGGGATGGGGGGGAGCCGGCGGCGCGGCCGCCCATTGTGCGGACATCAAGGGGGAGGGTCCAGGTGCTTCCTTCCCGGTTCAGTGACTCGGTCCTCATTGACCCCTGGAAGAAGGAGAAACCCAAGGGGCAGGCCTCGGACCCTCATTTCCATGATGCGGGTGGCGTTCCTGGGGCTCAAGAACAGAGCTTGAACTATAAAGGCGCCACATTTGTTACTGTAGAGCCCAATTCACTCGCATTGCTGGGGGAGGAACAGTGCTATCGGGCCTGCCGAAATTTAAGTGCCAAGAAGTACTCCAGTTCTCACAGCACGCTTACATCCCTTAATGAAAGTCTGGTTGGAGTGGAGGAGAAATATCGACCTTCAGTACCTTATGTGGAGAAGCCAATGGTTGGTCGTATGGAGCAAGTGGCAGTGGAATGTAGGTCTCGAAAGGAGAGTGCTGAGCGGAAGGCGGATGTCTACTGGCCGGAAGATTTTGTTTTGGGTGATATAGTTTGGGCGAAGTCGGGGAAGAAGTACCCTGCTTGGCCTGCTATGGTGATTGATCCAATGCAGCAAGCTCCTGAAGTAGTTCTGAACTCCTGCATTCCAGGAGCTCTCTGCGTGATGTTTTTTGGGTACTCCGGAAATGGAAATGGAAATGAAAGGGTAACCAGATTTGTGTTTGTATACGGTCGTCTTGTTGATATTTTTTATACTTACTGCTGATATTCATATTTCGCTTTTGATCTTGTTTCACGTGTTTCTGCAATTAACGGTGTACAGGACTATGCATGGGTAAAACAAGGAATGATCTTTCCGTTTATAGACTATCTAGACAGGTCCGTACTGCAAGGTCTTAAACTTTAGAGAGTTTCTTCTGAAGTGGATCCTTCTGGAAACTACTTATTTCATTGCAGGTTTCAGGGCCAAACTCAGTTGTACAAGAACAAGTCTAGCAGTTTTAGGATGGCTATCGAGGAGGCTTTCTTAGCTGAGCTTGGTTTCTTTGGAATTCAGATGGATGGGATGAATACAGCTGGGCAGTCTGATTATAATCAATCTGTCCGTGGAGGTCTCCAAGAGGCCACTGATTCGAACCATTATCAGGAATGTCAACCACAGATGCAGGTATCTTTCTTTTATGGATAACCCAGAGGACACACTGTGACTTTTAGAACATTAGGATGTTGGGTAGACATTTCGTTTCAATATTGAATTTCATGAAGTTCTAGTATTTTCTTTTTGTTTTTGCTGTTTCATTTCTGTGTTCCGGCAATAAATAATTGCTGTACAAGGACTTCTTTCTGAATTATGTGAATTTAATTGTTTTAGTTTTCTTTGTAGGCTGTAAACAAATCAGGACCTCATTGTGAAAGTTGTGGGTTGAGTCTTCCTTCTAAAAGTGCAAAGAAAATGAAACATGATTCAGAACAATTACTATGTAAACATTGTGCTAAGGTTTGTATTAATATGCTTCAACAATGTCTTCTTTTAGTGCGTTTATCTTTGAAGTCTGCTTAGCAGTTGGACAGCTAGTGTTGCTTGTATAGCTTGTCTAAAATGTTGTACAATGTTTACAATTGTGTACTTTGCTCTTTTTGCAGCTTTTAAAGTCCAAACAGTATTGCGGTATATGCAAGAAAATTTGGCATCACACGGATGGTGGAAATTGGGTAATAAGATGTACCTGTTGAGTGAATCTATTTGTTATTTATCCTCCAGTGATAGAAATGTGACAAGGCTTTTATTTGGACTTCCAAATTAGGTTTGTTGTGATGGATGTCAAGTTTGGGTTCATGTAGAATGTGACAAAACATGCGGTAGCCTAAAGGTATGTTTTTTCCCTTAATCTTGCTTTAGTCATGCTTCAATTATAATTTGACAACATTTTATTTTTTCTTCAAATTTGTGCTGTCTTGAGTATGAGAGTGGTTTTCACTGATAGCGTATGTTATTTTTATAGGATCTGGAAAACACTGATTACTTTTGCCCTGATTGCAAGCCAAAGTATTTTAAATTATCTGATACAGTGAAAAAGCATTCAACAATTAGGTACTACGTTCTTCCTGACCGTTAGCCATTGGGACAGTAATGTTGGATGTACCTACTGATTTTAACTAATGATGCTTGCCTTCTGAACAGATGTGAGAACAGCAGTTTGCAACACAGACTTCCTGAGGAGATGATTGTTTGTTGTTGTGGTATTGAAGGGATATATTTACCAGAGCAGCATGTGTAAGCATCAAAGTTTGTTGACTCGTATTAAAGACAAAATATAGATAACTCTTTCTTGGCAAAGCATGAATTAAATAAGCCATATTGTTACTTAAATCACATGGTTTCTTTTCTATTATGCTGGTTTGAAATATGTATTGGCAGACTAATTAGGCTGTCAATTATATTTTCTGTTGCAATGATTAATTACATATTTTTCATTAACACTAGTTGGTTTAGTTCTGGCGGTATGCAATCTCTGTTAATGTATGTTGGAGCAGTCACCACCTTTTTCATATATCAAGCAGTTAGAATATAAGTGGATTAATATAGCATGAGATCCTTATTTAATAAGGTAATTGGTAATCTTGGATAGGCAAGTTTGTCTTCTTTGTCAAATGATGAATAAAACCAAATCTCTGGTTATGAAAAAAAAGGACAACTAACATCTTGGCCTTGAATGAAGTTTGGAATCAACAAACATGTAATATATGGCAGAAGCTTTCTTGCATAAGAGTTGTTTATTAAACTAGTATAAGATAGCCATGAATTTGGTGATTCATGACCTGACCACCTTGTTCATGTATAAATTGATCCTTACTTTGCTCTGTTTTTCCCCTTCTCGTACTTTATCACTTCTGTCTTGTCTACCAAGATACCTGTGGATTTCTTCACGAGCATGCATAAGATCAAACACTTTCAGTGTCTCTGGGGCACCACTGTCTGCTTTAGTGTGGACGTGCTTTGTTTTTCTCATGCACATGTATATTATTTCCAGTGCTTTCTTCTCAAGTTTCTTTATGGAGCTCACTTCCAATTCTTGTTTCTTAACTTTCAATGTTGAACTAAGTTGAGGCACATCTCATTTTAAGGAATCCCAGCATCTTGGATAAATTGAAGCAGACCTGATTTCATGCAATATTTTTGTGACAAGGTGCATACATTATAGGGGCTGCTATGATGCAAGGTTTTGTTAATATAGTCCAAATAGGAGGATCTTGATGGAAGTAGAGAGAGAGAATGGAATTCAAAATTTAACTTTCTTTGATGTAGTTTTTTGTTCTTCATGGCTATAAACATTGAAGATGGACTCGCATGGCTGATCAAAATTGTGTGGGATGTAATATGATTATGATTTTCCCATATTATTAATTTTTCATTCAGGGGAGGGTTTATCAGATTATTGGATGGCTTGGCGTTGTATGCTAGTCTTTATGGCAGAATCTAGTCAAATGTGTTTGTTCAATTGCTTATTATTTTCTTTACAAATTTATGTATCTTGCATAGCTGTGTATTAACTATCAACATTTAAATTGGTTTTGTAGGGTTTTATGTCAGTGTGGCTCTTGCAAGACAAAGAAGTCAACACTTTGTGAGTGGGAACGGCATACAGGTTCTAGAAGTAAAAATTGGAAGATTAGTGTTAAAGTCAAAAGTACAATGCTGCCACTGGGAAAATGGGTTTGTATTTGATGAAGATACAGTATTTTCTGATTAAGTTTACAGCTTCCATGGACCATCATTCTTTTTTTCTTTTTCTTTTTCTTTTTTTCTGGGAAAGCATTGCACACTTGTTTCTAGCTCAGCTTTTTCTTTAGATGAACATCTCATAACTTGTAAATTAAGTCCTTCAGGCGGAATCCATGATCATAAAAATTGGACAGAATCTCTACTCGAAGCTCTTAATCATTTTATGCTGGTTATTTATAATACTGATATATTTATATATTTGGTTTCTACATTGCCATTATTCTTCGAATAATAATAATATTTTTCAAGATATGTTGCTATCCAGTTGGTGTAAAAGTAGAGTTTTGCTGAATGAAATGTTCTTATAGTTGAGAATCTGGTATATTGCTTTGAATGTTAACTTTGATCATGGTATTGTGCAGATAGAACAATATGGTGGGTCTTCTGCAAACCATGCTAAATGCTTACCTCCAAAAGTAAGGAAACAGAAGCTTATAGCATCACTGCAGGGTACAGCACTTCTCAAATGTTACTGTTCTTCTAATTTAGCAACTTGTGTTAGCAATTGCTACACATATGCCCGTCACTCCCCGAAATCCTTACTAGACAAACTAATTGTGGTTGTGATTTTTTTTCTTGACAGAACCATATGATCCAGTGTATGCTAAATGGACAACAGAGCGTTGTGCAGTCTGCAGATGGGTTGAAGATTGGGATTACAATAAAATCATTATCTGCAACAGGTAGGCAATCATTTTCATCATCTGGGTTTTTAGCCTACTCTGCCACTATTTCTTTTCTTGGGGTCCAGGCTAAAGTTAAAAAGATGATGACAGAACTCTTTTAGATAATCTACTATCAAATTCATATAATTTCCAGATGCCAAATAGCTGTCCACCAGGAATGTTATGGAGCACGAAATGTACAAGATTTCACGTCTTGGGTTTGCAGGGCATGTGAAATGCCTCTGCATAAATGGGAGTGCTGTCTTTGTCCTGTAAAAGGTATTTTTCGATATATTTCTGAATTTCCATCTTATTATGTTTGTATTATTCATCTGTTATGAACAGATGTCTTTATTTTTATAAACAGATGCCTCTGCATTACAAACTGAACAAGTTGATCTGGTTGCTATCTTAATTTCCAAGTCATATGTGAAAATCCTGTTGGATGCCCTATGTTTAGTTATTGAATTTGTCAATGACACAGTTGCTTCACTGTTTATTTAGTTGGCGAATTTGCTGCATGTTTGATTTCCATTATGAGTACATATAAATCTTAATAACTTTGCCTGTTTTTTCATAGGGGGCGCTTTAAAGCCAACAGATGTTGATTCTTTATGGGTCCATGTTACATGTGCCTGGTTTCAGCCAGAAGTTTCTTTCTCCAGTGATGAAACCATGGAGCCTGCTGTTGGCATATTGAATATTTCTCCACAATCATTTACTAAGGTTAAGATGTTATTGTGGTTGATATGATCTTTTACATAATTGTCCTCTGTAGTTTTCTACAAATATAACATGGCATCGTTCCAATACAATTTCAGAGCTTGTAATTTTGAAATAAGATGATTAAATTACTGATTTTGTTTTCATTGTGCCTGCAGACATGTGTGATATGTAAGAAGATGCATGGTGCATGCACAAAATGCTACAAGTGTTCCACTTATTATCATGCAATGTGTGCATCAAGAGCAGGGTATCGCATGGAGGTATTGACTGATCATAATGAATGATGAACATATCGTACTGTGAAAATGCTAACAAAATTTTTGGAACTGTAAGCTAAAGGGAAATTATTCAATTCTTTTCTTGGGTTTGTCAAGCATGTGAGAAAAAACCATAATAATAACTTGATTCCTCCTACAATTTTTCCCTGAACGCTCTAGTAAGGCTTTTTATTTTTATGTCGTGGTGATTTAGACCCTGAATTCTGAGTAGGATGTTCAATGTGCAAGTCATTGAACTATGACTTATAAGCACAGTGATTATGCATGGTCTTGTAAATGCAACTTTTTTCCATTATAAATGTTAGATCATCATTTTACATTTCCCCCCTTTTGCTATATCATCATTTTGATAACTAGTGGAAAAGGATGATTGAACTTACATTTGCTTTGACAATTGCAGTTGCACTGCTTAGAAAGAAATGGGAAACAGATAACACAAATGGTCTCATATTGCGCATTTCACAGGTAAGATTTTCTGGATCATGATATTTTGTAATTAAAATCTTTCATATGGCTGTTTGGACCTCCCATGCGGTCTTTTTCTGCACTCTTCTAAGCATGATGAAAAGCGACCTCTGGATGTTGAATACTCCATTGCATTTCAATTTGTACAGTACAGCTGGCAGCACTTGTTTGCATTAATATTAAAAAGCAGCATGCTGCTGCTGCTGCCATTATTTGCAGGGCAATGTATAAAGCCTGCAGTTAAAATTGGAGTTATTGGAATTTCCTGTATATCATATTTCAATTAAGATGAATTTACCATTTTCTGTGCAGGGCTCCAAACCCAGATACTGTCTTGATTGTGCAGACACCAGCAGGTGTTTTCTCTACCAAAAATTTGCTCCAAAATAGTGAGAAGCAGACTGGTTCGAGACTGATTAGGAAGGACATCACCCAGGATGCAGCCCTACCTACTTCACCTTCTGAATCTTCATCTGCTGCGAGGTGCCTGATTTACAAAAGGATAGACACTAAGGTATGTTACTGGAGATCTTATTCTTGCCGATGCAGAAGCACTTTTTGTTTGGGAAATTGGATCTAAAAATTCTGATGTCTGAGTGTTTAAATCATTCAGATGTCCTTTAAATGCTGAACACTTAATAATAATGCTCCTATGACAATTTTTAACACGGTTACAAATTCTTCATTTTATCTTCCCCCCTTGATAAAGATTGTGGTTTCTGGACCTTGTTGAGTCTGTCACTTTGCAACCTTAATGTCATTTGATTGTAAATTCTTGTACCGGTAACCATTTAACTTTAGTAAAACAGACAGATAGGTTGCTACATTTTTTCCTTAGACCATACAAATCTCGTCATAATCTTCATTTGTTACATAGAGTATAGCATCTATAGAACATAAGCATGTTTGGACTTATCTTTGAATAATTTGGCTAACATTTAATGATATAAAGATGGAGTTTCTGTATACTTGTTTGTGTTGGTTAATATTGCAGTTCTAGTTTTATTTTTTCCTTCTTAAATCATTGTGTGCTTCTCTACCTATATTAAATTCCTATATTAAATTGTTTATCTGCTTTTCAGAGAAAACAAGAGGAGGCTATTGCCCGCCATGTGATGGGGCCTCGCCACCATCCTTTGGATGCTATTGAAAATTTGAATGCACCTAGGGTAATTCTCCTGTTCAATACACATGTTATTAGTCTTCAGATCCTTCTGATTTAGAGAGTGATAATCCATGGAAATTTTAAGATACTCCTTTGATCTTGTGAACAGGAAGAGAAGGATCCTAAATCATTTTTGACATTCAGGGAACGCCTTAAATACTTGCAGGTAAATTTCTTCTTCGTCTACATTTTCTTTCACTGTACAGTTTTTTTTATTCTCATTAGTTCTTTGTTTGCTCATGTCTCCAGTCAACTGAACACAGTAGGGTCTGCTTTGGTAAGTCTGGAATACATGGATGGGGCCTCTTTGCCCGTCGGAACATTCAGGAAGGAGAAATGGTACTACTTTCAACTATGAAGTACTCAGAAGTTTTTTTTTTGAAAAATTTAGATATCATTTTGATTTTTTGCCTCAAGATATAGCAGTTGATTCGGTGCTGTGGACTAGGTAGAGATCATGTAATTAAGCATGAAATTTGTTCAAAACCTTTAATCTGTTGATCAGGCCTTCTAGGATGATGTAGAAGCTTGCTGCTTATTGCTGAACAATATGATGATTTATTTGTATATGATGTTATTATTCTGCTGCTATCTTTTGAGATCATAATACTTTCATTTACGACTGGACTGTAGTTAAATTATCTTAGTTGCAAACTAAGTTGTTCTAGAAAAGATAAATCATCATATAAACATGTACATTGTCAAGTAAAAGTTCATACAGCATTGTACACTGAAGAGCATTTTTTTTAGCTGTGCAGTTTTAAGGATCAATAATGATCATTTTTTTCGCTAATGAGAATCATTTTCCTTGTTCATGTAGTAGAAGAGAGGGGAACATCTCAGTACTTTCATCTTCTTTATACAAAATAGATTCTGAACTGCCTTTCTCCTTCTCTTTTTCGGACAAAAGACAAACAGGGGGTTGAGAATATTTGCCTTGTTCATGCAGTAGAAGAGAGGGGAACAGCTCAGTGCTTTCATCTTCTTTATAGACAATAGATTCTGATCTGCCTTTCTCCTTCTCTTTTTTTGGAGAGAGAAACAGGGGGTTCAGCATAGGCCAACTGGTTAAGGATATAATTCAAAAATTCTCTAGGAGACTATATCTGCTCTTACAAGACCAAAGATCTACAACTTGTTCCAAGTTATTTGCATCTTCTTTCTATTACTCCGTCCACTCCGGAGTCTAAGCTTTCAATTTCATACTCACCTGATGCTTCTTCTCCCCTTAACAAAGTTTTCACTTTTACTCTCAAGTCTCAAGTTACAAGAAGCCACCTAGAATTATCTAAAAAGATGGAGCCAGATTGCAACTCGATTTCCTTCTCCTCCTTCTCTATTCAAGGACTGTACTTGTATCTCTGTGTGGCATGAGGAAAAAATTACCACCCTTGATTTTGGAAAATACCATTAGAAATCTAAGTCCATTTAAGTCGATGATGTTATCTACAAGTGTTCATACATGAAAAGTGATAATGCTACATTTGTTTTCATTGTTTCCATTGTAATGCTAGTGAACAGGCTTATGGGAAATAGGTAAATGTGAGGCTTGGAGGAGAATGTATCTGAGATTAATAGGTGGATGTCATGCTCTAAGAGGCCCAGAGGTAACAAAACACATGCATGGATAACAAAATGTTTGATGGGCTTGACACTTTCCATTCACATTGTTAGTGAAGCTTATATTTTTGGTTGGCATAGGCGTTGGTGGTGATAGAAATATCTTCTTTGCCTTCCCATTATGTCGATTCAGATGTTGCTTCACTCAATTGTCTTAATCTAGGGGGATTTGAATTCGTAGTGTTGACATCTTTTTATTACGCTCAAGAATAGGAAATTAACTTAATTCACTGAATTGCTTATGTTCATCTTTTGTGAAAAGTTTCAGATTTGAATATCCAGACACAGATGCACCCATCATTATTGAGATGCTTATGATTGTCAATGCTGGAAGCTTTAGATTTAAGCCAACCGCACCTGCCCAATGCCTGCCCATAACCATAGCCACCTGATCACACATCCCAGCACCACCATCACACCACACCCTCACCTACCCACTATGAATGAATTGAATGCATATGGAGATGACATGTACATATATGGATACATACACTTCAATAGTCCATTTTGCTTAGTCACATATGAATAAAAGAAATACCCTTGATTTCTTAAATTGGACCTAACAAACCTGAGATTATATTCAGGTGGTTGAATATCGTGGTGAGCAGGTAAGACGCAGTGTTGCGGATCTAAGGGAAGCACGTTATCGGCTGGAAAAAAAGGATTGTTATGTGAGTCATCCTACGTCTAGCTTTCTGGCTCTGTTCTTTATACAACATAAAGTTCTAATGAAGAATGAACCTATGTTGAATTATTGACTTGTTAATTGTTATTTTACATATCTCTGCATCTTTGCTTGTGCGTATACAAATTTGTGCTTGCATGCTTTCACACTTTGTTGAGCAAACATGCAGATTCCACCTGTTTTATTTCTAAGGTCTAAGAAGAAGCAAAAACTGAAAGCGAGGTTCAGACCGAACCAGATAGAAAAACTGATGCAACAGTCTTCTTCCTAGGGAAAATCCTTGAATATACCTCCATTCCCTGATCTTCCAGAAGAAAGCTGGCCCAGCCATCTCATGCATGCATCTACTTTTTTTTAATTTATTCTTGGTCTCTGTTCTGTCAGTGACATTTAAACTTAATGAAGAAGCATAAAAGGTCCCAAAGAGCCAGCTGAATGGCATGTTGGGAAGTATCTTTCACTGTTTCACTTGATTTGACTGCAAGATAAGCAGCTCTCCTGCAAGAATTTTCCTTGTTTAAACTATCATCGGTTTTCAGCCAACAAAATGCACTTACCTTCAACAGAGAGTCTCTGGCGTATCTTGTATATGTGATAGTACCCGAAATTTTGAAAATCTATAGAATTCTTCATGTACTAGTTCTTGACATTCTCATTTCTACCTATTTGGCTGTAGATTCCAAGCTGCAGGATTCTAGAAGCATATTTGCTTCATTGGCCAATGGGTTTTCTCAACTTCATGTAAAATTCATTCATCAATGAAACTCTCCCATTGTGCTTCCACCATTCATGCCTCCACTCCAAGCAATTCAAGAGAGTGGGAAATTGAAGGACTGAAGGAGCTTTACTCGCCTATATATGCTTTCAGAAAGGGTTGTCTTGCGAATACTAAACTGCCTATGTAGCAGAGCGAAAATAATAGCATTTTTAATTACTTATTTAAAATTCTGATACCCTTATTCTACTTCTGGGTTTAAAAGCTTCCTCTGAGTATCTTTTCCAATACCATTTTAAAATAATCGCAACCCAGGCCTCATTTTCATCTGCCAGCTTCTGTCATAATTCTCCTGCAGGGTGAGACTCATTTCCCTGGTATCAACAAGTTTAAGACCTTTAAATTCTTTTCTTTTGCCAACCTTCCAATTCATCAAATTATATTCTTCCCACCTGTGGAATACCCTCTCCACAAGAAGTTACTCCTGATTCTGATATCCTGATTATGTACTTCCATGGAAAAAGGCTCATATAATGAATTTTTAGGTTGCTGAGAGCTGAGTTATTTGATGTAATTCTTCCCTCTGATGTTACTAGATTCTCTTTCCATCAGGCAAGCTTCTATGTGTACTTTAGCTCTGTAGCATCCAATCTCTCTTTCTAGTTTTGCAGCCTTGGTGGCAGGCCCAGTAGTTCTCTAGATCCTCTATTGACAATCATGTAGGCTGTGCCATCTCCAACGCCTTTGCTTCAAATCCCTTATCCATAACCACTGCTTTTGTACAGTTGTTTGACATTTGCAGACATTCATGAATTGATTTGTGCAAACATCCAAGAGGCAACAGCAACAATAGTAGGAACAACACCACCTCCAAGAAACAACAGCACCATTTATTTAATTGATTATTGTACATTGAGTATGGATGAATGAGTAAAAAGATTGTGGATCATTTTATAGCAGACTTAATTAGGAGAATCATTCAGCAAATGAAGCTTTGGGAGTCTATAAGCTAATGAAACAAAATAACTTCGCACTGATTCAGATGATATTGTAAGTTTGTAACTATGCCTATCATGGTCTATGTCCTTGAATTCTATGCACAAATTCTTCCTAACAATTTAATCATGGAGTATTGAAGTAAATCATCACATTACCATATCACTCGAAGTTTCTTTGCCTACTCTAGAGTATATTGCCAGTCTTGCTCTCCCAAACTTGCTCATTTTTGAATCTATCATTTCAAGATTTTTAGTTTTTCCACTTTTTTATTTTTATTAGCCAGCAAGGTTCATATTGATAATCTTGCAGTAAAGCTACTGGCCCGAACCTCTATTGGTTAAAAGTTTGTTCATGTCTCTCTCTGATGATTAGTTAAACTCATAATGTACAATCCCTTATTGATCTCGACCATGTGCATATGTTTGGAGTGCATGTAAGCAGTGCCGGAGAGCTTTTCTGGAAAATCTTTTATGGTTTACTACAAATTGGCTTTAGCTTATGCATTCTTTATAAATAGTTGTGCCATCTATTTTCTTTTGCAGCTTTTTAAAATCAGTGAAGAAGTGGTGGTTGATGCTACAGATAAAGGAAACATAGCACGCCTAATTAACCACTCTGTAAGTCATGACAACAATTTCCTTTTCCTTGATTAAGATTTTGATAGAACAGATTACTAGAATTATCTCTACTCTGACATTTAAGGGTTTTTGGTGCAGTGCATGCCCAACTGCTATGCAAGAATAATGAGTGTTGGTGACGATCAGAGCCGGATTGTACTTATCGCCAAGAGGAATGTTTCTGCAGGCGAGGAGTTAACGTATTGCTTCTTTACTTACCTCTATAATCTCTAATCTTAGTTTAAATTTGGCTCTTACTTGAGAAATAACAAACCTGCTGCTGTGGAATTTGAAAACAGCTTCAATCATTCTTAAGATCCATAACTTTGGGTTTAGATAAAGTGATATTGTAACTAAAAGTAAGAAATAAAAAAATTTAATCAGGCGAGTGCCTTTTCTTCATCAGCTAACCAATTCAGCAGGTCACTCTGTTGGTCAACAGTTACATTTTTATGCAGTCTTGTCCTAAAATGTCTTGCCCTTGCATCTGTATTATCATGATTTGGCACTGTGTGACAGGTATCGAGTCTTCTTTTTTTAGTCTATGAAATTTTGAAGCTGTTGATCTTGAGTGAAAGAATACTTGTGGCACATTAAATGAGTGCTAGTGCTCACACTTCATAATTTTTTCCGTACTTTTCCCAAGATCTGTTATAGAATGACTGGCTTGACGGGTGACATTGTGCTGTCTCATTCATGCTATTCTGCCAGTATGGTTAATATCCCATAAATGATCTTTAGGCTAATCAGTTGCCGTCCTCCTTGCTGTAGGTACGATTACTTGTTTGATCCTGATGAAGCTGAGGAATGCAAAGTTCCCTGCCTCTGCAAAGCTCCAAACTGTCGGAAATATATGAATTAGGCAGTTGTATATTACCATTTAATTCTTCGACATGGAAGCCAATATTACCATTTAATTCTTTGACATGGAAGCCATTCTTTTGTCATTGAGATTTTCCACTGCTAAAGTTAGATGAGTCTGTATTTTATTTCCAGATTGTTTAATAAATATCAAGCTACATCTCGAGGTTACTGACATTCAGAAGGGTATCATCACCATTGTAAATTGCGTACTCTAATGTACAAACTACAGGATTATTGTCAATGAAGCATTTTCTTAGATTTTTCCCGTTGTTGGTCTTTGTTTGATCCACCTTGGTATCCTCCTTTTTTCTTCTTGGAGAAGTGGGGATCCTCCTTGGTTATCTTTGGAAACTAGATGCTGGTGGTGACAATGTTGTCTGAAGTGCTCAAGGTGTGTCTACGTCATGGGTTTCAGAATTGGTGGCCCTGTGGAGAAGACGTAAATTGAATGTTTTATCAGCTTTATTAAATCAGATCGTAGTTACCTCTATCGGCGAGCCCTGAGCATTTGCATCTATAATGTGGAGGGAGGGTGCGTGGAAGGGCATCAATCGAGTCATCCATATCATCCAACATTCAGAACATTGTGATGGGTGGAGGATAACTCGTTTGCAGTCATCAGGTGGTCAGCATGAAAGGGTAAAAGCCCAACTGTTTACTTCTCTTGTTTCAGATGTATCCTCTCTCTATTTAAATACTCATGCGTACAGGGAGGCCAGCCACGTGGCTGACATTTAATGGTTAAAGTTAGATGCAGTATAATACAATATGATATGTTAACGTGGGTGTTTTAGTTAGTTTTATTAAACTAAAAACAGCTGCAGCTAAGTAGAGCTTTAGCTTTGGAGAGAAGCTTCAATATGGAGATTTTCTCGAGAAGATGTTTTCAACTTTTTTGAGAAATCAGAATATTTTTAATTTACCTGATATCTCAAAAATATTTTTGGAGGGCTCAAAAATAATTCCTGGCTCTCTAGAAATGGGACTTTAATAGCTAAAGCTGGATGCCGAGGGGAGGTTGTATCTCATTTGAATGCAGGACTTGTCCACGGCCTCGTAGCTATCAAATCTATGTAGCCAGTGCTGGTTATTATTTGTCACTTTTAGGTTGCTAACTTTCGTTCTAAAATAAATTTTTAATTGCCAGGCACTCACAAGGGTAATGGAGGATTTAGTGTCTAGAAGATGCTTCCCGTTAGTATTCCCTACTGAACGAAGCATCATCCGAGAACAGGAACTGTAAAGCGAATGCAGAATCCGATATAGAGACAGGCAGTCACAGGAGAAACAGAGGTTGAAGTAAGATCAAGACGAGCCTCTCTTTCTTCCACCCTGCAAAGAAGAGGCCTCTGACAAATCAGCCAACAATCGGTTGATGTGGCCAAGAACCTCAGTATGTGATTTACGCTTACGTGGGGGCACAAAGGCGTTCCGTTCACGGCTTTCAACACTACATAAACAGCTGTGGATCGATGAATTCAGACTTCTGAATGGTTAAAGTGTGGCATGTCATTCATGAGATCTTTTTTCTTAAAGACTAGCTCTTCTGTTCTTTTAATTCTTAGGAGAGGTTTCCTATTCTAGTCTCGTAATCTTTATTGGAACTGAACTAGGACTAGGACTAGCAAATAAATCTCTCTTCTCGCCTTATAGATATTAGACCGGCATATATAGAGCCTTCTTGATCCGATTTCTTTATCTTAATTGATAATGGATGCTTATGCTACACATCCAGCTTTATGTCGTTGTTACTATTTTTGCAAAATATAATCAATTGAAAATTACAAATTACCCACGTTTTGGAAATCTCAACATGGGGAGGCTGCTGGATTACATGTTCTGAAAATTATTGAAATTATTGGTTTGTTAAATTGCTCGATTGTCCAAACATAATCTTGATAACAAAAAGAAGGGATGCAGCATTTTCTATTAAAAACTATAGAGGGATTATTGCATGGTAGAAGCACAATTTGATAATTTTACAGACAAACGGGATTCTTTAGCAGTAATGGGTCATGCAATCACAAATTAGCCAACGCGCCCACGCCTTACTGCTTATTCAGCACTTTTTGGTTCCTAAACAAATGAATCTAAACTGAGCTCAAATGGATCTCTGAGATTTAATTCTAAATGTTGACACGAAATTTTGTTGCACTCTTGTGATGAGATCCAGTTCGTGTTTGAGATCAACCAATCTTGGGTTAGACGTAGTGCTGGTGTGGTTGTGTGTCAGTCTAGATCGATTCCTACATTTTAGCAGGATTGCTAACCATTCACGCAGGAAAGAATGCAAAGTTTTCTTGTCAGCTTTGGGGTTTAACTTGGTCTTGAGCAGTTTTTTTTAAAAAAAATTTATTTTTTTTACATCCAAGACTGGGATGTCAAGTTTGATGTTACTTAGGTCTCAGCTTGAGCCTGTTTCATAGATAGATCAAGTCAGGCTCGAAATTTATGAATCAAAGTTGTGCCCAGCACCTTCAGACTCGTATATATGGAATTTGGTGGCTAAACTCATCTCTGGACCTGAGAATCCACACTTGGGACGTAGATTCATTGTCTATTTCGAACAAGGAATCAAATATTAACTGGGACAGTAATGCATTCACTAGACTCATAACCAGCAACATTAGATCAATTAGGACCTGATTGGCTATAAAAAAATTAATGTGAAACGTATGTGTTGTCTGCATATTCCAAACGCCTCCTGAACCTGATCTTAATAGAGAGTTAGAGACTGTAAGAAAAATAATAGATGAAAGAAGGAAGAACTTATCAGTTGAGGCGTGATTTCACTGTCCTTAAGAATAGATCGCGCCCCTCGGAGATTGAATCTCGGTGTAGCAGGTAATGGCGGCCTATCCTCCAGGATACAACAACTGGATCACTCCAAGCGTACACTCGCAGATGAAGTGACGGTCGAACAGCCCAGAACCGCGCTCTTGGAATGACAACAGAGAAGAAAACAGGGAGACTCTTCTCGGGAACAAGAAACAGAGAGGCTTTCGGAAACAGAGAGAGGATAGGTTAGATAACTCTATCGGATCTGATAGGGTTTAAAAAGAAATGAAGAGGCGTATTTAAAAGACACGTCGTTTTATGAAAGAGGTGTTTTTAAAGACGCGACGTTTTATCAAGAGATAACCAAAGAGCTGTTTTAAAGACGCGACGCGACGTTTTATTCAAAACAATTCAAAAAATAAAACGGCAAAAAGAAACCTGGCTCAAGCCCACACCCGCGCGGGGGGGGGGGTCCCCCTGCGCGTGATAATCGCAACGCGCCCGGTTAAACGTTTCCGGATCGGATTCGCCAATTTTGGCTTGGACCTCCATTGGGTTCATGCGCGCGTGGGCTACTTTCTTTCTTTGCTTCACCAAGTTAAAATGTTGAATACTATATAAAGAACTTTTGAGTTTTGTTCCTTTCCAATGTGGGACTAAAGAAAGTACACTAGACAAAAAGACAAAAGAGAGAGAAGGGCAGACTCGGAATTTTGAAATATTCCAACAATCCCCCACATATTTTAAAATTCAATAATAAGTTAACGAGCGCGAGAGTTCAATGCATCAAATTGGTGTCTTTGAGACTATGAACCATTTTTTAGGACTAGTAAGTATGACTTACAGAACTTTTGGTGAAATATGAAATTTCTATGAACCAAAAGTCCTTTATGTAAAACAGTGACTCATAGCCCACATTGACCTCTCAAGTTCTGGGCTTGTTCTAAACGGGTTGGTGCAAATAGGCCATGCACCTTACCTGGATATTCATGAGTGCTTTAGAGAACTGCCTAATTCTCATAGAAAGCGGCCCCACTCCCACACCCATATAGGTGGATCCATCAAGTGTGTACTGCAGGTATACACACCATCCTAAAGGACTATGGTATCCATTAAGAGCTTTACCTCATCCTTATCTACTGCAGTTTGCACTATCTACACCATAGGGATGGATTTTCCAAAATTAAATACGATAGTGTACTCACAGTCAACTAGCGACTTGTTATTACCCATATGAACATGCTTCATGGGATCTCCAATCACACATGTTGGGTTTCTGTCGTTATTGACTTTGATATAGGCATTAGTCCCATCCCCCTCGATGTTTCACTCACTAGTTTTCTACCTAGTGGTTTTGTCAAAGGATCGGCCAAATTCAACTCTGACTTTACAAACTCAAGAGATATAATCCCATCATCAAGCAGCTGCCTTACAATATTATGTCTCAACCTTATGTGTCTATTCTTCCCATTATAAACTTTATTCTTAGCTCGATATATAGCAGCTTGGTTATCACAAAGAATAGACACAGAAGGTGTTGGTTTATTCCATAATGGAATATCTCCCACAAGATTTCTAAGCCATTCAGCTTCAGAACCTGCCTTTTCTAAGGCAATAAACTCGGACTCCATTGTAGACCGAGCGATGCATGTTTGCTTGGATGATTTCCAAGATACTGCACCCCCACCAAGAGTAAAGATATATCCACTCGTGGATTTCATCTCATCTGAATCAGAGATCCAATTTGCATCACTATACCCTTCTAGTACAGCTGGAAATCCACGATATAACAAACCATAATTAATGGTTCCTTTCAAGTACCTTAGTACTCTATGAACAGCACTCCAATGGTCCTTACTAGGATTATGAGTATACCTACTTAATCTTCCTACTGCATAAGCAATATCAGGACGAGTGCAGTTAACTAAAAACATTAAACTACCAATGATGCGAGCATATTCTATTTGTAAAATACCATTATCTTTATTTTTCCTTAAATGTATACTAGCATC
The DNA here is from genome assembly GCF_009389715.1 of Phoenix dactylifera. NCBI lineage: Eukaryota > Viridiplantae > Streptophyta > Magnoliopsida > Arecales > Arecaceae > Phoenix > Phoenix dactylifera. The sequence continues at coordinate 18,870,481 of NC_052399.1, read as the reverse complement.
ATATGGAGTAGATACGGGTTTACTATCATAATGCTCAAATTTTCTTAAAATTTTCTCAATATAGTGTTCTTGTGATAGCATAAGTCCATTAGAACTTCTTGTTATTTTAATCCCAAGAATTACATCAGCTTCACCCATATCTTTCATATCAAAATTTGAAGCTAAAAATTTCTTAGTATCTATAACTATATTCAAATCAGTTCCCATTATAAGCATATCATCAACATACAAACATATGATCACAACAACATTATTAACAACCTTACTATAAACACACTTATCAGCCTCATTAATTAGAAAGCCATTAGATACCAATACTTTATCAAATTTTTCATGCCATTGTTTAGGTGCTTGTTTTAATCCATATAAGGATTTTACTAATTTACAAACTTTGTGCTCATTACCAGGAACAACACAACCTTCAGGTTGTTCCATGTAAATTTCTTCATCTAATTCTCCATTCAAGAATGCAGTTTTTACATCCATTTGGTGAATTACTAAATTATGAATGGATGCTAATGCAATGAGTACTCTAATAGATGAAATTCTAGAAACTGGTGCAAAGGTGTCAAAATAATCAATATCTTTTCTTTGTGAGTATCCTTTTGCTACTAATCTTGCTTTAAACTTATCAATTGAATTATCTGGTTTTAACTTTCTTTTAAAAATCCACTTACAACCAATTGATTTAGCACCTGGAGGCAAATCAACTAAGGTCCATGTATGATTAGACATAATAGACTCTATTTCATTATTAATAGCCTCCTTCCAAAAAGGTGCATCAGCTGAAGTTATTGCTTCTTTATAAGTTTGAGGTTCATTATCAACAAGAAAGGTGTAAAAATCATTTCCAAAATTTTTCTCTTTTCTAGTTCTTTTACTTCTTCTTAAATCAATTTCATAATTTTCATGTGCCTCCTTTTCTTGTTTATTATGAGACTGAGAGTCAATTTTTTCTTTACCTAGTTTCATAGGAAAGATATGTTCAAAGAAATCAGCATTTTTAGACTCTACTATAGTGTTGGGTTCCATAATATTAGATTCACATTTTAATACCAAGAATCTATAAGCAGCACTATTTAATGCATAACCAATAAATAAGCAATCAAAGGTTTTAGGTCCCAACTTTCTTTTCTTTGGTTCAGGTAATAGAACTTTGGCCAAACACCCCCACACTTTAAGATATGTAAGGTTAGGTACATGACCTTCCCAAAACTCATAGGGTGTCTTACCAGATTTTTTATAAGGTATTCTATTTTGAATGTGACAAGCAGAAAGAATAGCTTCCCCCCACAAATAAAGAGGTACTCCTGAGCTTATTAACATAGCATTCATCATTTCTTTTAGAGTTCTATTTTTACGTTCAGCAACTCCATTAGATTCAGGAGAATATGGTGGGGTAATCTCATGGATTATACCTTTATCTTCACAAAATTTATTGAAGAGATTATACTCATATTCTCCTCCTCTATCAGTCCTTATTCTTTTAATTTTCTTATTAAATTTATTTTCTACTTCAGTAACATATTGCTGAAATTTTTCAAAAGTTTCATCTTTAGTCCTAAGTAGATATACCTTAGTGTATCTAGAATAATCATCAATAAAAGTTATGTAAAATCTTTTTCCTCCTCTAGTTGGAGTGTTTTTCAAATCTCCTAAATCAGAATGTATTAATCCAAGTAATTCAGTTTCTCTTTCTATTGACTTATGACTCTTTTTAGTAGATTTAGATTCTACACATACTTCACATTTATCATTCACATTTCCAAAGGTAATATTATTTAACAAGCCTAGGTCTTTCATTTTCTTGATATAAGAAAAATTAACATGTCCTAATCTACCATGCCATACATCAACAGAATCAATCAAATAAGCAAAAGATGATGCATTTTCATTCATAGTTTCGGTTACATTCAAGACAAATAAACCCTGGTTACAATAACCCTTCCCAATGAAAACATTGTTCTTAGTCATTACAATTTTATCAGACTCAAAATACACTTTAACTCCAGCCTTTCCTAATAAAGAAACAGATACTAAGTTCCAACGGATATTAGGAACATGCAGCACATCATTAAGGGAAAGGACTTTTCCTGATGTTAGCTTGAGGAGTACTTTTCCTTTGCCAACCACTGGCGAGGGTCTCGAATCACCCATGAACACTTGTTCCTCGCCTTCATTCAATGGAGTGTAGGAAGTAAACGCACTTCTATTTCCACAAATATGTCTGGTAGCCCCAGAGTCTACCACCCAGTCCTTTGCTCCCATAACCATGTTGGTTTCAAACACAACTGCTGCAATAATATCTGTCTCCACCAAGTTAGCATTTGGTTTAGCAGATATATCATTCCTTTTTCTAAACCTGCATTGATTAGCATAATGTCCAGGTTTTCCACAAACAAAACAAGTTCCTTTTCTTTTAAAACCTGGACCTTGGAACTTAGGTTTCTTATCATTTTTGAGATAAGGCTTCTTGGACTTTGAACGAGACCCACCTGGTTTGCTGACTATAACATTGGCTTTTGAAGTCATTTCCTTGGCCAATTGTTCTCGGTCTCTGACTCGATTTTGTTCTTCTATTCTAATATGAACAATAACATCTTCAAGACTCATATGTTTCCTTTTGTGCTTCATGCTATTTTTATAATGTTTCCAAGACTCAGGTAATTTTTCAATCAAACAGCCGGCTAGGAAAACTTCTTGAAGCATTATATCTTCATTTTTAAGATCAGTGACTAATCTATGAAAATCATGTATTTGGGATGACACATCCCTATCCTCGGACATTTGAAAGTGCAGAAAATTTCCTATAGCATATTTCTGTACTCCAGCATCTTCTAACACATATTTTTTATTCAGATTTTCCCAAATTTCTGCAGCTTCTTTGTATGAACAGTAGACATCAAAAAGTTCATTGGACAGTGTACTCAGAATTGTGTGTCTACAGATTTTATTTCCATGTTCCCACTCTTTGAATTTAGTGTCAAAATCTTCAGACCCTTCTATCGGTTTTGACTGATTTAAATACTGAGCAAAATTAAGCATATCCAATGCAGAATAAACACGTTCTTGCCATCTCTTAAAATACATACCATTGAAACTCTCAATTTTAGAAGTATCAGGAATTGATCTAGCAGTAATCATAGCAGAATCCATGCCGAACTATTCTTAAGATTGTAAGAAAAATAATAGATGAAAGAAGGAAGAACTTATCAGTTGAGGCGTGATTTCACTGTCCTTAAGAATAGATCGCGCCCCTCGGAGATTGAATCTCGGTGTAGCAGGTAATGGCGGCCTATCCTCCAGGATACAATTCGGAAACAGAGAGAGGGTTTAAAAAGAAATGAAGAGGCGTAATTTAAAACGTTTTATTCAAAACAATTCAAAAAATAAAACGGCAAAAAGAAACCTGGCTCAAGCCCACACCCGCGCGGGGGGGTCCCCCTGCGCGTGATAATCGCAACGCGCCCGGTTAAACGTTTCCGGATCGGATTCGCCAATTTTGGCTTGGACCTCCATTGGGTTCATGCGCGCGTGGGCTACTTTCTTTCTTTGCTTCACCAAGTTAAAATGTTGAATACTATATAAAGAACTTTTGAGTTTTGTTCCTTTCCAATGTGGGACTAAAGAAAGTACACTAGACAAAAAGACAAAAGAGAGAGAAGGGCAGACTCGGAATTTTGAAATATTCCAACAGAGACGCCAAATATGCGCAACTCAATGTTTCAGCTCTAGGCCTAAATCATAGACATAAAGCTACTTCTGTTTCAGACATGGTCAGGCTCAAATGGCTAACTTCTCAGCTGCAGATGGATAACAGAAACAATTCAAGCTTAATACATTACTCCCAAGATTCCGTTCGACGGCCATGCAAAGCTGGGCACGTCCACCAGGTTTATCACCCTTAACGTGAATGATTGATTCATGATGAGAAAAATTTATACAGAGATGAATGACTCATTAGACGAGGCTTGAGTTGCCAGTCGGCAATTAGAGCTAACAAAGCGACAGTTTGGTATGACTTACAGAGCATAGCAGTACCTTGTTACAACTTTGCTACCTTGACTGCAAGTAACCAAGTCACCAACTCTAATCATTCTTCAAGAAGCTGAACAAAAATCAGGTGTCTTCACCGCATTAATACATTTTTAAGGCAGCCTGGCTCTACTTCTGGCACATCAGATTACTGTATGTTCCCAGAATTTCTGCTAGTATATTGATTTTGCTTTTATATATGGCTGATATTGTGCTAACAGGATCATATATTCGTTCCGTTGATAGTCTTATTTCTCTCCATAGTACGAAAGTTTGAGATGAAAGATATCGGATTTCTTCAGAAAGGCAACTTGCTTGATCTCACTCAAACCAAGTATATATCAGGTATTCTTTGCAAAGCTGACATGTTGGAATGAAAACCAATCCCCAGTCTGGTCATCACTGGCAGCAAATTATCGCTCGATCTATCTCCTTGTGATGGCACTCCCTGGAAGGATTCCACCCTATATCATAGTGCGGTCGGTGCTCTTCCATCCCTTACCATCACTGACCTGATATTTTTTGTTCTGTCAATTAACGCTGTCAATTTGTGCACGAGCCAGCATCAACTCGTCTACCTTGAATGGACTCTTGGTCATGGCTTATGTTTCTGCGCATCCTCTGTTTTCCCTTCTGATCATGGTTTTTTTTTCTAATGTTGGTTAGGTAAGATGCACCGGGGATCGGTGCTTTACGACAGGCAATTGTGTCTTCATAGATCCTAATCTCATTTATTGGATCTCCAAGAAGCAATCCATATGTTGTCGTGCAAGTATAGAAACCGAATACCATACTCTTACTCTTTGTGCTATTGAGATATGTTGGATTCAATTTTTATGTCTCCAATAGATTTAGGGCAGGGACGCTTGGGTTGAGCCAATCTTTTTTCCGTAGTTACGGATCCATTTTGCCGACCTTCCTTGCCTATATTGTTCCATAGACTAGAGGTTGTTCAGCTTGGAGACTTGATGCGGTTATTATGAGCACAACCGGATATAGATGGCCCTTAGATCTCTGGATTTTCATAGGCCACCAGGGGTGCACCGGATACCGCGAGATGTTAATTTACTAAGTCCTCCGGTTCTCCTATGTGGCAACTCAAGTGCTGCTAATGTTATCAAGCATGCTTGAACTAAATGCAATGGAACTGACCATCACTAGAAGTGTAGGTGGAACATGGCTTTCTCTGTGTCTGTTTTTGCCTAGTGCAGAATAATCGGCAGATCTGCAGATCAAAGGTTTTTCCTCTAATTATTTGGTCGGGGGCCTCGGGGCTGCATTGAATGACAAGGATTCAGTGTGCTTGTAGATCTGTGCACGAGATGATCAAATGGTGGATTAGCTTGAAGGAAGGTGAATCTTGTTTCACGCAAAAGAAAGAATCCCTCGTGTTTCGTCGTTACAGTCCAATCTACTTGATTCCGCTTCTATTGGTGGTGGTGATGGTGGTGGTGTGGAAACATGCCATATATAGTAATCATGTCATATATAGTAGAATTGAATTTTGTAATATTATTGTAATATATGGAACTATTATTAGGAGTTACCTACTATAGTTAGGATTCTAAGTGTAATTCCTTTTATGTTGAGAATACATACAACAAGGAAGGACCAAAACTTCAGAATAGGTATAGCCAAATTCTCCTTAATTCTCCTCCTCCTCAGCCGCTACCGACCATGGAAAGCTTAAAGAAGCCCAAACTAGATGCTCTAGTTTTGATCTGAATGCTGGTGAATGATTTAGCAAACACAGTAAGAACGTAAGTATGAATATACGACACTAAGCTAGTTGTTTATTTGATTTTAGAATTATATTGGGACCCTGTACACATGGAATAATTACTTGCCTTTATTTTTAAATTTTCAGTAGTGATCCTTCAGCTGCTTCTGATCTCCATGCACATAATGCCGCTACATAGAATATAATTGATGAAGACCCAATCCAATGGATTCCATTTTGGTTTTGGATCCATGTTTCCATCCACCAACTCAAATCAAATCAGCCATCGCTCTTGATTTGCTACACGTTATTGACAACACTGAAGGTGCCTTAAAAAAAAAATTATAACCAGTTGCGGATAAATTTCTTTAAAGAAAGGCTAACTGGAAAAATTATTTAATTTTTAACATAACATTCATAACCTAATACCTACTGGATATTGGAAATAGAAAAACAAGAGACAGTAGAACGTATGTAGTTGCACAACGTTTAGTCTCATAATTATAACTAATGCTTTCAAACACCTGGTGCACAAAAAATATAATATTTAAAATAGCTGGTACCAAAACGAAGATACAGACACAATTTGTGGCACCCTTCAATGACCGTCACAATAACTGTCTTCTATTCTCTCTCCAGAAATCACCCTCATCTTTCTCAGCTGCAAACATAGCAAAGTACAAAGCAGGCCTTCTACTTATGATATTTATGCAAATTTTGAAAAAAAATGGCTAGCAAAATAACATACTGAAAACAGACTCCTCTATGCAGATGTATGATAGGCTTTCAAGATGATTACTACAAACACAACTTGGAATACAAATTAATATACAGGTAAAGATTTCTCATGCCATTTCTCCTATGATCTATATTGCTGACAGCCGCTTTTTAAGCCATATGAAGCAGAATATTTTCCACAGAGAATTGGGAAGTACTGAAATGGGTATTTGTTGGGGGGTGGAGAATGAAAAATAAAAATTTCAGACGCCATCTATCCAACCATGATTAATGGGCTGAGGAGCATGATCCTCATTGGTGATGGCATTGCAGAAAAAGCATGGAATAAAAATTGTTTCAATGTGTACTCTCAGGAGAAATAGGTATCCGGCTTAAATTTACCCTACATTCTGACCTCACAGCCTCACATGCCTGTGAACCCTCACCAAAAACAACTGCATCAGAAATGACATCAGAATGCTGTTCTTTGGCATCACCAGAAAGATCGCCTGGTGCATTGGCATTGGTGTTCTTCCGTTCCTTGGCATCAGCAGAAACGTTATCTTTGGCTTCAGCGATGACATTGCTCCCCTCTTCTTCTTTGCTCCTACAGGAATTAGCATTTGCCAATGACATTTCTTCAGGAGGCTGCTCATCAATCACCTTCGCTTTATCTGCATCAGACACTTCCAGAGAATCTTTTTCTCCTTTTGCAGTTACAACAGGGAACATCGCTTTTGCTACATCGCGCTGCTTCTTATACAGTGACATGGCTCTCTGCGCAGTTCAAACCATGGAGCAAGCACACATGCCATTAACAAATTAATTGGCAATTGTTTGCAACTGTCATTAATATGCTTTCACGGGAGAGATGTATTAACTTCTTTTCCCATCTCAGTACTACACTATGACTCGTCACAAGTATACAAATGATGGTGAACGTTGAGTTCAAAAAGAAAAAGAAGGTCGGACTAAGTTTTATTATGTTCACTTTATCCAAAGTGGGAAATATGATATGCATCCCAACAGGGTTATTAATAAAACCACCTTAAATTTAAGGTCCTCATATGTATTTTCATAGAATTAGGCACTGGGCAAACAAACAGCCACCTTAACGTGGAAAACTTGAGTCGTGAGACTCAGATTGGCAGGAAATATGTCTACAATATGCAAAAACACATACAGAAATAAGTTCAGGACACAGCCATCTATGCACATGATAGCGGAATGTGGGTATTCTCGAAGACAAGACGAGGAGAGCCCTAAACTACCAAAAAGCAATGAGCCTAAATGATTAAATCAACCTCTCATTTGCAAAACAAAAATGTCTCTGTACACATGGTCGGTGTGTCACACAAAGTGCATTCACACAGGTAACTGAACCCTCCATGTTTGGCAGTTAGAATTTAAGAATCTAAATTAAGCACCATCGAATGAATCTGAAAGGTTTTTGCATCTCAGTTTATCTGCATGCAAACTAGAAGTTTGCAAGAAGAATAAAGCCTAAAAATACATAAAGAAAAGTTAAATTAGCAGAGCACCACAGAGCACGAATATACCTGAAAATAAGCCTCTGTATTTGTAGGAAACAGAGAAGTTAAGAGGTTATTTGGACTCTTCCCTACCACTTTATTCACATCGTTAACGTTCTGTAACAGAAGAAATTTGATAATCAACACCCACATGTACATTATACATGAAGGTACACAACAAAATTTTTTGTTTAATACAATAAATGTTGTAAGTACCTGATGGCATCCATGCTTTGAAATATTACATACACCAGGGTCCCTAGTTCCCAATAGCGTTAAGCATTGTTTATACAACTCTGGGGAGGCAAGGTCAACAGAGATATCAAGCTTAGAAAGGTAATTACAGCAATAACGGGACCGATCATCTCCTGCTGTTTTAGAAGGAGCAGGGGTCTTTTCATCTATAGTTTCTGGAGGTGCTTCAGCAGCATTCTTAGCAGAAGGTGCATCAATAGATCGCTTGATTTCAGAGCTTTCAGAACGGGCCTGTTCACTGCTTGACTTGTTGCCAGACTGCCCAGCCCAACCTTCATCTGGCAGTGAATGAGTTGAATAATCTGACTCCTGAGGCTGAGAAATCTCTATATTCAAGTTTCCATGTTGTACCTTCCATGTAGCAGCACTCGTCTCCCATCCTCTGCTGTCCATTAGATGCCTATTCTGATGATCCCATTCTGGTCTCCCATAGGCATGGGAATCATCACCGAGTACACCATTTCTTCCATCCCACCCTTGCAACTGAGGAGGATATGGACTCTCCATTATATTATGCCACCCAAATGGGCGGACATGAGCATGGGTCACGTCCATATATGGTCTCATACCAAATAGAGATGGAGCAGGAAAATGCTGCATAGAAGAAGGAAATCCAGGAGGCATCGGTCCATGCTGGAAAGGCGGGAAACTGTTAGCAACTGGAGATGGCCATGTTGGGATACTCTTCCAATCACTTCCCTGTCCTCTACCAGTATTGAGATCACTGTTTTTTCTGTAACGGCTACTGGATTTGCGATCCCCAATTTGAGATATGTTATCATCTTCGTATGAACCCAAAACTGGACTGTCAATTCCATGCCTGACAGGCTGCGGAGGTGGAAGATGACCCGGTAAACTTCCAAGGAAACGATCATTTCGGTTGAAAGAAGATGGACCAAGAGGAACATGTTCACAGTTCTCTGCCTTAGAATAATCATCCATACTAGGGTTCTTCAATAGTAACTTTCGCTCTCTGACATCTGCAATGGGATAATCTCTTTGATCCCTGTAAGAGCTGCTTTTTTTGGCCACATCTTCAATATCATGACTACGCCTTGTGCTGCCTCTATATAAAAATTGTCGATCGATTGAATGAGATTTTTCCATTAACTGAACTGATGCGGATCGACCATCTGATCTTTGGGTCTTGCCAAATTTGGAAGATGCAGCTGTTTCAATCAGATATTCACCTGAAGCAACGTGATCCTTTGTTTTGGTCTTCTCTAAAGACCGTGAATCAGAAGTTCTATCATGACCTCCTGAAACGCCTGCAAGATCTCCCATGGTAGCTACACTATAGTGATCTCTCTCTCCAGATGGCAATTCTTGGCGTGCAGGCTCTGCTTGCCTCAAGCTATGCCTGAAGATATAAAGATGAAAGCACATTATACACTTCCCACTGTCAACTGTCTAATTAATTCAAGTAAAGAATATTTCTAACTAAAACAATTCCTTAAACTTTAGTACATAACCAATGATCACATAAGTTATTTCCTGCACCACATATATAAGTTATCAGGCGCAGAAGAACACCAGATTGACAAGCAGGCTATCAACAAAACTAAAGAGATCCATGGAAAGAGAACTTCAACAAGGGAAGACACATCAGGAGCTAGAGATACAGGAGTACCGCTCAATAGGGTATCTCCATCACACAGGCACATCCTTTCAAACCCCACACACTCCAGATAGTCAAATAATCAGTTGGAGAGACAGAGAGAGAGAGAGAGAGAGAGAGAGAGAGAGAGAGAGAGAGAGAGAGAGAAGGGGGGGAGGGAGGGACTGTGGGAGGGACTGGGGCTTTCTACATGCAATGTCATAACAACCTCAAATGGACACAAAGCTATATCAGGTCCATGTCCAAATTGTATCCATCTAAATTAATTTTAAATGCAATATGTGCACCCTTTCAGGTCAACTATTTGTTCCCACGATAATCTCACTGAATTATATGCAAAGAGAATGAATTAAAGCAGGCACCGATCATGAAGGTACTGGATATGAAGACCGAAGGTTCCAGGCACTACCAAGTATAATGGGAGTAAACAGCATATAATAGATAAACCTGCTCATACCTGCTTTGATCCTTAATGGCATGACCAACAGAGCTGGGAGAACTCTTTGGTCGTTTATTGCTGCGATTGGAATCAATCTTGTCTGGCCTAGCTCTGTCAACGTCGCCGTGTGACTCTTTTGCACTTTGAGGCCTCGAGTCACCATAAGCGTCATTTTCATCAAATGACCTCCTCCTTTCCCTCGAATCCTTATATTTGGTGCTGTGATCCTCAAAATAAGAACCACCATGATCACTATCCTGAGGCTTACTTCTCTTATAACGATTCTCTGAAATCCTATTTTCATCCCTGTGACGCTTACTGTCAGATCTGTTGCTAGTATGATCCCTTGAGGAAAGCTCTTCTCGGTGTCTGTCATCTCGATGCCTTTGATCTCTGTCAAGATCCTCCCGATGTTTATCTCTATACTTTCCATCTTTATGCCTTTCATCCCTGTGCCTTTCATTTCTATCGCTTTCATTTCTGGGGCAATCGTCTCTTGAAGATAATCGCCTATCATCACTATCCCTGCCATCACTCTGCCATTTATCTCTATCAGCAGAGCCATCTCCCCCCCTCATAGGTTTCTCAAGCTCCTTCTCCAACTCAGCATTGCGCAATTCATCTCGTATTTGCCATTCTATAAACCCAAAAACAAATGAAATATATAATTAAAAAATAATGCTTGATCGTTATTGTCAAAAATATTCTTAATAAATAATGTTGATGGACTACATTATACATATCAAGAAAATTTCTAGTACATCTCCTCCCTTCCGTAATTTAACAGGTACAAAAGAAAAACACAGTGCTTAACTGTCTAGGCAAAAGAGACTAATTAAACATAGCAAGCACCGATAAAAAAGAAATTAGATGCATAAAAAAAGAGGAGTACATTATGCTTTATTATCAACCAAAGAGAAAAATGTCGCACAACATTTTATCTCCAACAGAGAAGGATAAATCGTCAAAGTGGGATGTTTGAGAACATGATTGGGGATCGATGATTACTGTGAGAACTTATTTTATAGAATTCCCCTCATAAACTTTCCCCAATGTAATGAGGTCAACAGAAGCACATATCAACTAATCTTTTAATAAATGCATATATTAACCAGACAGCCATTTCACAAATCACAACAAAATAAAATACATGTTCCAAGCGTGTAACTTGATCATCATAATCAATGCTTCATTTGATACTGTTCATACTTCCAAGATCTCAAGCAAGTAGAAGATAAATGGGCACTGTAACAAATGTTTCACGAATACATATTGTACCTGCTGTTGGTTTGCACAAAAAAATCCTGAACAGATGCCTGATAGGTTGTGATTATACATGCTAACCTCTGAAAGGAATTCCTATGATTAGAAAGGCTAGCACAGACAAGCTTGCCATCTCCCCTTATGGGCCCCATAAGGATCTCTCTATTATGGACCCCATAAGGTTAATGGCCTCTCCACAACCTTGTCAAATTGGCTTGCAGATGATGTTCTCATCTTTTAAAACCCTGAGCTTATTGTCAATGTGCTGCAAGGTCTCTAGACTTGACAACAGGCATTGCCAAATTAAGAGGAAGCATACTCAAAATCTATCTAGGTTGATGGATTGTTTAGAGTTTTCCCTCGAAACTGTTAATTTCTCATTAGCTATCCGTACCCAATAACTAATAGGATACAGAGTAAATATGATCCTTTGAAGAATGGAACCCTCTTCCTCTAGCAATATTCAACACAACATAAAACATATAAGCATTTTTTCACGGGAGAGTACCATATTAAACTCAAAAATGACCATTTTTATATGTTACAGAAACTATTAGTGGTGTATGCTGCCATAGTAACAAAGATATTTTTATTTATATAAATCAACAGCATAATAGAGGCCAGGTGTAAATATCACTTTAACGTGCATGTTCGAGTTACTACAAGTTATCTGGGGTCCTCACATATTCGAGCATAAAATAGATTTAAAACCCTATCAACATCATTGCCAGGCCTCCACCACTTCCTTGATGATGCAACTTTAGACACCTCCCAAGTTCAATTACATGTTGTATGTACTATGTCGGACAGCAATTGACAATGATGCCAAGGATGACTTTCAATGCTAGATTTCTGTGAAGTAATTGATGGCCGCATTATTTCTTCAAAACACCTATGAAATAATATAAAGCAATTAAATATTGGTCTGTTTCAACAAATAAACCTTAAAACACCAGCTACAAAGCTCTTTGACAGCTTTGTGTAACATGGTACAACATAGTACACATACCACCATGATCCCTAGATGGCACATGCATGATACACAGGGCTTCAATACTCAAAACCAGAAAGATGCAGACAAGAATTTAACTAGCTCATATTAACAAATGATGCAGCATAGCTCAGAAGGTGTTCACAAGATTGACCTTGATTGTAGGGACAATGAAAGTTATTAGTGGGCATGCTTTTCACATCATCTGATAACATGTTATCTAGGCATCCCTGCTGTCTAGAGTTCTTTCTAGAAGTTCTGCTACACTTTTCAATAAAAATAAATTGTTGGTTTTATATACTATTTTTGTTCCGATCTGAGCCTCCACCATCCTTCTTCTTATCAAATCAATTGTATATCTCCATAGACATTTAAAACGAAAAGAAAGGAATCAGTCAATCAGTTTCACATTTTATCTCTGAAATCTAAACTACAAGAATATGCATATTCAATTATAAAATTATAGCAAAAGTCTATATCAAAACACCATGCAGTCAAAGTGACAATCCTAGCTTATTTGATAGGGGGATCTTTTACCCCAAAAAGAACCAAGTAACTAGAGAAAAAAAGAAAGAATAACTTGCATGATAACATACCTAAATCAATATAACAAATCCCTTGCCATCAAAATAACAAAAAATATACTTGAGTGCTCTACTTTATGGTTATTTTAACAAAGTTCTGTGCCTATCCTTCCTCATTCCAACAATGAGGGCTTGATTTGTGCCACTGTTATCACCACTGGCCTAGCCAAATTGAACTAAAAGCTAACGCATTCACTGAGGCTACTGTACCAACCAATAGCATTTTGCTCCATCTTGGCAAGAATCACCACTTGACACTCAACCAGTTGCCGAAGCCAATATTATAACTAAAAATGACACACACTATTTTTTTACCTCCAGAACAGTACAGCAGATCTAAGGATCTGATTTACAGAAAGGTAGATAATTTTTTCTTTACACTGAAACATGGAAAACACAAAATAGAGTGTAGCATTAATTTGACTGAGACTGCAATAATGAAAGAAAGATATTTACATCAAATCCACTATTTTTTTTAAAAAAAAACACAACTTATGAATTGCAACAAAGACTGTTTTTTTTTTAAATGTTCCATGGAGACCAATATAATCTAGATCCTTACCTAATTTGGATAGTGTAATATGTCTAAGTATTCTAAAATGAAAGATCTAATTACAATTAAGTAATGTGGAGATCATCATTTCACAGAAAAATGCGTTAAAGAAGACTCATCTAAGATTATTTTTCCTGAATGGTCGACTTATGAGCTCTCAGCTTTATCCTTAAGCAACCAAATTGACTTCTTAAGATTTGTAATAATCTAACTACCTTAAATATTATTAACTGACTTCTCCATCACCTGTCCACCAGACTCGTCAAATCCCCTATTCTGTTGGAATAATACGTTCATAATGAGAAATTTTATCATGCTTACAGAAAATATGTATCTTAGAATTGTTTTGCTTCAGACAGTTCTATAAAATATCAAAAAGAATTAAGAGTTTTCACAGAAAATAAAAAAAAGAGAACTGTTATCAGCAGTAGAGGACTCTAACAGATCATGAAATTCCAAAAGTAGAAGATTTATTCCCCTGCTTTGCCTCCCTCCCTCCTAGTAATGTAGCTAGTGCATGCAGTCCAAGGAAGGGACAAACGCAGTTTAGAAGCAACAAAAAAAAAAAAAAAAAAAAAAAACTGATAGCAATATTCATCAAACAGAATTTGGAGTCATTGTCATCTTTCATGTTTCAACTTCAAATTCAAATAAGTAGGATACAAGTTTGTAAACAAGACAACAATGCCCTCAAAAAATAGAATGTCAAAATCATAGAAAATTGTTAAATGAAATGTCAAAATTATAATAAAACTAAAAATCATGATAATAAATAATCAATAACCTTTAAGACTGCCATTTCGCCTGCAACAACCAAAACATGTATAGGAACAATAATGCAACCAAGGGTACAGAAGTATTTTAATAAATAAGTAACTAGTCATTTCTGCCAAAGAAAATAATCACTCTCGAAGGTTACTGCAATGATTCTGATCATCCATGAGCTCGCAATACTGGGGCTTCAACTTCTTCAAAGGTTTAGGGAGGTTAGCTGATTATCGCAAAACTACTCTATTTATTGGTTTAGATGACGCTCTTGTTGTCAATAACCTAAAAATGTTTGTCAGTTGACCCGGGTGAGGGTGAGAAAGTCAAAATATCAAGTTTCACATGAGACAGATGGACATATTCTGACTGACCCATCATATGTGCATCTTATAAAATTGGTGGACATCTAATCAGTATCAATCGAAATAAAAAAAAAATGATATAAATACTTCCCCTAATGGTGTAGCAAATGTGGTGAATTAAACAGATAAACAGCTTGACATCAGAACAAAGTATGTTAGTGAATCACCACCTAGTAGCACACTTTTTATTACTCCACCAACAAGACCCTTTAAATTCTTATTGCATAACCCATTTCATCAACCTTCATAAAAACACCTCCTACCCCTTCTATCTTTTGACTAAATTAAAGATATCATGTTGCTAAGAGACTCAAAACATGATTACTTCAATTTAGAAAAGTCAGTTTGGCCACATCATTTGACGTTCTAAAACAGCATGCATTAAAAAAAAGTAGGCGATGTCGTTCTGAAACATGGAAAAATGAGAGAGAGAGAGAGAGAGAGAGAAGATCGATAAAGTTCAGTCCATGGAAAGCATTGTACCCATACCTTTTGCCTGTTCCCAAGAAAAAAGCCAAGGCCTTCAATGCAGAAGTAAGAAGAAATAGAGCGTTCATGTCAAGCCTTAAAAAGATATCATATAGAAGAGAAACTACTGAATTTGCCATTCTAGAGTGCCATTAAGATTTCCACAATTATTGCAAACAATAGGAGTTTAAGAAAGGGAGAAAGCAGTCATCCCTACATTTTACCCTTTGTATTCCCTCTTATTAGGGTTTGACCTGAAATCTAATGCTTGGCTATGTGAAGTTCCATATAAGATCCATTTGGCACTTTTCTTGATACCCTAGAAGAACTCATCTATGATTATTGATTAACCACTTAAAGACAGAAATTGAAAAAATGGCATCGGCCGACCCTCTATGGCATGGAATCGACACTCTATAGAACAGAATCAAGTCTTTGGTAACAAGTCCAATCACACAATCCCCTAGTTTTTGGGGGAGTGACTATAAATAACCCCACTCAAAAATTCAATCTAACTTAATCCTATGAGAGCAATATGTAATGATGGATACTGTCTATTATATGGTGTTAAAGCGAACTCCATGAGACCTACAAGAATTGAATATTCAAGCGAGCGAAAAATAACAAGAAGTTTCTTTATTTTTTGATGAAACATAAGAACAAGTTAACAGACAAAAAAGATGGACAGCTTGCATCTAGTCCACACATAATAGCCACAAGAATGTGAAAAGACCTAACTAGCACTAAGGGCAGCCTTGCACCATCCTCACAGATATAGCTAACAAGTAATGCATGACAGCCCAATGAGAATCACGAGCTTGTTTTCTATTATGCATCAGAATCAAGGCATTTGCTGCATACACTTTTCCTGCATATACTTTTTCAGTCACATGATTATACAAATAATTACAGTAGAAGAACGATATGGCAGCATCAAACTTATGAAATCCCAGATAATCGACATTGGGAATGAGCAGTCAGGTGCCTACGTGCCACTCACCGCATTTGTATTAGTATGTTTTTTTCATAAACTTGTAAATTTTGATAACTGTGCTGGTTACCATTCTAATTGTAGTCTTAAGAGTATACAAAAGCAGCAAGTTTCCAAACTTTTCAATTTCTATAATAACCTTACTTAGGGTTCACTTAAATCATACTAAACTTCTACAGAAAAAGGTATAAACGTCGTTGAACTCCAAGAAGCAGGAGTCCGAGGGGGGACTCTCTTTGACTCTACACATGATAAGAGTCCCTCATCCTCCCAAATCCAAAATAATCATGATTTGTTGGTCGTAGCAAGATATGCCTCATAAGTCATAAACAATTTCATCAATATTTTGAGGAAGGCATATTAATGCCTAGTCCACGATAAATTTTTTTATCCTGTACCTAAAAGCTAGAGCGATAACCACATGCATCTAGACATGCATTTGGACGTGCATTAATAGTAGTACTACCTAACTAAATTCAAAACCTATGTGATGCACAAAACACGCATCAATGTCAGTTCCGAAAGTACCGAACGATATTACAGAACTTGCCGTATAGTTGTCGTATAACAACCTAACAAGCATATATTGTTGGAGAAAGTAATCATGAGGAAATCTGGAAAAGAAATGGCCAAAGTAACAGGTCATCTTACCAGTAAGTTCCCTATCCTTCTTCAGTGCTCTCTCCTCTTCAGAGAAGCCTGTTTTGGCCGCTTGGTTCCGACTCCCAGCATCATTGGGCCTCTCATGCCTGGATCCATGGACCTTCTTATCCCTCTCCAATCCACGATCCCTCTCCTTCTCCTTTGCATCCTTGTACTGGTTGCTGCTTTCTCTATGGCTCAAATCACGGCTTAAATCCTTCTCTGATCCACGCTCCCTCCCCTTCTCCTTTGCATCCTTGCATTGGCTGATGCTTTCTCTATGACTCGAATCACGACTCAAATCCTTCTCCGACCGTCGCTTCGTCAACTCGACCTTACTGCTACCATCCTCATACCTTTCAGCGGAACCTTCAGGCCTTCTGCTTGCCCTTTCCCTCGAAGCAACAGCAGAAAGCTTCGACTTTGGGGCCTTCTTCGACTCCGCAAGCCCAAAGTTCTCATCTATATGGCCCAGATCAGCCACGCGATCATCCTCTCTAGCGCCATTCAACCGATCACTCGCTGCCGAATCCTCTTCCCTATCTTTCCGCTTCCTCCCATGCTCCACAGACACATACCCCCCACCAGCACCAGTCTGATCCTTCCCCTGCGATGGCTGCGGCACAGAAGAGGAAGTTCGCTTCTTAGATTCCAGATCCCTCGAAACCCTAGAACCATTGTCCCGCTCTTCGACCCTCTCCTTGGGGTCCCTCGAGTTCCTATCCTCCTCAGAGTCTGACCGCTCGCGGTACTTGTGCTCCCTGTGCGATCTATGGCGGGAACTCCGCGGCATGTTGCGCCAAGCCTAAAAACCCTAACTCCAAAATCCGGGTCGAAAATCCAAAACGCGAACAAAAACCCCAACACCCCGCCCAAACCTCTTCAAGAAGCAATCTTTCCGGATGGCTCCGCCGCAAAACAGAACGAAATCTTGCGGTACTTGCCGGAATCTGGCACCGCCGCAGAAAAAAAAGGCTCGCCTTGGGATCAGATACCGAAGAAAAGATCGAAAAAGCGGAGCAGTATCTCTCCAAACGGCGGAAGGAGATCGGAATCAAATAAGAGAGGGGAAGAGACAAGGGCGATGGGAGGAAGAGAACGGAGACAGAAATCGCGAGGGGATATTCCTTCTCCTTCAGAACGAAAAAAGAGGAACACCCCTGAGAATTTCCGTTCTCGAGATAAAATTTGGACTCCAGTCGCGCCCGGGGGAAGCCGTGGATAACTTAGAACCCTTATGGACGAAACAATCCTTAATCCTTTTATGGTATTCCTGGGAGGTCAGTAGGGATTGCTGCACCCGTCGGGATAAGGGTAGGATGGTAATTGGATTGAGGCTCGGATGTCAGCGGTACGGTGTCTCGCGGTTGACATGGTAGTCCGGTACGGACAGGGAGATAGGCTCGGGCTCTTCGTTGGATAATCCCGCAGGGACAGCGTTGATCGGTGCTGCTGAGGTTTTTTACGCAAAATAAAAGAGGGAAGGACCGGGTATGCTTTGATTCTTGTAAGGAAACATGGCCATTACAGTCTTTTGCTCTTGACTTTAAGTTCTGGTGTGTTCCCCCTTTCCTGTGCAGTCACTTATTGTTTTCTCCATGCCTATCAAATTTGTAGGCAGGGCTCGTTTGATTCGCGGAAAAAAGAGAGAAAAAAGTGGTGTGGTCAACAAAAAAAAGTAATAAAATGTCTCTTGTTTGGTTGAAGTTTTCAAAGAAGAGAGATGAAAAAGTTGTATTCTCATAGAAATATGATTCACATATTTCATGATAAGCCTTTCCCATGAGAAATATGCAAAAGTTACTTTCCCATGTGGCGGAAATCACTACATTTTTATTTTTTTCCAAAAAGGCCCTTCAGCATCAAAGAAGCATTAAAGAGGCATGAAAGACCTAATTTTTATTAAAGACATAATAAAAATTATACATAACTTTTCCAAGAAAGTGGATGGCTAACCAAACATAAGCACTTTGAAAATTTGTCACTTTCCCATGATTAACCAAACATGCTAAAAGTACTTTTCTAGGCATCCTCTTTCTCAAAATTTGTTCCCCAGAAATCATATTTCTAGGAGAAAAAATGCTTCCCGCGAACCAAACGAGCCCATAATCCGCCTTTGCCCTTTGCAAACATGTTGGTAATAGGGAGGTGGGCTTTTGGGGTTGAGCAAAATGTATCTATACTTGATTTCTGTTATTGATGGTGATCATCTTCTTGTAAATATTGTAAATGTTTTTCCTTGCAATGAGGACTTTCAATGTTCAATGTTAACAACACTGATTTCTAGGAACTCTTATTCTGTTTTTCCAAAGTACTAATTTGCCGCTGTTTTTCCATTTGTTTTAGTTCCGCTCTTTCTTCTGCTTTCGATCTTCCTCCTTCGATCATTGTTCGATTTTCTGGAAATCCTCAATGGTAAGTTGAGCCTTTGCGGGGCAACATGGCCTTCCTGATTGGACCAAGATCACGATTCACAGGTAAGAATGATGCTTGATGGATGCGTCGTCGACCCCTGTTATTGCCCTTTGGGTAAGTCTTATGCCATAAACTAAATATAATATCATGTATTTCTTCTCTAAATGTTCCTGCAAAATCATATGGACTTCAACTTGATGCTTCCTCTGTGTATGTTTTCATTACTCGCTCGCGTTGCGCAAATTCATTACTCGCTTGCAATTATAAGTGAAATTTGTGCTCTTACTTGGTAAATCTGCTTTTCCCATCATTGTTTCTGAAAATTACTCTAATAATCAATTTATTTGGCTGCTGTGTCATTGATCTTACAAAGAGAATATAAAAGAGATAGGGGAAAGGAATATCAGATACATAAGAAACTAGGCAAACAAAAGGTGCACATGAAGCATTCCCTTAGCTATTGGAGACTGAGCATCATTGTTGATTTAGTGCATCAGACGAAGTATGTGAACATGTTAGTTCCTATTCCATATTATATCATCTACATTTTCCTCATCTTCTTTTTTCTTCTCCACCTTGTATGGCTGCTATCTTATTTTTTGTGACAAATCTCAACCTATAATGTGATAATATAGATCATGTATGATTGTAAGAAGTTTAAGAGGTTTGACAACTCGTCATCATTATCATCCTCCAGGGATCTGCCTATTCCTGGGAGTGAGCTCTCAGGAATTCATTTTGCCTTGGAATTCCTGCATATGAATACCAAAAGCTTGCTTGATAGCAACCTACAAGATGGTAGATATATATCTGCCAAAGGAAAGGAGGTGGTTGTCATAGGTGGCGGAGATACAGGAACGGACTGCATAGGGACGTCCATACGGCATGGTTGTACGAGCATTATCAATCTAGAACTCCTTTCTCAGCCACCTCGAACAAGAGCTCCAGGCAACTCATGGCCTCAGGTTCTGCTCTGAACCTAAATAACAAGTTTGTCACCCTGCATTTCTAGATTCACTTTTAGGCATATGCTCATGGTGGCCCTTTTTGCGGGTGTCGCTTGGTCGAAGCCTTTTTTTTTCCAGGTGAATGGAATGATCTAATCATGATGACCATCAGATAAAGAAATCAATTTCCTTATGATCATTTTCAGGTCATTTGAAAGGAATATGGCCCTCCCCTGCTTACAAGAGTTAAGTTTGCTGCAATGCAACTATACAAGAAAATCCACTGTATGCACGAAGTATGTATTTCCCCTAGAGTTCTGATCCTCCCTGGTTCATTCAGCATTGGACTGGAGGGGGCCAGTTGATTAATCATGGCAATCCATGTATTGTGGGATGGCTATGATTACATGGGACCCACATAGAACTGGAGAGGATCCAGACTTGCACTAGGCCATGGTTTCTCGCACATAGCATGCCGTCAAGATTTTTTACTACACTGACATCAGATGCAACTGTGCTAACCATCCTATTATTGTTTTTGTAATAAATTAAATTGCAGTGGCCTCGCATTTTGCGTGTTGATTATGATCACCACGAAGCAGCTGCCAAGTTTGGAAAAGACCCAAGATCTTATGAAGTCCAGAGCAAGAGGTTTATAGGAGATGGAAATGGAAATGTTAAGGCACTGGAGGTGGTTCATGTGCATTGGGTTAAGGATGCTCGTGGGAAGTTCCAATTTGAGGAAATCAAGGGGTCAGAGGAAATAATTGAAGCTGATCTGGTGCTCTTAGCCATGGGATTTCTTGGTCCAGAATCAGTAAGTTCTGTTTCCCGAGTTTTTGATCCATGCAGTTGAATATATTCTGTATCTGCGCATGCCCGCCCGCCCACCAACCTCTGCTAAAATCAGTTTCTAAATCATCCATGTGGCCATGATGCTAAGAACGAATGCGGAAATTTTGGTTGTTATCAACCACAAAAAGGCAGCCTAATGCACGGGGCTCTCACCATTGCAGGGTATGCACGGGTCGTTACTCACAATAGTCAATAATTTGTTTTATTATCCTTGCATCAACCTCCTTGCATAATTTTAACTACGAGCAACAATCCTCATCCCACCTACTCATGCTCCGCTTGCGAGTGCTTATTTGCACTACGGAATTATTGTGCATAAGCATCCTTGCTCCTCATTTGTTCCTTGTCTCACCATTCATCATGTTCCACCAAGAAACCCATATAGAAATCTTGTTAATTAAGACCCTCTTTTTTTTGTCATTGTACCTTCCTCGTTCTGACATCCATATTTTCTACGCTTCCTGCATATTTGAACATAAAATTTAACTCCTTCCTTGAATTACTCTGCTTCTACTTGGATTGCTGTTAGATCAGCAAACATATGATACATACTTTTGTTGCACTGCAAGAATTTAGTAACTCCATTTGCTTATGTACATATACTTAAAGGCGAACTTAATTCGACCTCGAGGCTCATCGCGCAGCTGAAAGCAAAGGGTCGGCCAATCAAGTTCCCTTTACGATATCATTTTTTTTTCTTCTGTGGACTAACTTATATTCAACCAATATATTCTCGCAGACTATTGCAGACCAACTAGGTTTGGAGAGGGACGGCCGATCCAATTTCAAAGCAGTGTATGGGCATTTCTCCACTAATATTGATGGAGTCTTTGCAGCTGGAGACTGCCGACGTGGCCAATCACTGGTTGTTTGGGCTATCTCTGAGGGCCGGCAAGCAGCATGTCAGGTGGATAAATACTTGATGAAAGAAGACACCACCCCAGCAAACACACGGTAGCTGGATAGAGAAAGGAGATGTCTGGTTTATACAATTGGGTAGGTTTGGAATTTGTTTCAGGAATTTGCCTCAGCTTGATGTCTTCATTGTTTTGTTAATATTCTACATAGTTTTACTCTCCTTTTTTTGATTAGTTTTATGGGGCTGAATTGTTATATCTGGGCTTAATAAGCTAGTGGTAACAACGATGGTAATAACTGATGGGAGGCAAAATGGTCCGTCCTGTTCTAGCGCGGAACCATCCAATTTTTGCCAAGTAATGACGCCCTGGCTCAAGCCAGAGCGCCCTGCAGAGTCGATCGAGAGCTGAAGAAGCCCCGTCGACTGTAGGTACCTACAATGACGCTCCTCGAACCGGGCTCGGGGCGCCTTGTAGAGTCGACCAAGAGCCCAAGAGGCTTCCGCAACCACATGTATCTATAATAACGCAGACCCCTTGACCAAAGACTAGGCCGACCTCAGATCCTGTCGAAGGACGAGTTGACCTCGGCCAGAGGAAGACCGAGTCGACGTCGCCCAAACGCTTACCGAGCTGACCTCGTCAAGCATATGCCACGGCCTCCCCGACCTTGCCTGCCGCCGCACCCACGTGCGCGCCCATACTCGCACAGGCGGCCGTACATCACAACCTCACTACACCATGCCTTGCTTGCTGACCACGCTATAACGTGTCAACCGGGGGCCATGCTTTGTAACTCCAGCCATGCTTACTGTCAGGAGTCGTACCCTGTCACATCTGTCAACACCATACTGTCCACAAAGACTGCTCAAATCGTGTGCCTCAAGCAAACTTTAGCTGCACGCCACCTAACCAAAGCCATTTCCTCCTACGATGAGGACAGGCCATACCTCCGCCACCTGGACATCTTTGCATGGATTATAAATAGCTCACATCAAGTAACGCATGAGGACTTTCGAACCCACTCAAGATCCACTCTAACTTAAGCATTGGAGGGCTCTCACCGGAATCCCTGGTGAGGCTTTGTCATTCTAAAGGCGTACTGTGTGAATCTAAAGGCGTGGATCTTTTTCTGTAAATCTAAAGGCGTTACGATCTTGTTACGTGGCTGGATCAAGTAAACAGATGAAGCCGTACTGTGTAACTGAGGCGTGGGCACGCGGGGTGGTTCTATATACACCCCCCCTATTGCTCAGGACACCCCCCAAAAATTAAAAAAAAATTAAATACTCTCTACACCCCCCCATTTGCTAAGGACACCCCTAAAAAATTAAAAATTCCTAAATTACCCCCCACCCTCCCCACCCCCTCACCTAAATTGCTCTCTACACCCCCCAAACCCCCCCCCCCACCCCGCTCTTCCCCTCCAAAACACCTCGCCAACGCCCAAAACCCCCCCGTTCCCCCTTCTCCCTCTCGTCGCCGGCATTCTCCCGATCTCCGACCACCTTGCCGGCTTCTCCCGAAATTTTTTTTTTCACGGTTCGTGCTCCGTTCGGCACTGGATCGCCGAACAAAAGGCTTCTGTTCGGCTGAACAGTGCCGGACAGAAGCCTTCTGTTCGGCACTGTGCAGCCGAACAGATCTGTTCGGTTGAGGGTTGCCGAACAGAAGGCTTTGCCTTCTGTTCGGCACTGTTCAGCCGAACAGAAGGCTTCTGTTCGGCTGAACAGCCTTCTGTTCGGCACTGTTCAGCCGAACAGAAGGCTTCTGTTCGGCACTGTTCAGCCGAACAGAAGCCTTTTGTTCGGCGATCCAGTGCCGAACGGAGCACGAACCGTGAAAAAAAAAAATTTCGAAACAAGGTGGAACACGTACCTTTGCGGCCGATTCTTCGTCCCAAATCACTAGTTGCTTGTCCATGCTTCGAATGGGGCTTAAATCTCCTTCAAAGATCGCCTAAACGATGTAAATGGATCGAGGGGTTTAAGGGGGGTTTGAGGGGGGGTTTTTTTTTTCTTTTCAAAACGAAACGGAGGAGGAAGGGGGGGTGTATGAGAAAATTTCAAGGGCAATATGGTAATTACACTAAAGGTTAGTTTGGGTATTTTTTTTTTGGTTTTTGGGGGGGGGGGTTGTCCTGAGCAATAGGGGGGGTGTATATAGAACTACCCGGGCACGTGGCCCTCAATTTGATCATAATGCCAGAAATGCCCTCCAATGATACTATAAATTACTTGGATCTCCTACGTTTTAGTTTCTATTTAAAATTTTGAACGTAGCCCTCCAAGCGCCTACAAATAGAGGGAGGGGATGGGTCTTTGGCCATCTCGTCACAGGCTTCTACCCCGAGTTCCAGCGATCTCACAGGAAAGAGAGGATCCGAGGAAAAGAGAAAGGCAAGTAGAAGAAGGAGGAGGCGACGAGATGCAACCATCGAGGAAAAGAGAGAGGGGAGGCGGGGCGATCCAGAGATCGAAAAAGAGAGAGCGAACTATCTCGTCTTGCACCTCTCCTCATCCCAACTTCCTCACTTGCCGCTCCGGCTTCAACTGGTTCTCTCTCTCTCTCTCTCTCATCTTGGAGTTTCTCTAATAGAACTATAAAATTCCACTGAATCCATGCTTAGATTACCGATCTTGGTCATAGCAACTTGATTCTAGCGATCCGTGTAACAATCTGTGAATCGAGAAGTTTTAGTTTTAGATTCAAATTATATGTATAAAGCTATATCAGACCTGGAGCTCTAGAAATCTAATCGATTCAAGCCGTTTAAGCTTGTCTGTTTTGATCCGATTTGTCCCGTTGGGAAAATCGAGATTAAATTTTCTCATATCGCGGATCGGCGCAGCTCCTGCTGCAAATGATCTGAAATGCACGTACCGACGCCGATTAGAAGATATGGATCTAATGGAAAATTCCTGATGTTAGTTTTTCCTTCTTTCTTCATTTCAAAGCTTCCCGCTTACGTTTCTCGTTACACAAAAAGCCATTTACAGTCTGTTACAAACGAATCTGGGCCGTCCATGAGCCGCTTCATCTCCGTAGGCGGACAGAAGCCTTCGATTCATTCACTCAGTTAATACCTGCCGTCTGATCTGTGCAGGTCGTAGTCCGTAACTGTATTTCCTCCCTCCATCCCAAGCAGCGGGAACCCAGAAATTCAAATAATAATAATAAAAAAAATCAACGACCCCTTGTCTCTCTCGAACTTGCCCTCTCCCGTCTCCTTTTGGAGGCGAGTGAGCTGAAACCAAAAGGACGTCCGCAGAATGCCGTCAGCTAACCGCAGTTTTTTATTTTATCTATTTTTTTGGACGGAAGGATTTCATACTGTCTTCGATTAAATAAATAAGAAAAACGAATGAATTGATCTACTATTTTTCTCTTTTGTTCTACTTTGAGAAAAAAATAAAAGGTATGAGGCGGACATATGGACGGAGGTGGCCAAGTACTTGGACGGGAAGGATCTGGCGAGGCTGGGGATGACCAATCGGTGGTTCCACCGTCTGATCATGGAGGACAGCATCTGGAAGTACGCCTGCCTTCGCGACCTCCAGGTGCCTCCTCCTCGACACGTGTCCTTCACCTGGAAGCAGCTCTACAAATCCGCCTTTGGTACTCCGTACTCGTACGAATCTTTCCCCATCTAACACCCATCCAGACCGTCCAACTGACGCGTGTCCGTTTGTACGCAGACGGCAGCCACGCGTACTGCTTCCGTCAACAGGAGAAGCACATAGGTGAGCAGCCGTAATTTAACGTCGGCTTGTTACCTGCGGTTGGTATTTGACGTCGTTTTGACGGACATTAGATTGGATGAGGATCGGCGGTTTCGTCTTGGAAACGCCATCTGTGCTGCTGACGGAGAAGCTGGTGCTGCCCAAGAAGCTGCCCAAGCCTGAAGGGAACCCGGAGCGGACCATCCAGACCTCCGGCACGTGCGTCTTAACTAACGTCAGAACCGGAATATGGCTCGCTGGTACCATATCCCCCGCCCTGCATCCTTTCTCATTTCAAGGACTGCGGATCCGGACCGTTTGATCTCCCGATTTGCCCTCAGACGGGACGACTATGATTCTGTTAATCTCAATGGACGTTTCAGATCTGCAGCTCGTCCGATGCCCCGTCTGCAACCTCAACACCTGCGAAGGTATGGGACCGAGCCAAGAAACACACCCCCATCTTGCTTGTGTCCACGAAGGCACCCCCAGGCTTCACGGTGCGTCCTCGCTCCCAAGCGACGACGGTCAGGCGGATACATATAACGCAAAAGATTGGACGGCCGGAAGAGGCTTAGATGATCGGACGGCCGAGATGATATGATTCTTCAGTCCAATCATTGTGATTTGATCCGCTCTCCTTTTTTTTTTATTATTTTTTTTCGCATGCAGGAACGATGCAGGTATTGGACGCGAGGCATGTGGAGCTGTTCCTGGAGGAGGGGTACAGGAACGGGAGCTGGGAGTACGAGGACATCGGGATCCACCGGATCGAGAAGCCCTCCGACACGGCCACCGGGGGAATCTTCGAAATCAAATACCTCACCTCTCCCTGCACCGCCG
This sequence comes from Phoenix dactylifera, assembly GCF_009389715.1. NCBI lineage: Eukaryota > Viridiplantae > Streptophyta > Magnoliopsida > Arecales > Arecaceae > Phoenix > Phoenix dactylifera. Next base: position 18,843,904 of record NC_052399.1, on the reverse strand, counting down.
GTAACCATCACTCTTATCTCTACCTCAGTCCTATCTTTTCTAATGGTCGCAATGGAAAACGAGCTGCTGCTGCTGCTGCTGCTGGTGTTGGTGGTGTTATAGGGGTGTTGGATGTGAAGTCGTGGATCGGGCAGCCCAGCGACTGGCAGCCCAAGGCCAGGCTCTGCCTTCACGCTGTCGCCGTCAACACCAACCTCCAGCCAAACGAGGGTGAGCAAGTAACTCGCATGAAGCAAAATAATACCCCTTCTTTTTGGTTCTAGTCTGTCTAATAGAATGGGCTGCGTGCGCGTACGCAGGGCTTCAAGTGAAATTCCAGGCGATGAGGAGCAGAGGAGCTGATGGAGAAGTAGTTTCCATAAGAATCTCCCAGCAGCTCATTTAGCTTCTAGTGTCATTTTACAGATAACCGGCTTTCTTAGATGTATATAGGACTAATATTTTTAGATGCATGGGATCTCCGCCAAAACTAAAGAAATTCATTTGGCGGAAATTTTGGGGCTAAAGCCACTCCGTATTACTATAGTGCAGTACACGATATGTGCGTTCCCATTTGCCTATTGCTCGTGATCTTTTAGTGATATTTGCATTAAATAGATGTAGCTGCCAGAGCAAAACAGAGAAAGTAAATAGAATTCTGGGCTCTCATTTTACTGGACAAAGTGACATAAGTTCTTGCTAATTGATCCGGCAAGTTCGAAATTATACCTTATACCACATGCACAATATGGTCGTGCAACACGTCAATCACCTTATTACCTTCATATAGGCCTCATGCATCCTGCACTTATTTTGGTGATTGGCCTATAGAAAGAAGATGAGCTGATTGGCATGATGCAAGCGGTATAGAGTATAATTTGCCATTTTAGAAGCAGCATTCAAGCTTCAGAAGATATTACAGAAGTGTTGATAGGGCCCATAGACCAGTAACATGGAAACGCTCATATAAGCCACTGACTAAGAGTTTCTAAGTAGGCTCATCTACCGAGCATTTATTTGTTAAGTGTTTCGGCGATAAGAGCGCGTAACCTTTTATGTTCTTGTTTTAACCTTATACTACATTTGGGATTGAGTATAACTGCAAGTCCATGTCCACTGGCTTTGCCACCCATCGTTCTCAAACCTAGCGACCCGCATGATACGTAATCCATAGACCTGGGCGGCCCGCATGACATGCAAACCTTGCTATGGATTTATAATTTTTTTGGGGGTACAGTTTTGTAAAGTTCTATTACAAGGTTGTGTCGATGGTGGGATAGTGTAAAAATATGATAGTCCTAATACACAATAAAAATGCCTAGTCATGAGAAGGAAAAAATAGGCGACACAAGTAACCATCTATATAATCCATCTCAAATTCAAACAAAATGAAAACTTCCAAATTACAAGCCCTAGAAGAGCTTATAGACTACGAGGCTTGCCCAATTGGTCCAGCCCGGAAGAATAGATACTAAAATTCAAGTGTTGTTCGGGTCTGAATACTCTCTTGCAACACCCTCCTTCCTCCCTTAGTAACCCTTGCCCATCTAATCTATACTAGAATGAAATGCAGAATGCTAAAAAAATAAAATAAACTCAAAAACCCCCATAAAAAATATAGATGATAATGTAGAACGAGGAGTTCTGCCTTTCACTTTTTGGTCTCTATACCTGGCATATCTTTATGTTCCTTCCAAGGAGTCAATCTAGACTTGAAGCTAAGCTTACATCATCATGCCGAACGTACCTCTAATTCAAGTAAAAGAACTATGATAACTGGTTTAGAAGAGTACAGGCAGTAGCAGATTATTTCAAAAGGACATTGTCAAATGTGGCATAAAGTTACAGTTCTGAGCAGCAGTTACGAAACAACAACGCATTAAACCTCCATATTCTGGAGTATTCATTTGATAAATGCCTTGGAACCATGTTTTGTTTCATACTTTCACAAGATTCAATCATCAACCTCCAGTAACATACAGAATCAGCATGTAATCTTATTTGTGATGCTAACAGACAGCATCCAGAGTCAAAAGCAGCCACCCAGCTGCCAAAAAAATAAAAATCCCCATCAGAATAAGATATAGTCATTCAAAAAAAGAAGAAGATCAGACTAATTATCTAAAAGAGCATATCAATTTTAATGTGCCCTAACTATGTGGCTATTCAGAGGTAAGTGTTATTTGCAAGGGATTGGGCCGTTCACAGAAGGCTGCATCTATTCAGTGCCACATAGGAAGCAGACAAGTGAAAGGCGTTTCATAGAGGACAATTTTAAATTTCAGCTATTAGTATAATCCATACACTATGAGAATAGAAATTTTGAGCTTCCAGCCACCATAGAAGCATGTGTTTGCAACAGTATGTAGTCTAAATTACAAGATATAAGAAAGGTTTTGACCTTTGCATGAAGCACAAGGAACTACAAAGAAAAACGGATCATGAAGTGCCTTAAAAAGGAAAAAGAATCATGAAAGGAAATTAGCGTACCAATATGGCCTCAATTTCTTTCTCTGAGACTGGTGTACGCTTTGGTAAGAGTGAAGCCTTCCCACCTATGGCAGTGTTGCTGGGTGGGGCAGGAACATCTGATTTGAATCGGTAATTTGGAACCCCACCAGATGATGGGGGTGATTGTGGTTGGGACGCCACGCCTATAAATGGAATACAATTGTGAATTTGTGATAATGCGGACAGAAAAGAAAGATTTCAGAATAGTTAATTAACAAAAAATGTAGCAACAAGATCTCGTGCATAATTTGTTGAAAATGAAAACAACTTTTCTTTGTACCAAAACAAACATGTTTTCTTATTCTATACATATAACAGAACTAAGAAGAGCATAAAAAAAGAGAAATGGAGACAGCTGAGCGGTCTAACAATTGTACAGTATCTATCTCCCAAGCCACAACTTCAGCAACTTTGGGATATATATCAACTTTGCAAATATGTTAATTATACATATAATTAACCAGCCCATTAACAATACACATAATATACACCAATCCACCATAACTGGTATCATGGCATATTATAAGTGATACAAACACCAGTCAGTCTGAACCAATTTCTTATTCATGCTCAAGACCAGATAGTTCTTAAGTTAAAAGTTGAAACATGTTAGAATAATGGTGACTGCAAAGAGATTTTCCAATTAAGCCAAATTATATTCAGACTTGATATAAGCATCATCAAAGTCCTGAAGAAACCCTACCTTATAAAAATACAATTCAACCCAATCGTTTAATATTCTCATGAAATACAAGATTAAGATTAACAAAAAGCAATATCTTGAATATTGCAGAGCATCTGCATTATTTTGTCATTAGGAAAATCTTTTCCTATGAGAGGTCTTCAACAACACAAATCCAAATGGGGTCATGGTCCACTACCATATATTATGCTTCTATTTATTACCAAATCAAACATAGCAGATATATAAATATCTAATCCAAATATATAAACATCTAATCATTTCCTCCATCAGAAGCCTGCCCAATCTGCACAAAAATGACTTTGCAACATTAGGGCAGGAACAAGCCTTTAAACACTCACAAGTTAATTATCGAAAATAACTCCGTAGGGATTCATAATTTGAAAAAAAAGTTCAAAAGTGTGATTTAATAAAGAAATTAATTCTAACTCATAAAGAAGATGCAAAATTATAGTGTGCGCAACTGCATGCGGGAACTAGTGAAAATGGTTATTTAGAAACTAAGTATATCTTTATATGCAGATAATTCAGAAAATTTGTCAACCATTGAATAGTTGGCAATCTATTTAATTCTTCATAAAAATTTTGCATACAGTCAGATTTTTGTAATCTTGAATGATTTTCAGCATTTTAGAGAGAATAATGCCTATAAAATTTATTCATGATTGGAAGAACAAATTGATTAGGCACCCTAACTGCAAGCAAAAATGAAATCACATAATTGATGAGTAGATAAGTCAAGCATTAAGTTTGTACATGCTGCAGATACAAAAACAGCATTAGGATCCAGGGGCACAACTATTTTTGCTCTATGACCTTCTATTTCAATCCATGCTACTATACAAGCAAAGTCCCTGCTGGATTCTGTCCAGCCAACCATGCGTATAATATAGTTTCTCAAATATTTTTTTATGAATTGTTCAAGCGAACAAGATGGAATCCACGGGTGCATATACTATCTTCGCTTCATGAATTGCTTACTCTATACTACTTTATAGAGGCAAAATCACCTGCTGGTTTTTGTGCGTGCCACCATGCGATAACACAATGTCTCACATATGTTAGCATCAAACGTCCAAGTAACAAGGAAAAACCAAATGATAAAAGATTTTTTTTCTTAGTCCTTAGCTTAAGAAGCAAGGGAGTTGATTGCCAAAAACAAAACCCATTCACATATAAAATACTCTTTCGTTAAAGTGTTTGCGTGAACTATTCCAATGGAAAGTCAGAGATAGAAAATAAACTTCGGATGTTAACCATCATCTCAGGGAACAAGTCAGGAAACCATGCCAACATGCTAGCATCATTAAGAAACAGGCAATGATATTGCCATAAACAGGATACCAACAAAACTATATCTAGTGCATGAGTATTCCACTAGGGTCAAGGAAATGGGCTTCAAGCTGCAGCCTGTGCAGGATTTTGCAAAAGAACACTCTGTGCTAGACTAGGCGGATGCTGCTTATAAATATGTTAGCTTGTTGATGATTCTCTGTAATGGAGGATGGAACGTGTAGAAGTAGACCTCTACTTTCTCTGGGCAGTGATGGTGAATCACTAGGTGAAGGTTCATGTATTCTCAAATGCACCGGATGTGGTCGAGTCAGTGATTCTTCTTAAATCTGAGTACCATCATTCAAAAGATGGGAAAATGAGGCAGGGGTACAATCAGATTATCATAAACTAGTTAAAATCTTTGGTTTGAGTTCACCATATATTTTAAATGATTTTTTAAAGTATTTTGCATTTATTAAAATTTTTTCATCATTTTTTTTTAAAAAAAAGGTCTTTCTTAGTGAGTTCGTCTTAAGCCCCAAAATGCATTGGGCCGCCGCTGGGCTCAAGTTGGTTCCTTGAATGAGAAACTTTTGATCTATTCTTAAGAAGTCTAGGTGACTTGACCTCTTGAAGATCAAATCAAACCACTTGCGCAGGTTAGGTTGGGTTCTCCCTCACTCCTTTCACCTTATCCTCTAGCATTCTGTATTTTGAGGCTTAATCATTTTGAAATCTTCGACAAGGATAACAATGCTAGCTTTGTACACAAATTCACATCCACCTTGAAGGGTTTTAACATGTCATAATGGGCAGCAGAAGCTAGGGATTTTAAAAATTTCTTAATAAAGTCCCTTAACATGAAACCCTTATAAGCCTAAATCACCTTAATGGTAACAATCAAATAATATATAAATATAAATGTAGGAATAGAAGAATACCTCTAACGCTAATCCAATATGAATGATTTCCACGAGGCGTCCAAGTGTCCGCCCTCCAATGGTGATCCACACGAAAACTTGATCAAGACTTTAGCTCCCAAGACTTTTGATCCTTAATGCAGAATTCTTCTAAAGAACTCTAATGGCTTGATTTCCTTCCTTTCTAATTTTCTTTCTTTTTCTAAATCTTCTTCTAAGCTATTTGTCCTAAAGAAGACCTCCTTGTCTTGGCTTAGGACAACCTAAGAGGGATGTTAGAAAGAAAGAAGGCTTGTAAGAAAGAAGGGATAAGAGAGAGAGAGTTGGAATTGGAATGGAATAATACGGTGGAGCGCTAGCCTATTTATAAGAGGCGTAGGGATGCATCACCAAAAGATGCATCCAATCCACACATCCATCATGAAGAGGCGTAACAAGGAGGAGGCGTATCTGGATGGGGCGCCAACAAAAAAAGAGGGGGAGGTGTATCAAGAAAAAATGATAAGTGGATAAGGATGAAACATCCTTATCCAAACCAAGTGGCGCCTCTTCATGCGGTGCCATATCCTTTTCCTTCAAATAATTTTTCTGAAGAAAACCATCATCACGCCTCCCTTTGAAATCCTCATCACGCCATCCATCCTCTCCCTTTGATGTGCCATCATATGATCATGATCCAATGGCTAGAATGCAAGGCGCCATAAGGAGTTATGTGATCATCCAACGGTTCTAGGATGATCCAATGGTCCTCATTCATGGCGCCATCCAATCATCCCATTATGTCTTCATCCAATGACTGAAGAAGATCCAATGGTCATGATTAAAAGCCACATTTAACCCAATCCAATTGGGTTCAAACCAACTCACTATTATGTTTTCATCCAACGGTAGATAAAGATCTAACGGTCTAAATTGAATAATTTATCAAATCTAATCCAATTAGACTCAAACCAAGCCAATTAGCTGCCAACTCTTGGCTAACCCATATCAGAACATGATCTAATCAAATTAGATCAATTAAGAATCCAATTCGAATCAGGAGCTAAGGGTTTGCAACATCTGCTAGGATGTCTACCTTGCGAACATGATCTAATCCAATTAGACCCCTGATAAGTTTCCTTGTGTGTGACCCATTGGGTTCCATACTTAGCCAGCAATAGGTGTGAGTGCGAGTTGACCCAACTTGATTAAAATTCTTCTAATCGATTTAGGTCCAAACTACACGAACTTGAACTTAACAATTAGAATTCTTTCTAATTGGCGATCGAATTAAACTCTTTAATTCGATTAAACCTATAAGACAAGATTGACGTCTAGCAACGTGTCATGTCTACCCGGAAAATATGAAATTTGGTGGAAATACCAAAAATACCCTTCAGTGGCAAGTTACCGTGCAATTCAATCATTCAATCAAACTGCATCCCGAATATGTATGAGTATGAATGGATGTCAAACTCAATTTCATATTCATATTTCTCTTAATCTTCTAATGATAATTCAAATCATGAAACATTAGAAACTCTTTCTAATTTTCATTCTGCTTTGATCAAAGGCTCCTTGAATTATCATATGATTAGAATAAATGGGATGCGATCTTCTTTTACTAGAAGTGATTGATTCCTTGTTGACCTACTCATAATCTTCGTACACAATCCACCATATCCAAAAAACCTCGTATACAACTTATTGTCATGAATGAGTGTAAACCAAAACATAGATTTATGTGCACAAGATACTATGGTGATCTCAGGTTAAAGGATCAGTTGCACAACTCCCACTAAGAGAATCATCTTTTGACATGTAAGTAAGACTTCATAAGATATTTTCTAGACAGGTCAATTCAGTGATTGTGAGATCAAACACCCTCTGCATCGAGCATAAGATGTGCCAATCTTGCCGGTAACATTGATCCCCGACTCAATGTACCAACGACTGAAAATATTTAAGATTAGGATTTTAGGATTTTAGGTCTCACTAGTATGATCTCATCATAGCCCTAAAACCATTGCCCTAATCTAAGGGGTTCATCACAAATATAATAAACATCGTATGATGAAACATAATGCCTTTATTCATAATTAAATGTCATGTACATGATTTGGACAAATGAAAAGAAAAATCCTTCGCAATACATATTGCGATTGGCTTGTAGGGCATCTATTCTTTCACACCTCCCCCAAACCCCCCCCCCCCAAAAAAAAAAAAAAAAAAGATGATGTCAAGTTTTTTTTCTTCCTCTCTTATGTTAAAAACATCGCGATTTGTAATGACACTTTCAAAACATAACCAACGTAAAGCCTTCAAAAATAATAATAATAAAAACTCTAGTTCCAATAGTATGACAGTAAACCCTTTCGCAAGAGAACAGGATGCATAATATTTTGACCAAAATTAGCAAAAAACAACAAAAGACCAGCAGGAATTGGTCATTTCTTCTATATACTGGGGTTTAGGCCAATAATTAAACGCTAGGCTAACCGAAAGAGACTCCGTAACTGATATTCTCTCCTCAATCAACAAATGCTACAGACAACAAGGACCACCTCTTAAATCCCTCGTATATCAAATTGCTTATAAAAACTTCCTACTCTTAACAGAGCAAAAACAAAACAAGTACTTGTTTTCGTATATCTTTACTAGATTGCTGAAGGGACAATTAAAGCACAATCTAGATCAATAATCCCCATAAAGTTTCGAAACGCATGTGATGGAACAGATATCCAGATGACGCCATGTCAAGCATAAAAAAACGAATTAAAGTTCTTTTGCAAGAACATCGAAATTTCAACAAACATAATAATAATAAATGGAGCAATTCAAAACAACCTTGCAATCAAATTTTCTTCGAATCACATATAAGCAAATAATTTTCTTGATTAGATTACGAAATAAACTTACTCGATCGAGAGAACAATATTTGCTCAGATGCGGTAGATGATCCTAAAAAAGAAATCAAAACAAATAATTGACAGTCAGAAATTAAAAACAAATTAGACGGGTGCAAAGAAACTATAAGAATCCCTAACAATCGAAAAGAAAAATCTTGAAGTTTAACGGAAAACATTCATCAAGAAAAAAACAAAGAAAAAGGAGAGATTAGGGCAATGCAATCGGTAAATGGAGAGGAGAAACGGGATCAGACCTTGGGGATTAGGATGCCTCTGTGGGAATTTAATTCGAGGAATCCTCTTCATCACATGCATCCCAGACATCTCCTTTCTCTCCCTCGCTCTCGCTTCTGATGTGTTCTTACCGTAGGGAGAAACTTCTTCCGTCTCGCCGTCTCTTGGATCTCCTGATCTATATGTCGCTCCCCATTGTACGACAACGGACGAACCGGTGCATGACCCATTGGTTTGGGCGAACCGGATTCCTTAGACTGAACCGGTCCCCATGGGTAGTTACGAGTTGACGAATCGGGGTCGCCACGCTGCAACAATTTTGAGGCAGGTGTTACAATTAGAGGTGGCAATCGGTTTAGATCGGGTCATATATGAATTGGATTGTAAATTTTAGATTGCAAATCAGATCAAAAATTCATCAACATAATTTAATTTAATTATTAAATAGGTTAAATTTTTAGATTTAAATCTAATTTATTTATTAAACAGGTAATCTGATTCGACCTACATAATTATTTATTAAACAGGTCAAGTCAAGTTAAATGGCTAATAGATATTTAATGGAATAAATAGATTTAAACAGGTTAAACAAGCAAAGCGAGTCAAATTAAATAAGTTAAGTAAGTTTTTAAAGAAGTTAAACAGATTTAATATATATTAGATAATTGGGTTTGACCCAATCTAATTATTAAATGGATCAAAACGAGTTAAATGGGTTACAAATATAAATTTGAATCCAACTCATTTAAGAAATAGGTCTGGATGGGTTGACCCATTTATGACCTAAATCGTTTTATGTCAAATCTAAACTTGCTTAAAATAGATCGTTCATGGGTCAAATTGACGGATCATAAATTGCCACCCCCATTAGTGTGGTATAACGGATGTACAGTTAGAGCTCGGTTCTATCTAGATCTGTAGTTGTACTCGCTCATTAGCTAAAATTTGGGTGAGAATTTTTAAATTTAGATTAGATTTAGGCTTAGAGAATCATTATTCGATTTCAATCCAACCTAATACCGACCCAACACATGCATACATAAATAAATGATTTATATTTATACTTTTATAAATTATATATTTTGTTATATCTTAGTTTTGTTAAATTATATAGTAGTGTGCCATAGAAATTAATGAATAGCTAAGATCTCGACCCGACATGCATTAATGCAACAAGAAATGTTCTAAATCTTTCCTTTATCTTAAGTTCCTATTTGATTCAGTCTAATCTAATTAGAGTGGCACAACCGAAACGGATATGAATATCTCGATCCAATCCAAATTGGTTAGAGCAATCCCATCTCGAGACTGGTCCAGCCTGGGTTAGGATCAAGAGTTTTAGTTTGACTTTATCCTTAATCTAACTCAACCTGACTGAGTTGCAACCCTAATTATAAGAAAGTGATAAAATGTATAATTTTATCTACTAATTTATGAATAACCAGCTTGGGTTCACATAGGGCTCGTTTGGTTCGCTGGAAGCATTTTTCCTCCTAGAAATATGATATCTGAGAAGAAAATTCCTAAGAAGAGAATGCCTGGAAATGTACTTTTGGCATGTTTGATTAAACATGCGAAAGTGACAGATTTCCAGAGTGCTTATACTTGGTTGACCATCCACTTTTCTAAAAAAGTTATATGTAATTCCTATTATACCTTTAATAAAAATTAGATTTTTAATGCATCTTTAATGCTAAAAGGCTTTTTTGGAAAAAAATAAAAATGAAGTGATTTCCGCCTATGATAAAGTAACTTTTCCATGTTTCTAATGGAAAAGACTTTCCCATGAATGTGTGAATCATATTTCTATGGAAATACAACTTTTCTATCTCTCCCCTTTGAAAACTCCAACCAAACAAGAAGCATCTCATTACTTTTCCGTTGATAACACTTTTTTTCTTTTTTTCTGCGAACTAAACGAGCCCCTAGAGTTCATCTTGGATGGGAACCAAACCAAGAAGAGCACAACCAATAGGAAGAATGGGAGATGTTGGCGGTTCTCTCACCTCATGACTTACAAGATGCGACATATTTAGGTGATCTACAACATAGATTATTCAAAATCAAAGAATCGCAGGCCTACATGTTCCAACATCCATGCATGACTTCTATCCTGGGTAAGGAGGTCCAGCAATATTTTCAGGCCAATTCCTTTTACAAAAGCATCCTATTTTCACGCATGATCAATGCTAGCACAGTTAAAAAATTTCACGTGAAAAAGCAAAAAAAAAAAAAAAACTCATTTGATATGTAATTTTGAATTTATTATGCGGCACATTGAATCACTGATGTTAATCCAAAAGAGGCAATAGCATTGCACCAAACACAATTCTTCGATCGAGAGCCACTAAAACATTAACTTAATACTCTAATCTATCTCGATCATTAAAATCTCTTGGGAGCGAGATCTTTCATAAATAACGGAATTTTCATCTTTGTCAAGCCCACCAACCTGGCCCACGCCCGTGCAGAGGCTAGTAGTCAGTTCAAAGCTGGAAGTTCATCGGCTTCATAGTCGTAGAACGACCTTGACGTCCAAATGCCCGTCATTAAACTGCACCTAAGCCTCTCCAAATATAGAGATTATTCGTTGTCTTGGTTATCGTGTCATCTTCTCCATGAGATCCGTTATTTCCACGTATCAACGTTCTTCACGTTCTTATCCTCGTGCCGAAAAAGTCTTGCGCGATCAGCGGGAGAATGTTATGGAGGGACAAAACAGCGCTATTCTCCGGGCGACCGGGTTAGCCAACGCCTTTCCAACACGTGTTCCACACGGGCTTAATTTGTAGCCAGTTTGGACCGAGGAGAGTAAGCCATGCATCATGTGAACTCGAAAAAGAAAAAAAAAAAAAAACGGGGAGAGAGAGAGAGAGAGAGAGAGCTAAGTATTTTGACGAAGAGGGAGGCTCCCGATTTTTATTAAAAAAGAAAGTTTGCAAAAACTGTAGAGAGAGAGAGAGAGAGAGCGAGAGAGAGCTAAGTAACTAAATGTCACGTTTCCTTTCAAGATGGCGCCCACTTAAAACAAAACAACAACAAAGAAAAAAAAGAAGGAAATGAAAGGAAAAAAAAATAATGTTCCACCCTCCTATAAAAAACTAGAGTGTGGTACAAGTGATGTACCTATTCTCCTAAAAGAAAATAAAAAGATGAGATTCAACCAAATAATAATAGTAATAATAAATATGATAGGAAAGGTTTGAACGCTGGTGTCTAATCTTGTAGTAGTTTACATCTAGCTTCCCCAGCTACGTGATTCCCTTTTTTTTTTTATTTTGTTGGGTCGTACCAGCTGCCTTACAAACTCTTGTACAAACACAACTCCCTGCATTCCTAGCAAAAAAAAAGAAAAGAAAAAAAAAAACAACTCCTTGCATCCTGTCGATATCTCTTGAGGCGTCTAGATAACTTTGATAACGCCTCCCACAAAATGGATCCACTATGATAGTTAGCCACTCAATTAACAGTGCTATCTGCCTTCTTATAAAGATATGGAGATGTAACCTTTAAAAATATAGAGAATTAGAGATAAAATATATAGATAAATTAAAAAAAATGTGAAAATACAGATATAGAAACATAGATGGATAAACATTCCTCATGAATGGGCAGATCAGAAGGGTAAAATAAATCTTTCATGTGACACAAAAGCATTGGCCCTCCATGACACGGTCACATAAAAGTTCATTCAAGATAAGAGGATTGTCAGTGACAATGATTATCCCACATCTATTTTTCTAAAAAAAAAGATAAAATAAATATCATTAAGAAGGTGGTATTTATTTTTCCATACTGGATTATCGAGCAGAGATAATATAAAATTATTATTTCTTAACAAAAATACTCTCATATAATAAATATATTAATATATTTATTAATAAATATTAATTATTTAAAATAATTAAAAATTATTTATTAATTATAAAATAAATCTAATATAAGATTTATTGAAAAATTAATATATGTATTTATATATCCAAAAATTACTAAAATTTATTTATAATGAGAAATATATTTTCTAATATATATATAATTAATTTAAAAATATTTATTAACTCATATAAATATATTTTGCTATTCAAAATAACCAATACGTATAAAAATTATATAAGTTGGCCATAAATGACCAACAAATGAATCGAAAAAAATATTATTACTTGTATTATTTATTTAAAAATATTGTTAAAAATTTACAATATTTCTACATAAGATTACTTCTAACCAAGCATAATAATCTTTTTTTTGCGCTATTTTTTAGAATAATTTTTCTACCAAATCAACCAAACATAATAAAAATTTATTCTCTACTATAATTATTTTTTAAAATAGATAGTCTTTAGAAACCATCAAATTATACTGATGTATCCCAACCAAACGAACCGACGACGAAAGTCGGTGGAGAGTGAGATTTCGTATGTTTTTTAGACTCAAGTTTGCACTTTGCCTTGAAAAAGTCGATAAAAGCTAGCTGCTATTTTAGTCTCCTGGGTGCATTTTTGTTGTTATCCGGTGTGCATGGTTGTTCTTAGTTTTCAAAGATAGCGATTGGTCTCCAAACGCAACCTCGGAGGACGAGATGCCCTTTCCACAAGACCGTACGCATTACATTGCATATAAACACCATGCAGTCATTAGATATTATATTTGGCACAAATCCAAGCTTGCAGAAAGATACTGACTTTTACACTAAATCGTTCACATCCATTGAGAAGCTAATCATCAGCTTAAGACTGTGTGATCGAGGTAACTTAGAATAGAATAACAGCATGGTTTTTTGTTACCTGTCAGGCTTAATTTGTGGGGCAGCTACATTCCTAAAGACATGCAAATGGCCACAGTTTAAGATAGATAATAGAGTGAAAGAGAACTAACAGTCTGTTTTGTGATTGTTTTTGGGAACTATCTCTGACGTTTTGAATATTGGTATATCATAGCAGTCACTAGGAATAGAAGATCTCATCATACCTATCACTCATTAAGATGAAGGTACATGCCCTCAGCAGCAGTTAATAGTTTAGTTAAGTGCAACATGATTCATCTCCAAATGTAATTTTTTTTTTCATGAAATCCATCGCTGTATATTTATCCAGGCGCCCTATATACTTGGAATACACCACGTAATATTCGAACTAAGAATCTCCAATTGTTAAGCAAAGAGATTTAACCATTGGAATAAGCATTTATGGGTGCTAAAACTAACATAAAGGCTAGTGGGATCAAGTCATCCATATCCATTTGTTATTAAAAATATATTATATATTCAACTAGGAGTTCACATGATGCCACCATGCATATGGGTTGTATATATCCCATTTGTTTTACATAGTAAGGACCAGGGCCTTGATTATTTATATATTCATTTGCTTTACAAGGCTTTGATTCAAATGTCGAGTAGTTTTTTTTTCCTTTTTTGTTAAACGGCATTCATATAGCGCTTACGTGGGTACAATCTGCCGAGTCAGAAGAAATAAGATGATACAAAGAAAATGAAATCTTAGTAGCACTAGTCCAAAGAATCGCTTCGAAGTGCCGAGCAACATAGAAGGTAACCCAGTCTGCAGCTCTGTTAACCTTCCGATACACATGTGCTACCTGAAAGGAACACATCGTCCTAACCAATCTGTTAATCTTCCAAATCAGTAGGTGCGTCTCCAAATCGATCCATACCCCAAATCCAATTGATCACCGTGGAGTAATCCCTCTCAAGGTATATCCTATCAGCATCAAATATCCTCCTCGTATAGAAGATGCCCTCCCACACTGTCCGAAGCTTTGTCTCAATGACAGTCAAACTGGGGGTACACCGGCCTCCTGCCATAAGTAGTTTGCCATGGTGGTCTCTCTGACCACCCCTCAACGGGCCAGCCATCTTGCTAAAGTAGGTCATCCATCCTGACCGTCAAAAGCCTCGTGTTTTGACGGAATTTATTAAGATTTCCTCCCGTGGGCCCTTTGAACCAACTCCTGCGCGTCTCTCTTTATATTTTATATATTCATTTCACAACATATCGGCACTCACCGCATCTCTCCGTCTGTCTCTCTCTCGGCTCCCACCCCTCCCCATCCATGGGCAAGTTCTTACCTTGCTTGGCTCATGGAGCCAATAAACCCATGATTTCTGAGGCCAGCAGACCAAAGCTCTATTGTTTTTACGACCTCATGAAGTTGCTTCAAAAGAGCAAGAAAGCTGAGCGCAGGGGTCGCACAACAAAGGCTAGTGATCGCACTCCGAAACCTTTCTCAGATGATCACTTGGAGAAGCGAGAGAAGAGAGAGAAGGGAGTCGTCAGAGTAAAGGTCGTTCTAACAAAGGAGGAGGCAGCTCGGTTACTATCCATGTGCATCCGAGGTGAAGAAGAGAAGACACTGACGCAGTTAATGAGCCAGCTCGAGAGTCGCCACACGACTGGGGTCGCACTCGGATCAAGCCATGGTGGGTGGAGACCGGTGCTTGAGAGCATTCCTGAGGATGAGATGATCGCATGAAAAGAATAAGAATCAGCATATATATAGCTAGTTGTGCTTGCTCATGTACAAGGCTCTTGGTCTCTAGCTCCCTCTTCTCTCTTGTTCTTCTTCCCCTCCTCCTTAATTTCTTTTCATTTCTTAGCATTACATGTATTTAGCCAATATTGCAGGGGTATGTGAGGGACATAAATGAGAGAAAATCGAATGAGAGGAGCTGTACAGATTCTCCCCATCTCATTGCAAGTGTATTCTTCACGAACAATCCCTTGGAAGATAGTCTTCTGCGCTTCGTTCTGATCCTTGTAATGGAAATGATTATAGATTTTTTTGATAGGCAAAAGCCACCTAAGATTTCATTAAAAGGATTACAGAGAGAATGAGTTACAGGAAGCAGAGAGTCTATCAATTTTTATCTGATGAATCCTTTTCTTATTTCGGTAGATATATCATTTACATAAAAATCTCCCCTTATAAAACAAGGCAGGCCTTCCCCATTTTTGCTAGAATAATAAAAAAAGAAATCACCTCGTTAATCTAATTGCTAATCAACAACAACTACCATTCTCTAGCTTCCACAATACTGGATGCACATCTACTCCCTATGGACCTCAGTCAATGGCTCCATGCAAGGCATACATAGCTACCCATCTCTCTCTCTCTCTTACAAGTGGGTTAGGAGAATCTCATGCATAGCAACTCTTGCAACCAATAAAGGTCAGAGGAGCAGTGAGGATTTACAGTGATTTGTTTAATTAATTTGATGATCCACGCCAGAGAATATCTTCTTCGTAGTTGGGTAGGCACATGCTAACAATTCTGCGAGGCGGAACTACACCATTTCCGATTGGGATCTTGTGTGAGGAAAGGAAGGTGCATCTTTCGTGCGAAAGAAGGATGCACCTTCCGTTCTGTGCAGCCAAATCCTTCTACCACGCGAAATATACGACCCAGATCGCTTGTTTGAACTATTGCAGTAGGTGTTTCTGAGTCTTTTGAACCCTCCAATAAAGCAATGACGCTTACCTTCGCTGGATGTATTATAAAATGAGGAACTTTTGAAGGCAACTTTTATTTCTTTTGAGATGACATATGTTTATAAAAAGACGAATCGTGCAGCAACAATATTTTAAATGATTGGACTCTTTCGCAACTAATCTAGACTTGGGGTGTGTGTATTAATCAAGTCTATGTTTATATAATTGGTCCTAGAGGCTTCATTATTTTAGTGCAACTAAATCATTGACATTCTTGAGGAAATTTCACAGATGACTCACTACTTCCTACTCTTAAGAAATTAGAGGGGGTTATAAACCACTCAGTTGTTCTAATAGAGAAGAAGGTTGAGCAAATACTTCTCTAGAAATTTGAAATGGAAGATTGGACAATATGATTAAAATTCTGAAGCATCTCTATGTAGGATCTAGCTAGTGGGGAAACAGAATGATGGGAGGGTAGTTTGCCATACTTTCTTGTGAAAAATGGCAGACCTCTTAGGATAAAGTTTTCATGTTAATAATGGAGAAAAGGAAAACACCTGAGCATATATGCTTGCGTGGAATCTCTCTCCCCTATCTACCAAGGCTTGCAGAAGTGTTGATTGCATGTGCAATGAGAATCGCCACTAGACACATGGTGATGTGTAATTAAGGACACGCTTGGTTTTCTAATAATGTTTTTTTGTAATTGCCAATTATTAATTATGGTTGGAAAACTTGGAAGTTGTTGGATATGTTATTGAAGACGTCAAAAGAGATACATCCAACAAAGTTGTTTTCTTAGCAAGTTGAGAAAGATAAGTTTGCATAATATTTCTATTTGACTGATAGTTTATTGATAAATGATATCACTCGAGAACAGCTTATAGGCTATAAAAACAGTTAAAATCACCCGTTGATTTTAACAAAGTATCAGAGTCGTGCAAACATCAAGTTTTGCTATTAATGTTCCTATGACGCACTCTGATGCTACTTCCTCTCAACAACGTAATCTGCCTACTTTGAATGTGAAATTGTCTGGCTTTGATACCAAGTTTTCCCATTAAGCTTTCGGGACAATTAGTGATTTTAACAAAAACTGTGTGCATGAATCAATTGAGGCATGTAGAAAAGGCAAAGCAGGATAATGAAATCCTCCCTTCCACTCTATTATCTGCTTTAGAGTCGATGATGATATACTGTTCTCTAGGAAGAGGAAACAGATCTAACTTGAATAAAAATCTAAAACTAATAAAAAAACCATAGGGAAGTAGGAAGAAGTGTTTTGAGGATGCAAAAGAGGCCTTCCTATCACCCATTTATCAAGAAAATGAAGAGGTTCATGAAAACTTACTACCGAGTAATTGTGCTTGAAAGGTGGAAAATGGGCCCAAACTATAAAGAGCCAGCCAGGCTCGGCATTGAAGAACAGTCCATGTCTGTTGTGCCAAGAGAACTCTATCTTACAATATGCTGTTAAGATTGCAAAACCATAAGAATAGTTATGATTTCAATCATTAAATTCAATTTCATGCCTCTCCAATAAAATTATGGCTCACCACGGCATTGAGAGGATATAGAACTGTGTTCTTAGAACCTAAAAGTGGTTGTTGTAAGGATAACGCTCTCTCTCACACACACAATATTTGGACTCCTGTCCCTCATGATACTACATTGAGTTTAAGCATACCTAATTGGAATAACCCAATTTTTTAGCTCACCAATGCATAGCGAGGTCTACGAAGTGAGTGATGTTAAAATAACCTTGAAGTGGTTGTTACAAGGAGCTTTAGAAGACAAACAGCATCACATTTTCTATCAATGGCGACACTGGTCCCGAGCCCCACATTAGAATGAATCACGAGCAGCAACAGGGTGGGAAAATGTGACGGTGAGTGGGTGCCTTAAAGTTTAAGGAAACGAACAGTTTAATACAACCATGCAGAAGAGAACGAGCTCCAAATCCTGTACCTAAACGTAGAAGGCTAGGGGATCTAAATCTTCTCGGATGCTAGCTATCAGAAAGAATCCCGTGACCCCGTCCCACAGAAGACACATGGGAGGTCCCAAACCCTAACTATAAAGTATAGCTCAAGCGGTCCAATCACCGCTCCTGGCAAAAGCGTCGGTAAGAAATTTTTTTGACAATCATTACAACATCTCATGGTCCACCACTCTACCTACCACGTGAGAAGTTTGATATACTTTAACGAGCAGACCCCACAATTGAATGCATCTCTCTTTCTAAGCTTTCCTTCTTCTTTTTTTTGATAGATAGACGAAATACCTTTTAACTTTCTGAAGCCCAAAAGACAGCTGATAACGGTCACAATGCAAAATTCAGAATTGCATGGAAAAGGCTTTTGTGGAAGAAAAAGGAGAGTATATCGTTGCAGCGTCTCTGCATCTGACTTCAACCAGGATAAGAGATTATACACTTAAGCTATAACGGTACACAAGGTCATCTGATGTCCATGGTATTAGGCATTTTCAAATCTTCCATCTTATTCTTGTACTTTTAATCATGTAGGAATTAGGAGTCTTCTTGCACTTACCATTTTACATTTGGATAATCCACTCCCTTGATTTTTCTCAAAAAAGTCAATCCACTCTTTTGACTAGTGATGTCAAGTTATGAAGCATTAATTGCTTGGCTATATAACCAGCTATTTTGGAAATAAAATATTGATAATTAGAGGGGCGGATCATCAAAAAGGTAGTAGCGTTATAAATCATTGAAGAACTGTAAATTTTTTTTGTTCAACTATCATGAAAAAATTAGAATAATTATGAAACAATGCTAATGAAAGCTTCTGAAAGCAGCAGCAGGTCCTAACACTCTTCTGAAAGCTTCTCATTGGTAAGATTTAACATTTACAAGCAGCTGAATAGATACAGCGGAGTATGGTATAATAGATGCATGTTGATCAAACCATTGCAAATGAATCACTAGCAGGATATATATATATATATATATATATATATATATATATATATATATATATATATATATATATATATATATATATATATATGATATAAAATTCCTACAAAATTGGATATAGATGTTTTACCATAGTGATATCTTTCAGTCCCTTGCTTGAAAATTTTCATTGCGAGCACTTTAGTACCTTTTTTCTAGTGAGGTCATCAGATCTGATTGGAATTGTCCGAACAGCTAAAAAGATAAGAAAAGATCTGACACCCCAAGAAGTATTTATCAAGAAGATCTGCATTATCCTACTTTATGGACATGTATATGTTTTTTTCACGCAAATTCATTTATGCGTAAATCCACATAGCACAGCATAGTCTCAAGAAAGTAGAAACCATGCCGTAAGTGCACCGATTAAAAAAGAGGAAAAAATATACAGGTAGACAAAAAAAAATTTAGTTGTAAATCCAAATCGAGATCTCATAACACAAGCTAGGGGTTATATTTACTGTACCAAAACCATATGGAAATGGATTTGCATCTCGGGCGTTAAATGATGAACAAGAGCAACAAAATTTGCAGTTATGAGTCCAAAACAGAGTCCTCGAAATAGAAGAGACACAGTTTCTTTTTCACTCGTATCAGAGAAAAGAAACAGAAGATGTTCTAGCTATAAAAACCTATACATATTCACCGACCATGAAATCAAAACATTAGCATCTCCGACTTTAATCATGGAGATTCAAAGACGAGAAACCCCTGGTACTTGCAAACTTAGACTAAGCAAAGTAGGAAGTCAATGGGAGATCGCACGAGACCTGGAGAAAAAGAAGACGTGACTGCAAAAGAGCCGAGGAGGGTGTCTCATTCGCCCGCATCAAAACTCTGGACCTCCGGTACCTCGATTATGCTCTCCAAAGAGGGTTTCCAACCTTGGGCTTTCCCAGCTCCCTCCCTCCTCTCCCTACCCATCTCCATCAACACGTCCTCCAGCGTCTTCTCCCCCTTCTCCATCTGAAGCATCAACCATTCAAGCTCCCCTCTTGTCAACAAGATCTTAACCTTGAAGCCACCCTCCTTTCCAACGCCAACACCACTTTCTCCTACTCCTCTTGGTTTCACCTCTCCCTCCTCCAGCCTTGGCGAACAGGTCTCCATGCAGTTGCCCATGGATCCTTGGCTCCAAGCAAAACTAAGAGAGAGACTACTATCTGGTATTGTTGGTGGTCTCCAAGAGGCCAGCTTTGGGATGATGGCCCTGAAAAAATAAAAGGAGTGCTCTCCAATCCTAGTAGTGTAACGTTCCAGGGATTACAGACCAACACACAAGATTTTAGGGTCAAAGGTGATCGATCGCCAGGATTGAAGCTTCCGATGAGAGAAGCACGTGGTGGGGCCAGGGTTTTGTTACTCGGCCCATAATAGCAAATAACCGGTTGAAAAGATCAAGGCCGTCAATCTACGTTAGGACGTGACTAGGCCCACCGAAAACACACAACTTTTAACCACGGCCGAACAGCGGATCCGCCGTTTTAGAGCTTTCCTAGCAAACCGCTGTCCTTAACTCGGAATTCGGAAATGATGGACAAATTAAATTGCGGTGGTGGATGGCAACTCTAAACCTTTTTTATCGATGATGTGTCGCTTAAGAAAGCGACTGCTACGACTTTTCTTCCTGCATGGGCTCCTACAAACTGGTACCGTTCCCTATATGATGCTGAAGTTTCGAGGGGTTCCATAAGTAACGCCCAAATGTGTCATTATCTGCAAAACGTTCACGGAACACGGTGGCATTTGTTTATTTCAGGAAGATCAGTCCGTGATCAGCCTCAACTAAGAGTAGCAAAATATGATCCGACCCGCCAATTCGATCCATGTTAGACCCGCCATAAACAGGTTTGGGTTTGGCCTAAACATGTTCGGGTCATAAACAGGTTGACCCGTTTAACCCGTTTATTAATTGGGTCGGATACAGGTTTAAGATATCTGACCCATTTAACCTGTATAATCCGTTTAATAACCTGTTTAATATATGGGTTGGGTTGGAAAAGAGCCACAGCCCACAAGGACCGTCACCCGTTTAAAATAATCTCCCCACAGGCCACAACCCACAGGTCATTAGGGCACCGATTCCCTTTTTTTTTTTTTTTAGTTCGACGCTTCGACCCCTCTTCGAGTCTCCAGCTCTCCCTCTAGTCCACCTCCTCCCCCACCCTCGAGCCTGCCGCCTCCGACCCCTCCTGCCTCCCCGACCGCCTCTTCCGCCCCCGCAAGCCGACCCCCTCCTTTCCCTCCCGCCGATTTGTCACCGAGCCGGTCGCCACCCAGTCCTGCTCCTTCATCGGCACCCACGAGTACGTCGCCCACGAGGTCGCCGCCGGCCGCTCCCACAGTCCCATGGCAGCGCCGCGTCCTCCTCTTCGAGCTTCTCTACGACCAGATTCGAAGACTAAAAGGTATGAAATAATGAAACCCTAACTCTAAATCTCTTCCAAGGATCCGGATCATCCCTTGGTCCGTGATTTTTGCGAAGCCATGACGTCTGGGTTCCCGAGGCGCGATCTCTGCGAGGGCTTCGGGTTCGGAGCCGGATCTGCGATCCAGATGCCGTCGTTGCTGAACCGATCGGAGCCCGCCGGCGGCGAAGGAGGAGCCACGGCGGCCGCCGGTTGCAGCTTCAACATACTCTTTTTCTCCGATCGGTGAAGCAGAGGACCCATCTCGCCTCTCCCATCTCCTCCGACGACGGGCGGTACGTGAGGCAGACTGCAACTGAATGAAGAGAGAGAGAGAGAAAGAGAGACAGAAATGTAGGGGAGGCCATAAACAAGGAAAATAAATTGACTTTTATTTTGACTGACTCTTCTTTCTACGGGTCAATTTTAGGGAGGACAATTGTTAAACGGATCGAGTCGGGTCGGGTAGGTGGGATCGGATCGGGCAGTTTATTAAACAGGTTAAATGGGTCGGATAGGGTTACCTATTTAATAACCAGATCAGGTTCAGATTGTATTTCTGATTTTTTTAATAAACAGGTTCGGTTCAGATTTATGATTTTCTAACCCGATTTATATCTGACCTGACCTGTTTATGTCTGACCCGACCTGATTGCCACCCTTAGCCTCAACCTCAATAAGCCTATGATGCAGTGTCTAGTCCATATGGGTCATGAACTGTATTCGCTCTGATTTCATTTGTAACAATTCAGAATTTCATCCAGAATGGCTAGTCGAAAAATATTTTTTAAATTTCTTATTCCTATATAAGTACTCAGGATCGAATATCCAATATGGGACTAAATATATGCTTAAATAAGTCATACTGTTCTCCCAGAACATATCCAATCCTTCCCAAAGTTTACAGACTCATCATTTTGGTTAATTACCGGAACTTAAGAGGGCTTTAAGTTTTGGAGAGAGGAAGTGTGATGGAAATTGAAAAATGCAGCGCATCCAGGGCAGCTCCAGGATCACTCATGTTGAATGAATAGGAATAAGGGTGAGAGCTGATTTATGGCGTTTTAGGTTTTTTTTAGGTATTGTATAAACATTCGATGAATATGTGAAATTTTGTTTGTTTATAGGATAAAAAGAATTTTAACATCTAAATCAATTACGCGTCAAATATGCTGCTAAAGCAGATTGCTAGTCTATCATGGTCTACGATCCATAATCAGCAAATATAAAGTTCATGCCTGCGAGACATCGGATGTATCGATAGACTATAAGAAATCAGAAGCATTTTGATGAGCATGCAATGCTCTACTGAAACCAGCAACATTTGGGAAATGAGGCAAAGGGCTTCCAGAAGATCAGGCAGGAAAGATTCTACCTTGCTGTGAATTGAAATCCTCATGGGAGTGGAAAGAAGAAAGGAAGGGGGTAAACAATGTCATCAAAGTAGACCAGCTCATGCGAACAGGGCACGAGGGGGACTGGGGAGGCAGGTGGAGATGTTTCAGATTCTAAAGCCAGCAGTCGTTATAACTGGAATAACATACTATAGCATTGAAGACCTCACCTGCTCTCATCATCTTAATTTAAGATTTTCTTTGTTAAAGTTGACTGATGTCCCTTTCTAACTAATATTAGAGCAGAACACTAGCAAAAGATCACTGTAGTGCAAATTCACTAAGCAGGACCTTCCAATCAAAGAACTTTTATTTTCCTCTTCCTTTGATTGCTCCAAGATAATGATGGCCATTTACACCTAGGAACATGTCAATGACCTTATATCATCTCCAGAGATGGCAATTGGAGCAATCGATCGCACTTCTGAAAGCAATATATTTTACTCACAGTCAGGCATCTACTCTTGTAGAATTTATTGATCATAAAGCCTCCTCATTTGTGAGATAAGCACAGGAGGAAAAAAATAACGCGGCGGACAAGCAAACAGAAGAAAAGAAAGCTAGGAAACAGAACAGTTAATCAGCAAGTAAAATTCTACTCTTGTAGCATATATTGATCATATAGCCTCCTTATTTGTGGAATAAACACAAGAGGTAAAAAAATAAGGCGGCGGACAAGCAAACAGAAGAAAAGAAAGCTAGGAAACAGAACAGTTATAAGTAAAATTCTACTCTTGTAGCATTTATTGATCCTAAAACCTCCTCATTTGTGAGATAAGCACAAGAGGGAAAAAAAAGAAGCTACAGACAAGCAAACAGAAGAAAGCAAGGAAATAGAACAGTTATTCAATAAGTAAAATTCTATTAGACTACTATTGTAAGAATATGGATTCCAAGAGCAAAACAAAAGGAAAGAGATGTATAAATTTGGTGGGCACATTGATTATTCCCATTAAATTGACTTACTGAAATAGGAGACAACCGTAGGCTGCCTAATGACACTGTTGGGCAGGCATCCTTTTAAAGTTTGGGAAAGAGTAGGGTCGGCTGCTGTCATTTCCATTTGAAACACCTACCACACTACCAAATTAGTGTACAACCAACAAAAATCTGTTGCATAATATCTACTACCCGGATGCAGAAGTTTTAGTATATCAAAACCTCTCAACTAAAGTAGACAGCTCCAGAATACCATCTATATCAACCAATAAATAAAGCAGCAGAATCCACTAAACATGTGAGAAGCTTGTGGCAATTCAGAAAATTTCAGGTAAAATGATATTTGTGAATTTAATAGCCTTGTTCTAAAGATATAAATTTTAAGGGTGAATGTTAAACTTCATCTTCTTGCAGGGCCATCCGACACATACGACTGATACCATCAGTAACCGAACAAAATCCTTGTCAATTCTCACTCTAGGACAATTACTGGCCTTAGTATGAACACATGGAGAAACGATGTGAAGCGCTTTAAAATAGGACATAAAAGATTATACCAACACCGTATTATTAAGTGGACATTGAAAAGCACTGATAAGGACAAGGAAATGGAAAATGGGATTCGAACAAGATAGATGAAATGGGCATTTACAAACCTTATTTGTGCAGCGAGACAAAAAATAACAAGGCAAAAACAAGTCACTGTGGAGATACAGGTGGAAAGAAAAGAAAAAAAAAGGAAAAAAAGATGGGCAGTCATGAGCTCAATCTTTATTTTCTGGTTGATAGGTCAATCTTTATGCACCAGCTAAAATAAATAAACAAACTATCACTTGAGGTCAATCTCTACATCCCCTACCCTCATGACATACGCTACAGATCATCCTTTAATTATTTCACCAAGTGTCAAATGTATAATGCATAGAAAAAATGGCAGTTATCATGTCACAATCAACATGAGAATAGTGCAGTAAGTAAGTTTGACTATAAGATAATGAAGTTGCCAACTTGTCATCCAAGACAGGATATGGATTTCTCCACACAAAGTCCACGTGCAAGTGAAGCTGCGTAGGCCATGACTTACAAAACTATCATAAATTGATTTCTCTTGTTATTGGAATTATAGTGGATATCCCCACCTGTACACAAATGTCAATATACTAATCCCATAGTACGTCACAATGACATAATAACTACGCATGACTAGAGCCAAGAAGTGGCATTTGACTAAATGACTTCTCCAGACAAAAGCACATGCAGGGGAAGGCGGGTAGGTGATGAGTGTTGGATCTCCAATGGCTAGACCATGCTGTTATTGAAGGAACTGAGTTGAATAACCTTGCTATATACAACTTCTATGTAGTTCCACATATTTGCAGTCCATTATCTTCTCTTACTGTCAGGAGACACCATATACACATGCAAAGTTGAGGTAACATGAAACCCAGGTAATGGGAGAAATGCTACTATCAAATCTTGTTATGTAGGTCTCACTAGATCATAAATTGCCCATATCTATCATACCTGTCCTGCTGCATGCTATCCTACCTTCTCGCCAGTCACCGCATAGACAAGCGGCATATGCTGCTAACCAGGAGCATCAGCAGTTCAGATGATGCACACCCCGCTAAGTTTAGTGGAATTATTGGCAAAATCTGGATCGAACCTGAGCCAGTACCCTGCAAAATTACAGGCAATGCTTCAACAAAAAAACCCTAACAAAAAAGGAAAATTGCAACCAGTAGGTCTCTTAAAGGCCATGCAACCACATCAAAATGTGGCAGGTGATGCATATCCAGCTTAGTCAGCAGCCTTTCTCCCATTTCTAGGACCAAGTTCTGACGCAGAATTTGGGGGGAGACAATTACTAAAGGTGAGTCCTCTCATTTAAATAGCATCCAGACTCTCTTCTAGTCACCTTTGGATGATAGTTTAATGTTTTAGGAAGTATATGAAAATTAAAGGGTAAGGAGTCACTAATCATATTCATGAAACTTTTCTCAGGCGTCCTTGTTACCAAAAATTCTTACACTAACGTTTTCAGATGCTCCACTGAATAGAAAGGATACTGTTCCCTGCTAAATATTCATGGAAGGCTAAGTTTTCAAAATACCAATGAGCAGATATGTCAACCACTAAGGGTCCACAACATACTGAAGAATCAACAAAAAGCAATTCTAATCCCGCAGAAATGCAGAATAAGGAAGAAGAGTTCAATGGAGTACTCTTTGCAAATCACACTACTTAAGCCTTCATTTAACATTTTGCTAAATCAAGCCATGAGCTGCCTAACAAGCAATAATTGATCTAAGTGACATGCATGAAAATTATTTAAGATTTCAAATTCTTCACCAGCAAAGAGAAAGGAAGGGGGGAAAACTAGAATGAGATAGACAAAAAAAAATAGGAGTAAACCTCTATAAGGCTGCTTTTAGTTTCATACAGTAACATCAATATGTGACTACAAGTTACTGAAGTGTTGAAACAATGTGCGCATTTGGAGGTGAATTATAAGGTATCAAATTATTCGAAAACATCCAAATAATATAAATAAAGGAAAAAACCGAGGGTTTGAGAAGAAATATGGTAAAAAAGAAGGGAAGGAAGGAACAAGTAGGAAGACCGGCCAAGAGGTGTAGGCACAGTAAGAGGGTTTTGTTAAAAAATCCATGACTGGCTGCTCTTGTTGATGTTATGGAAAAGAGCTATGGTTTGGAAAGTAAGGAAAGAAGTGTATATGGAAGACGGACGTGTGCTTTCCCCTTCATAAACGCTGGAAGAGGAATTTTCCAGCCATGGAAGCCCATCTAAAAGGTTGAAGCAACATGATGCAGGGTTAACAAGAAGTCTGCCCTTCATATCAAGAAATTAGAGTCCTTTATCTCTTTGTTTTCATTTACAACAACTTACCGTAAAAGGAACATATTTACAAAAAATGCCAATTCAACCCATTAAATAGCATCAATCCCTTACCAACTATCTTCTACTGCCACATGCTAGACTTCCATGCAGTTAAGGCAAAAGCTGTCACATGTAATTGCAAACTTTCACTTCTTGATGAAGAGTTCCCATCCAACTCACATGAGACACGCACGTCGGGAGGGGGGTGTTGTTGTTTAGGTGGCACATTAGTAATTGTAACCTATGAATGTTGTTGTCTTCCATATTATAATGCAAACTCTTGATATATACCAAGTTTCAGAATAATTGGCAGGTTCACCAGCCACCAATATTATCACTACACTCTTCCCTAAATAATTTCAGACTTATAGTGTACCACCAGTCATCAAATCTAAATAAGATACCTGATTTATCGATCACCTCTAGAGAGTATCGTGGCAACTTGAGCTATCAGAATTGCAGTTTAGTTGTGGCCAAGCATTCAAAAACTGGTGGCAGAATGTTTTTTCTATTCTGTAACTTAATTGATGAAATACTATTGCAAACAGAGGGTTCTGATCATGTATGCAGCATGCCCTTCACGGTTCTACAAGAGATTGGACATTCTATATTTGTATAAGTGTACTTTACAAAAATATTCAAAGAAATAAACAAAAACCACATGAAAGACATTATCAAGAAATTTAAGTAAAGGAGCACTCAAACAAACTCTGGACATTGATTGAATATCTAATCCAAAGCAATTCATTGGTGCTTATTTTGCAGCATATATGATCGAAGTCCATAAAAGTTACAAGCAAAGCTACTTAAAATGGAGAAATTATTCATTAGTTGCTCAATAAAAAAAAGGTAGTAGAAGTGAAGAAATATCTAATGATATCCTACTCATAGAATTTCTTTGACGTGAAAGATGTAGGCAGCAAGTTTTCTATTCAGTCAAATGCCTTGCTACACACAATTGCTTATTGAAAGCAATGCTTTGGTGCCTAGAACAATCACAAAAACTGGGAATCAGCAAAACATTCAACATCATTGACTTGGTAAGACATCGTGAAGAAATGGCCACATCAATTGGAATGAAATTTGAGATGTTCTCTCTACAAGCAAAAATAAGTTATAGTACTTATTGTAATGGACACCGATACTGTCAACTACACTAGAACATGATCTGCGAACTAGCAAGTTGGAATTTGGAAGGAGGAACAGAAAACTTAAAACTATTTGGCTAGATTAAGAGTAACTAGTAGGATTTAATGAGGCGACCTGCCAACTAACAACAAGGAGAAATCTCCAACCAAAACATTGTCTCCCCAAATTCTCTAAATTCTAAAAATAGAGGTCTTGTCGAAACTAAGAGAAAAAAAGGCCTAAGTTAGAGCAATATTCTTGTGTGGGATTTGACATTGTTTTGTTCTCACTAAGTTGTTAAGTGAATTGTCACTAAATCTCTTTGTTTAGCCTTTTCTTCATAGATGATAACTGATAGGCGCAAAGGAATGATCCTCCACTGTAAAGCTAACAATTTTAACCACTCAAACCAATAAAGATGCAATTTTTGAGCTAATAAATTGAAAACTCCATGTCCTTAAGAAAGAATTCCATGAGAACAACGACAATGAATTATGCAACACGTACAGATAAGAGAGGATCCCTTCTACCTCATAGCCATTGTGGCAGGAGATGTTGATCGCTGTGGCCATGAAACCCAAATAAATGGAGTATCTCGGTACTCCATCGTAGCAAATACGTGAGTCTAAAACTAAATTATCCGTTGGAGAATGGATGACACAGAATTGTCGCAGCTTCCATCTGGTTTTAGAATCCCAACATTGGAGCGCTTCTATAAGAGATGGACTCTCAGATTGAGTGAGATACAACCACGAGACTAAGTTCTGGCTAAGCAAACTAGAGAGTTCACCAGTCTCGCTACAGCGGTGGCGATTGTTTTTCTCCCCTTTTATTTTATCTTTTCATCAGGAGAGGCTACAGGCCGTGCAAACCCCTGCGTTGCTGGCTATCGCTTGCCTCTTCATGTACCCGTTAGCATGAGTCCACTCCTTGCCCTCGTCCCCTCCCAGAACGAAGTCAGCTTCCTAGGGTTTCCAATCAACAGGGTAATGGAAATAAATCCAGCAAGAAAAAAAAACTATAAATGCCCTAAAATCACCGATTTATTTTTCAAGTAAAGAAAAGATAAAAAGATCCGTACCAGCTCTTCTGCTTCGAGACCCTCTGCTCTGCCTCGTCCTCGAACGCGTCAGCCATTTTCCCGATCTCAGAATTCCGAGAAGAGAAATCCTAGATTGTGTCCGCTATGTTTTGAGGAAGAGGGGGAGAGAAGGAGAAAGAGGAACCGAGATCGCTGACGAGTGCGAGGAACGGGGTTTTTTAGCAGTTTCTAGGGCACGGAAAGGATCGGGAGAAGGAAAAGAGAGCGAGGAAATGGGAGAGCGAGGACAGAGACGAGAAGAGGCAGTGCGGTGAAAGGAAAATGGAGGCTCGAGGGAGGCTTCTATTTGATTTCCCGCCACGCCGTTTGATTTATTTTTTTAATGAAGAGGAGGCAGGAAATGCCACCTAAATTCAAGAAACAAAAACTATTTATATAATATTCGATAGTCTAAACAATCAGTAGCTAATTACAAGCAAAAATTTAGCAAATCAAGAACAGCACAGCTAGAAAGATAAATGCTTGAACTACTTCTGCGGACCAACTTCAACTTATATTTCAACCAATTTTGCTGTACATTACAGCATAAGAATTCGGAGGTCTGTTTGTTTAGACCAAAAATTTCTAATCATTCTAGATTTGATGATTGCCTTCGGTAATCCTCTGCGAGCATAATTGGTTCCAAACCTCGAATGAATGTAGAGTTTGTATAAAGCATTTCATATATCATTGCTCACGTTGCTTTGTATGAAAGATACATGGACAGCATATATTGGAATCTATGGTTTTGTATTTATGTCTAACCTGTATTTATTGTGAACCGCACTTAAACTCCATATTATGTCTTTTTTGGACATGCAATTCACACAGAGGGAGGGAAGGATGTGGTTTGTGATGACTACCTATGAATATGAACATATGTTTGCATATCCGATACTTTTATTATCTTGGATACAACGTAGAGTGATGTGATGAATGCAAGATGAAAGACTATAAACAGATGGAAGTTGTATATTATGTATGCAAGCATAGCATGACATACATATTGTTTTAGTGCTCTCTCTCTCTCTCTCTCTCTCTCTCTAAATTAACAAAAATGAAACCTCTTGATAAGATACCTTTTGTGATTACATCCTTCTCGTAATTATTAGCTATGGTCAACTCCTATCTGTATCATGTCCTGGCTTGTTATGCATTATAATGAATACCAAGCTTGTTTCCATCCACTAATAATTTTGATGCTAAATGTCATAGAGAGGTAATCAAGAAGATGCTTAAGAAATCTGTAATAAATAGCCATTTTAGACTTCCACATAAACCAATTAATTGTGCTTGTATTTTGATTTCACCTATTTTATTAGCTATAGAAAAGCAATATACATGCTTTGAATATTAACAAACAATATGTACTAGATGAATATGGAGCGAAATTTTTTTAGATGCGACCAATCGCAGGTGTGAACTGCAGTGCTTCTAACCAGATGCCTCCATACGTCTTTTGAGCTTGTGACATACAACGTAATTGCCCTGATCCATGGCATGGCATTGAATTCAGTGAATTGCAAGCCTGTGCATCCTTGAACATTAAAATCATAGAATATATTTGAGCTCCTATATGATGCAATGTATACAAATGCATGGCTCTTATAGCATGAATGGTTGCTTGTATGGGTGAACCGCATTGCGAGCATGCCCAAAGTTGAAGAGAGAGCGTGGTGGGCATACAATTCCTTGATTTCAATTCTTGTCCCTTGCACTGCATGACAAGAAAATTCAATTATTGATCAGATTCGATCCAGCAGGAAGGGCATTTTGTTGCCGGTCTATATTAATTTCAAGTTTCTAACAGTAAATTATGTAATATATAATGTAAATAATAATAATAATAATACAACAACAGCAATAACAATGATAATAATACTGCTACTACCACTATTACTAATGTTACTATTACTTTTGCTATATTTAATTAGATTGATTAATATGAATAAATAAATAAATATATTTTTAAAGTCATTCTATTTTTTTCAAAACCAATCATTCACCCTCCATGCTCCCTTCCAACCAAAATTTGTCACTAGATCCTATATATAGAGTACCATTGTAATAGAGCTTTCAATTTTGGAAATTGCTAACTCATGGTAGATCAGCCTACTAAAAGCATAACTGAATTGACTTAAAGAAAAACTTGAATTAGAACTTGAATCCAGTCACCTATTGATTTTGGATGCAAATTTAGAGTTCAACCATTTTTTTATGGATCCAAACCTCAATTCAAACTTATTTTTTTTTTTTTTTTTTTTTTTATCTAGTACCAATGCATATGCAACATTGGTATGTCCCATGTCGAACCTGTTAACAACCCTAGTGCTTGGGTCCCAAGCGTATCAATGACCCCGGCCAACTATTGTGTGTAGCATGTTACGTGCCAACCGTATGCACACAGGCACCAAATAGCTAAAGGAAAATTGTTTCTGAATTTCAAATTCATTTAATTTTTGCCTCTCATTAAGAAAATCTTGTCTCTATACTAATTTCCTATGACATATTAACATGTACCGCACGGTACCAAATGGTCTGGTTTCAAGGCTTTGGGCTTGTACCGTCTACCTCTACTTGTTTCACACTCTAATTGGAGGATGGACACAGCTCATCATATCTATTTTGTGCTCTTTGATGAGATTTGATTTGAGTCTTCTTTCCGGAGAAACAATTCCCCAAGCCTCCAATAATCACCACAAATTTCTCTAACAAGCCCGGAACATTTAAGCACCCACCACCTTGTTTCTTGATTTCAACCATCGGATTGCTCAATCGCTTAATTGATTGATCTTCTTTCTTAACGTCAGCCATTCGATACAACCCGAATGCTTCCGCATGTGCGCGTGCGTTGTCTAAAAGAGACATAAATTATTTTGGTCCAATTAAGATCGTCACCCTCTTATAATGGTCCAATTATTTTGGTCCAATTATGATGTGTTTCGGCATTTCTTAGCGGCATGACTATGATGCATGCGTAACATTGGTGCAACTTGAAAATGACATAAATTTATGGATTAATAGTTCTTGTTGTGTGACTCCCCATATATATATATATATATATATATATATATATATATATATATATATATATATATATATATATATATATATATATATATATATATATATATATATATATAGATAGATAGATAGAGAGAGAGAGAGAGAGAGAGAGAGAGAGAGAGAGAGAGAGGATTAATTTTTAGCAAGGCATGAATAGCTCAAACCCAACAAGTCTTACCCGGTCTCTTGGAACAAGGGAAATAAAAAAAAAACATATTAACATTCTTCCCAGTATAAATTTACAGACAGCCTCACAATTATATTTACTAGATTTTGGCATGCGCAATCTTTATGAAAATGGAGACATGCCATATGGAGCCCTTGTAAGGTCGTACAGGATCTTAGAAGTTTCAATTTAACAATGAAATAAATAAAGTTTTGGGCCACCTCCTCTAGGGTGGAGGCAAACTTGCTTGAACTTATCTCCTCGGATCATCCGCTATACAATTACTTCGCAAACCACGGGGGTGTGCTCGCGAACTGGTGAGCGTGATTCACCCAAACCGGGCGTTCACGCGACTCACCCCACTGCAACGCCCTTCCATCCTCCCTGCTGCCACGACAAATACATGGCCGCTCACGCAACTAGACTTAATGCTCCTGTCTTTCTTTATATATCTCTCATCTCTTCCCCATCTTTACCATAATAATCTTTGAACCTTTTATTCCAAATTCTTACTCCCACAAAGAAGAACGTTTCCTCCAAGTCGTTCACCCTCGAGAATTCTGCACGAGTCTCGTCGTATGGCTCGCCTCCTTGCGCTTCTGGCGGTGCTCGCGGCCGCCCGGGCATGGGCGTATGCCGCTGCCCCGCCGTGCAACGAGATCGCGCGAGTGATCGCGCCATGCATGGCCTACCTCTCGTACCAGGCGTGGGTGCCGTACGGACGGTGCTGCGCCGGGGTGGCGGCCCTGAACGGGACCGTCGCCACCCGCGGCGACCGGGTGGCCATCTGCAACTGCTTCAAGAGCGTCGTCCCCAACTTCCCCGGCGTCGACTTCTCACGCACCGCCACTCTCCTGCGCTTGTGTGGTGTCCTCA
Organism: Phoenix dactylifera; assembly: GCF_009389715.1. Taxonomy (NCBI): domain Eukaryota; kingdom Viridiplantae; phylum Streptophyta; class Magnoliopsida; order Arecales; family Arecaceae; genus Phoenix; species Phoenix dactylifera. The sequence continues at coordinate 18,811,007 of NC_052399.1, read as the reverse complement.
TCAACATCACCATCTCCCCCTCCATCGACTGCAGCAGGTCACACTCATCCCCTTCTCCTGCCATTTTGGCCGCGCGATGGATAATTACGCACGATAATTGACAATCACCTTTGGCTTTTTATTTGTTTTGCAGCCTTCCACCGCCGCGAGAACTCCAGGAAGTTCAGCATTAAAAGGCATGCATTAATTACGGCTAAACTTACACAGATAGATTAGTAGAACGAATAATTGCAGCATGTAGATGCTCATTGTGATTGTCTCAATGCAAGGATGTAATACTTGTGCTTGTATTTTGTTTAGACTGACTGTTGTTTTATCTCTGGTGCATGAAAGTTTTCTAAGCAGCGTTCTGCCTCCTTTGTACATTAATTTCTCGGTTTGTGCAACAAAGTGAGCGCGCATAACGTAAATCCACCCAATCGATCCAACCTATAGTTTGGGTTTCGTTAGATGATACGTATGAAACTTTAGATTAGTTTCGTATTGCGAAACTTAAATTGAGTTGGTATCGGATAGGAAGTCACGAACAACCCGTCCTGGTTTGGTAGAGTAACGTAGTCATGTGCCTCGGTCCATCATAAATGATTCCCATAATTCAAATTTAGGGCTCCAAAATAGTCCGACCAAGTAAACGATCGAACGGTAAACCCCTAACTTGGGCTGTCGATCTTCATTGTTGGTTTGGCTAGTGAATGAACGGGTTACCAATCAGGTTTACTTCGATTTAGACTTTAGATCAAGTATATGTTCGTAAGGTTTGGGTTGTATATATCTTTCGCACAAAAAGATGATCGATCTTCTTTCATGATGTCAACACTGATTGCAACTTGCACATATCTCAGAGCATTCCTAACTTGCTTTCCATCTGCCTCGTAGATCCTGAGTAGCTATTATACGATCCTACGGTTGACGTCGTGAAAGAAGGTGATTCATTCTTTTGCACAAAAGATACACCCCAACCACAGGCCTTCACCCTTAATCGCAATTACTTGGGCGTTAAATCTATTCTTGCTCACTCACGAGGGTTGTTTTATTATATTATCATTTTTCAAGATATGATTGTTTTTAGACCAGCCATGTGGTAATAATTTAGAAAAAATAAACAGAAGAACCTTCTTTGAGAATAAAGTTACCAACGCTAGCTTTAGGTTCTATTACTTGCAGAGACATGGGAATTCAATGAAACAAGTGTTCTACGTATAATCTCTCGATTGAAAAATAGGGTTCGTTGATAAGCATCTATATTGAATAACTATTTAGAGGACAAGATCTAATAAATTGGCAAACTAACTTGTTGACGGCTTAACGAGCCATGAAGGGTTCGTAGAATTGCCAAATCACCTGCGATCACAATGCCCTCCAAATATGAGAGTGATTAGCTTAGATACACCAATATAGATTGCCACTTTTCCTCCTCAAATGACACCATATACAAGCAAACACGAGTCTTCATGAAAGCATGCGGAAGGTAATTTATATGACACACATACCACCAAACTTTTGATATACCTTTTCGACGTACCATTTTAGTTATAATATATTAAGGAGAACCAGAGGATGGCTTACTCCAGCCAATGTTCTTTCATTTGAATTATGATTGATGGTACCTTTCAACCCAGCTTCAAACTAAACCATCATGTCACCAGTGGTGCATGATAAATGATCCAGGGATGTGATAGCTTGGAACCGAAAAAGGTCTTCTTGCTAATTCTTTAAGGTAACCAGCCTATCTGAAATAAGGAAGGCATAATTAGCAGCACTTCTACGTCCCTCACAAGTGGACCGGTTTAAATTTATTAAAGCTGATCGAAGAGATGACGTTAGTGAGAGATGTTTGAATATTCTTTTAGCCTAAATAACCACCATTCTATATTCAATCATATTAACATAATTTTATAAATCACGTAACAAACTATATCAATTCATAATATTTTTTTTTTTGTTAGTATGATTCTATATCAGTTTATATTATTTTTTTTATATGGAGCTTATACATGAGTATATATAATCCTAAGATATATTGAATATGATGGAATAGAGAAATAAAATTATTTTTCTCTTTCTTTTTTCTCTTTTTTTACAAATATTTTAATATCGTATCAGAGCCATTGATTATCTAATTTGTTGCCATCATCTCTGTTGCCTTTGCTATAGCCGTCGTCACCATGTCTAAAAGCTTCGAAGATCTCTATTGCCGATTTATTGATTTTTATTTTCTGGTAAATCAACACCCGAAGATCCCCTATTTTTTGGTGGATTTGAAGATTCTATGTTTCTCTGTAGATTCTCTATTTACTAGTGAATCAACATTCAAAAATTCCATATTCTTTAGTAGATCTGTATATCCTCTATTTTCGGTAGATTAACATTTGAAGATCATTTATTTTCTAATAGATCCGTAGCTTCTCTCCACCACTTTTCTTTTCAGTTTTAGATCTTCAGTCATCTTTCCTCACCGTTGCTCAATCCCTTTCTTTCCATCTCCAATTTTATTTGCTGCCTCTGGTTTCTTTACCATCCAATTCGAGGTCTCTTGCTCCTCTTCCATAGTGCCTCTATCTACAAGGATCGCCAACCTTTGGTTACCTTCTCTTTGAGCTCTGCCCTCATTGTAATTGACATCTTTTACGTGTATTCTCAATAAGTCAATAGTCACATCGGTATATATGTCAGCTGGTCATGTCAGTCAGACACATCGACATTATACCAGTTTGCTATGTTAGTCAGTTATGTCAATGGATACATTAGTCTACCATATTAGTTAATTACATCAGCATTGTCAAACACATCAGTTTACTGCATTAGTTTTCTTATCTACCGCATTAGTTTCTAAGCTGCTATGTCAGCTTCTGTTTTACCGTATTAAATTTTGTATTGTCGCATTAACTTAACATATTATTCTGCCATATCGATTTTTGAGTTGTTGTGTCCACTCCTAATATGTTATATCAGCTTCTGAGTTATTATAACAGCTTGTGTTCTGTCAATCAAGCTCTATGCTGCTATATCAACTCTTGAATTACCATCATATCAACCTCTGAGCTGCTATGTTCGCTCCAGTCTATTATATTAGCTTCTGAGTTGTTACTTTAGCTCTTGATCTAGTACGCCGAATTTTTGAATACATTTGTGATCTAGTTTCCAAACTCAAGCTGGCACCTATAGTACCATCTTAAGTTTGAGGAAGATGTTAATTTAATTTTAGGGATCACGCAACAACTTGTTTTATATCAACCTATATTATTTTTTCTTATATGAAGTCTATTCACGAATATATATAACCCTTGAGATGTACCGAATGTGATGGAACAGAAAAATAAAATTATTTTTCTCTCTCTCTCTCTCTCTCTTTCTCTTGTTTTTTTCTTCTTCAAAAGAAAAACCAACCAACCTATTATTTGGATTACCATGCTATCATCCAACTTGCTTCCCTAGTTCTAAGAACTCAGCCCTTCCACGCTCTTCTTTTGTCATTAGGACTTTCCATACCGGTGTAATAATTGGTCATCTAGGATGAAGCTCTTATTGGCGATATTAACCATAAATGCCTTGTGGGCATGCTATCTCAAAATTTATTATAAATAAAATATGATGTTCTCATTATTATCGTTATTGTTATTATTGCTGTCCTTTCACATTCAAATAGTTGGATCCGCCATATATAAATAAAAGAGAAGCTATGTGGCAAGAATTTTAAAGAAATGAGATATTAATAGAAATTTATCTTTTGTAGAGTTTGCAAGAATTCCTAGATCATTTTTCTCCACTTTCTAGTAGGGTTTGGCTTTGATTTTCAATTATTGGTATGATCGGTACCACTCAACTTTTTTGTTAGGGTTAAGCCAACTTTGAGATTCATGTTTATGGAATATGATGCCTAAAATTTATATAATGGTGAGTAACGTTCCAGCCACAATTCTTGAGATGGATTATACTTTGCACCCTAGTTTTCGCTGCACAGTAGATTTAACTACCACATATTCTACATTCTACCAATCTTCAAAAAATTCATCATAGCAATTAATAGTCACCTGGATTATAATATTTAATATTAAAATAATACTATTATGATTGTATATTAATTACTATTACACCAAAAAAAAAATTTAATATCATTTTTTATCAAAACAATTTATTTTTTAGCTAGTTCAAATATTTAAGTGTTAAATGTAACATCTGTTACAGATAGTCGATGCAAATATTAAATAATAAATATTATTCTTGTTAAATTATATACAAGCTATTGTAATAAAAAAAGGGACAGATAACATATTTTTAAATATCCGATTAATAAATATGGCAGCTGACTTTCCCAGTTTCCCCAAAACTCTGATACTGATGGTCACAAGATATATAATGTTTTTTATTTTTGTGGAACTAAGTGGGCGGCGTTGCTGTGGTTTGTGTTTTTTTTTTTTTTTTTTAGTATATCGGCAGCTCATGCTAGTCTCGCATGAATATTGCCTATAAAATTAAAAACCAAAATGTTTCAAAAAAAAATGGAGGAACAAATATATTTGGGTTCAGAAAATTTTTTAAAATGATGTACAGTTAAAAAGATGATCCAGCCAACAATTTTATTTGTTTTTGGAAATACATGTATGGTTTGAAAGATATTGCACACCTGTAATAAGCGCCGGACGCCCTTTAAGATCGGATGGTCGGGTACAACCTCCCCAGTAGAATTCTCTCGAGTCTCGACCATGTCCACTAAGTCCCCTCTAGAACGGGCAAGGACTTTGCCTCCAATTTCTTAACGGGTTGACGATGACCGAGGAATGTAGGTATAAATAAGAAAGGGGAGGGAATTAAAGAGAGGAAACCGGACAACTTCCCTCCTTTCTTTCTTCCGTACAATCCCTGCGAAGAAAAAAGGCCCTTTTGTTCTGTCCCAAGAACAGAGCTTTCACTCCTTTTGCCGTGTTTAAATCCGAAACTTTTGTAGGGTTAGGAAACGGAGAGGCGGAGAGACGGCGGAGATGAGGCACTTGGTGGAGGTGGAGAAGGGACTGGAGGGCGGCGACGGCGAGCCTTCCGTCGGCCCGGCATACCGGAGCGTCTTCGCCAAGGACGGTTTCCCACCGCCCATCCCCGGCTTGGAGAGCTGTTGGGACGTTTTCCGGTTTGTTTCTTCGAATCTGTGTCTTCTTTCCATACCTCCACTACCATTATTCTGTTAGACGGTGGAAGTCCATCCATCGTTTCTCTTTCCGTTTCTTGCTCCTGTTCTTGGTTTCTTGGGTCTGCTGTGGGGACTTCTTGATCCTGATGGATGGTCCAGATCGTTTTCAGACATGCAATTTTTCAACAGAGGCGAGCTTTACTTCTTTAATTTTCTTTAATTTTTGAAGTTTAGTTATCTTGACATCTTTATTTGTCTTTTTCTTTAAAAAAAATTACTAAATCTTGATTCGGTGTTTCTGTTTGAAGTTACTCAAGACAATATGATAAAGGACCAAAGGTAGCCTTCAAATTCTTCTTGGTCGTGATGGCTATCGGCGTAAACATGTCTATTTTTATGGTTCAGCATGTCAGCGGAGAAAAATCTCAAGAACCGAATGTTGGCCGTCGGGAGATGTAGATGGGATGGTTAGTCATCTTACCATTAGTGCCAGTGGACATGGTTTCTTGATATCGATTTTGTTCACTCTTCTTTCGTTCTTTCCTTTTCTGATGCAGCCGGGTGAATATGTTTGGTTGAATTACAAAGAAGTATATGACATCGTGTTGAAAGTTGAGGCTTCCATCCACAGTTGTGGAGTTGAGAAGGTAAAGCTTTATTTCTTTAAAAATATTGAGGACTATCTCTGATGTTTTTGTTTGTTTTGTTTTCAACTGATGATACTATTTTTCTCAAGTCATCTTGATTGTATACGAGATAGGGTTTCAACATCCTAGCAACTGTACTGGTGCTGATTTCCTGTCAGAACAGTATGGCAGTACGGATTGCAGCATCCTGATGGTTTTTGAATCCATGCTAAAGATTAAGGTAAACATACGCTGATCAACTTTTTGCCTCACTAGGTTAATCTGGTTGGGCATTACTCTTAATCATCTTTCCCTTTATATCAAAATTAAGCATTGACTAAGCATGTTCGTACTTGGATAAATTAGGGTACATATTATATACTTAGCTTAATGGATAAACATTGATGTAAATATTTTAACATCTGATGTCAGGCTATGTGTCTAGTTTCATGGTTTACTCTTCTGTGGATCTATATATTTAGTGCATTATTCTTAACCTGGTTCTGTTTTACTTCAGGGGACATGGCCAATGGCAACCAGATGGAAGCATCAAAATTATTGATAGGAAGAAAAATATTTTCAAACTTTCTCAAGGAGAGTACGTTGCAGTTGAAAATCTGGAGAACATCTATAGTCTTATTCCTGATATAGATTCGGTATGTCTTGCGAACAATATCTTGTAGAAGAACCTATGTTTGATATTTCCTGTTTTCTGCGACATGTTATTGCTTCAGATTTTTTTTTTTCAAAAAAAGATATATCTTCTGCATTTTTTTTCGATATATAGAGTGCCTATATAGACATGCCACAGATTGTTCAGGGTATAGTGTAAGGGATGTTTTCGGAAAAATTCTACCATTTTCACTTCACAAGGAACATGATTTTCATATTTCTTTATTTCATTTATCTAGTAAACTCCTCATATCCGGAAGAAAAAAGATAGAGGCAGTGCCAGTAAATGTGGATGTTGTTATTTAGTTGGAATTTTGCTTCTAGAATATTTTGCAATCATTGCATGCAATGGATTTTTAGAAGAAATTTTTGTATAAGATTTATAAAAGAACTGCTAATTTTGTTTGGTCATGGAGTGAGGTTTTGAAAGATGGTACAGGCACTAACCATGGGAACAAATAATGAGAATGTATAAGATAGATATTGGATCAGTAAGGATGGTAAAGGCAATGAATATTTAGCAAGTGCAATTCGCTTGTTAGAATTGTGGGGTTGGAAGGGAAAAAGAGGTTCTCAGTGTTCTTTCGGCCTTTTCAGTTCATCTATGAAATTCATTATTCATGAAATACAATTTTGCATGTTTGTTAAGAAAGGAAAACATGTTTATGATATAGGCTTCAAATCATGTAAGCAGGCCATATTTTTGGAATATGACATAGTACTTTCTGTTTATATTTAATACAAATATTGAGCATGTGCAAGGCACAAGCCAATGAAATGGTGGAACCTGACTTCTTTTTCCTTATAAGTGCTTTTGGTTTAATAAATTGACTACAGTGATAGCAAAATAGACTTTGCCAATGTCTTTCTCCGAAGGTTGGTAATTCCTACTAAGTATAGCTATCAATAAAAGGGTAGTTTCAAGTGTTTTTGTCAAGTAGGTAAGCTTCTCAGCTGGTGCATGACAAAGGCATTCCTAAGGCATTCTGGTTATATATAGGAGAAATGGCTGCATTAGAAGAAAACTAAGACATCCATTACTATGAGGTAAAGAAATTAGATAATTGTTGAAAATGGCAGTGAATTGCCAAAAGATACCAGAGGGGACTTTGAGATATTGAGAAATTTGATTTTGGCATTTACCTGGAAATGCAGTTAGGAGAGGGGAAATAAATTGAATCATTTAGCAAGGAAAGATTTAAAAATGCTTGCTTTGATATATGTAGGTTGTAAAAATTTTTCTAAAGATCCAGATCCCGGATAAATCTTATTTTCCATTATGGCTATCATTATTATTCTGCTATAGATTATAACAAGTAGAAACATTCAACAACATTTTCTTTATGCCCAGGTTTTCTGTTTTTGGTTGTTTATGTTTCATGTAGTCTTTTTTTTTTTTTGCTGAAAATGTTTCATGTAGTCTTTGATGCATGGCTACCTACAAAGAAAGAAAGAAAAATAGACCCCTCGTGATGTTTTGCAAGGCCCATATTAAAGATCCATTCACAATTTTAGTGTATTTTATTAAGTTATTATTTTCCTCTAATCTTAAAAGCCAGCTTCTGCATCTTTGGCTGCAAAATGCTACTTAATTTTAAAAATGCTGCTTGATGGTGCAAGCAAAGCTGGCAATTAATTGCTATATGGGCTCAATGTGCATGGGGCCACTGAGTTGTGGAATGATAATAAATGATGATGACTTAATATATTGACGTGTTTAGCATGTAGCAATTACAATAGCAGATTATGATTGCACAAGTAGTAAATTAAAATCATAATTTCAATAGGTAATGTAAATCTTCAGAACTAGTTCTGTTATTTATATTTCCTTAGCCAGCTTCCTTATTATGAATCCTTTATCTCTTTGAGTAATTGAGATGATTCTGTTCCAGATATGGATATATGGGAATAGCTTCGAGTCTTTCCTTGTTGCCATTGTAAATCCCAACAAACAGGCTCTTGAGCATTGGGCTGAAGAGAATGAGATAAGTGGAGATTATCCTGCCCTGTGTGAGAACCCCAGAGAAAAAGAATATATCCGTGGCGAGCTTTCAAAGATTGCAAAAGCAAAGAAGGTCAAACTTCATAACGGCATCTAGCTGTTTATTTTCTTTATTTTTATCAGTTAAAAGCCGTTCTCATTTGCTGGCTAAATGGCTTTCAAGCTCCTGGAACTTGACCTGTATTGTTTCTTATCTATGTTCTGACAGTTGAAAGGTTTTGAGTTCATAAAAGCTGTTCACCTTGACCCAGTACCATTTGACATCGAGCACGATTTGCTGACCCCAAAGTACTCAAAGAAGCGGCCACAATTGCTCAAGCACTACCAGGTTAGTTATCCTGTCTTCTCTTTGAACTGTAAGAACTCCATGACTCATAGAAAGAGGCATGTGTCCATATCCCTATTGTGTGCAATTTTTTGCTTCCTCAGTGATGGTTTTACAGCAATCTGATTCTGTTAAACTATTCATGGTTCTTCCAAAACAAAAGAAACCTTTTTTTTTTCTTGAGACAGAGAGAAAGGGAGGGGAACATACCCACACTATAATTCCCCAGGTTCATATTTTTGGGATGCACTATCCAAGAATCGAACTCGGAACCTCTGGGTGCTAAGCAAAAGGGTGTGACCCTTGTTGCAAGCGCTGATTAACGAGAAGTGTTGTGTTGTTCATTCCTTACATTTTATTTCATAAAACACATCTTTTTAACTGTGCCAAGATATACTTGATCTAAATGCCTGACATTCTAATATATTAATGTACGTTCAGAGTATCATCAACGGGCTATACAAAAGCACCAAGTGATCAAGTGATTTTGCAAGTGCAGCTGATGTACAAACTGTTATTTTTATTCATCCCTTTTCCGATGTGCTGCTGTTGTTAGTCATAAATAACAGATAGCCGTCAATGGGGCAAGCTATCAACCATATGGAGAGGAGAGGGAGACCTAGCCTATATATAGGAAACATAGAGGAGCCTTTCCATTAAAGGCTCCAAAATCCTAATTGGGTTTTCTGGCCTACATACCAAAATTACCACAATAAATAGGACTCAATTCTATACATTCAAGGTGCACCAATGCCCATAAAACAAAATGATCACACATCATATTGGGCTTAACCATAGTACCATTCTGAGCCATATGTCTAACCCGTTTTATAAAACAAAAATACACAATCAGTGTAAGCCCATATTTTGAAATTATTCTAATAGTTGTATCTAATCAAACAGTTGCTGCTGCTGCTTCTATTTATGGATGTACATATTAATGCATGTACAACGTAACCATGTATATCCATGTGACATAATATGGGTGCTTGAACTGAATCTATCAATATTGCGTGTTTTAAGTTGGTATGCACATTGTTAATTTAATGCAACTGTTTTGATGAGTAAAAAAATGAAATCCAATTGGTCGCTGCTCTTTAAATATTCATCTTCATATGGTATTTCTACATTGTCAGCTGGCCATACATGGAAAGAACAACTGATTGACATGTAATGTAATTAAAGACACTTGCCATGCACATTATAGAGATATAAATGTCAATGGGATTGAAGAGATCATCTTTAATTGAAGGGAATAGTAGATTGTCAAAGTAACCATTATGGGTAGATCATAAGCATAGCAGATAAGAATCATGAGTTAGGTCTCTTCTGCATTGACTTTCTTTTGTCAGTACTCGGACTGTTTCATTATTTGCCCATATGTTTACTTGCTACATTGCTCCTACTGATGATACAAGCAATGGCTCATACCCAACAAAAGTCGTGGATTCGGCTTGTAACAATGTCTACTTCAGTAATTCTATCTCAGTGGCTTGTAGCAATTGTTTACTTGAGTAACTTTAGTAATTAATTAAAGAAAATGCCTGGGACACCCACTTTGTGGCTAAGGCATTACAATTAATTGGACTACCACCATTTTCTCCAATTTTTTAAGAAAAGATGACTGCCATATCTAATTAGCCTTACTGTATGTGGAGACATTTTTTGCCATACATAAATAATGTTGACAACAATCAACTATCAGCCTGTCGTATAGAAATCCTCACCATTCGCATCTCAGCATGTAGCGTTCTCACATGTCTGACTTAATGGACAGCATTCTTGATAGCTGGCTTCTAATTATTTATAACCTAGCTCCAAAGCATTATGCCAACCCTTTAGTACCCTGGTAATTGCCCCTTTTTGTGTTCTTGATCCATGACTTTGAGCTGAAATGGCTACTTTTCGTCATAGAACAAGCAGCAGCAGCAGCAGCACCATGGCTAATCTATAAAATTAAAGTTTGAACAATTATATAATAATGATATTATTTCTAAAACTACTGACTCTGTGAGTCCATGTTACCTTCATATGGACAATTTTCAGTTTGTGGGCTTTCTTCCACCATGTACATATGGAGATTTATATGCTTTTCTTTTATCTTAGCTAATGTAACTCTATCTATCTAGCTTGGGTTGGCAAAAATTAGTTGTTGGGCTATTATCATTGTGATAAGGGCTTATGAATTTCTGGCAAGGTAAATCGGAGTCATTAATTGGTCACGTTGGTCTCAGATTGGCCCACGAATTGGAACCGGGCTTGTCCCAAAACAGGACTTCCCAATTGGCAAGGCCCAGCTAATGTTGTCTTTTACGACTGGATGATGGTCACAAATGCATGTTCTACGTGTCGATGTATGAGTCCAACAATGTGATGATTTGACAGGTAAAATGGACTTCTTATCCAGCTGCATCCAACGCACCCAAATTAAACGCCAAACTCGACTCTTGTTATCAGTCTTCTGCGCCACGCCGCTTCTTCCGATGGTCCCACTCGCGTCTTGGTGTATTCCAGTTTTTGGAGAACAATGGTTGTGATTTCCATGCAACGCTCCCGTCATCACGTGCCATCGATAACGTCACTACTTGTACTAAAAACACTGCCGTTGGTCCAACTCCAACTCCAACTCCACGGAGGAAAGACAGAGGCAGGCCGCTACGAGACGAGGGGAAGAAGGTCAGAATCCCAGAGTGGGAGAAAGTCCCAACGCCTCCAACAGCTCCCCTGCTTTTCTTAACAACGGCGTTGGCCAACAACAAGGAGAAGAGCGGTTAACCAACCCATCGATGAGTCTTTCTCCGCCGCCCCTGTGCTTAAAACCCGGGACTTCCCTCTTGTCTCTCTGAGTTGGTTTTAGGAATTCGGCGTGGAGAGGCGGAGAGGGGGTGTGTTCAAGATGAAGCACGTGGTGGAGGTGGAGAAGGGGCGGGAGGGCGGCGACGGCAGGCCGTCCGTCGGCCCCGCCTATCGGAGCGTCTTCGCCAAGGATGGCTTCCCCCAGCCCGTCCCCGGCTTGGAGAGCTGTTGGGATGTTTTCCGGTGGGTTTCCTCTCCTCTTCTACCGTTGTTTCCGTTCTTTTTGAGATAAGAACCGGTGCTTTCTTCTTCTCCTCTCTCTCTCGCGCGCTTATGTTTTCTTTGTTCCGTGCTCTCTGTTTCGAGATTCAGCTGTCTTAGATGATTTCTTTTTTCTCTGTTTTGGGAAAATATGGGTGAAATTAATCGGGACTAGAACAAACGGATTAGGATTTTAGCTACATTGTTTCTTTTCTTTTCTTTTTTTAAAACCCCTTTTCTTAGTATATGGCGTTATTTGTTATTAGTGTTGACCTGTTTGTAGTTGTGGTTCAGCATGTCTGTGGAGAAGAATCCCAAGAATCGAATGCTTGGCAGTCGAGAGTTTGTTGATGGGAAGGTTAGTCCTCGTTACTCTTTATCATAAATACCACCTATATATCATTTCTTGATGTTGGATTTTTTTTTCACCTTTTTTTTGTCCCTTTTTGTGGTTGGCAGGCGGGTGAATATATCTGGTGGAGTTACGAAGAAGTATATAACACTGTGATGAAAGTTGGGGCTTCCATTCGCCATTGTGGAGTAGAGCAGGTAACTTTTTTTTTTGGTTCTAAAAAAATATTTGTTATAATATTTTTAGCATGCTGTTCTAAGATTGATGATTAGATACATGTCTCGGATCACTACTAGCAATGAGTAGGAAAAACTTCTCAATATACAAAGAGATGTACGTATTGCTACGTTGAGGATCCTAAAATATAAGCATCTGATCCTTCCAGCTGGAACTTTCCGTTTAATTTAGAACTCTACTGCCATTTATTTCGCCTTCCAAGCTTGTTTCAAAGCTTATTAGAAATCTACCATCATTTGTTTCTCCTTCCAAGCTTGTTATAAATCCTTTAGGACATGAGTAGCAAAACATCTATAACGGATAAAATAATAAAGGAACAAGAAGTGAGGGAAGTGTTAGGTCTCGGAACACCTGTCTCTACCGGATATCACAGCAATGTAGCAGAAGATTTCTCAGCAGAAACAGAGGTTCAGACACAATTTTGAACTTGTGAAATGTCAGGCTGAAATTTGTGGAAACTGTTGTACCAAGATAGGACTTTTGTGTATGTCTCTATGGGATTGACAAACTGCAAGAGGAGAAAAAACAAGTAATAAAATAGGCACATAAGTTTTACGTGGAAAATCCTGAACAGGGAAAAACCACGGGGCGACAAAAATAATCCACTAAACAATGGGGGTTACAGGTCCATCTTTTAGGCTGCTAAATCCTAACGAGGATCACCACTCATGTGTACAACCCATACATGGTTTCATCCACATGCCAAGGAGCGGGAGGATCGCAAGAGAAAATACAGAGATCAAAACTGGTACCAAGTAAGAGGATGTGATACCGCATGCCAAATCTTGAGCCTGTGTCGCATGCCAAGGATGAGATTTGGAGCTGAGATCGGATCACCCAAGATGATGTTTTTCCCTCTCTCCCCTTCCTTCTCTCTCTTCTCAGTAGGAAATATTCTTATTAAAGTATAAAAATATTGTGAAACTCAGACTTAATTATTATAGTTGATTGTTCCAGGGTGGTCGTTGTGGTATCTATGGAGTCAACTGTCCTGAGTGGGTCATCACTATGGAGGTATTATGCTTTTATTTACTTGGTGATTGTTGTTTTAAAACAAATATTGTTACTATTGATTCCTGAGAATTTCAATTACCATTATCAAATAAGAGGCTTTAAAAGTATTTTTGCACTTTATGGACAAATTTTGTTCTCATGGTGTCCTGATCTTTTGACATTGACAGTCAAGCATTCTCTGCATAATATTTTTCATGCAAGTTTTAGATGAAAACAAAAATATTGCATTGGTGCATGTTGCATTTTATTCTTGTTTATCTGATGAATTTTGTATGACTTGTGCAGGCTTGCAATGCTCATGGAATTTACTGTGTTCCCCTGTATGATACCCTTGGTATGTAGTTATATTATTCTTTATGGCATTTTAAATGCGTTCACTTAGTTTTGATAACCACAACCATGGTGGGAGTCTCTCTTTAATGTTGCTTCTCCTAAAGTTGGTGCTGACTTCAATCTATCATTTTGATACAAGGGAGTTGAAGTAAAAGCTGTATGTCATTTGAAGTGGGGCATGCTGCTTTTTCTTTTTCCCTTTGTTTAGTTTCTCTTTCTTGAGTTTCCTTCACCCTTTCTCATTGTGGGGGTTCAGATCTCATTATTCCTTCTTCTGCCGATTTCAAAGAAGAAAGTCCTCCCATATTCTGACATAGACTCTGTCAGCATATTCCAATCTGTCTCAAGAAGGAAGCAGCCTGATGCTTGCGAGCAGCTAATGTGCTTATGATTCATTCAGATCCTTAGCTATGAGCTTTGATGCAATTTAATTGGAAAATTCAATTTCTTTCAACCTTGTTCTGATAAATGCTGAGTATTATGATTCAACTCTATCTGTTATTTCTTTATCTTGACTTAGGCCCTGGCGCAGTAGAATTCATTATATGTCATGCAGAAGTTCAGATTGTTTTTGTTGAAGAAAAAAAGATTATGGAGGTATACTATCCTTTTCACATGCCTGTGAACAAATGCATTACTTTGTTTACTTATTTTGTAATTTTTTAGTAAAATATTTTAGAAAGTCTTGGAAATATTTCAGTAGCTCCAAGAACAGTTTTTGAAAGTGAAATGCCTGAGAATGTCATAAAATGTCTATGTTGTGTCATTAATATCAGTTTATTAATATATCTTTTAAGTTCCCAACCTGTAATGCCATTCAGTACTTTTCTCTTCTTTCTGTAACCATGTCCTGATGTGAGCATCCGCAGTTTTTTGAAGTTCTTTTTCTTCTTGAGAATGTCAAACCATGATTTGAGCCTATATTAATCATGGGTCGGTATAGCATGCACTGCAAAACAGGCCCATATCTACTCATGGTTTGGCCACTATGGAATATCTACATCAAAATTGGTTGCTGTGTGGTCAGTAGAGGGTGGTACGGGCAGTAGCTTCTGGTTCTGTGCTGCAGTTTTTGCATCCTTTGTACTCCAATATGTTTTCATGATTTCTTTCTTGTACACCACTATTCGTAGCTACCTAACATCACATTTAATTTTTATATCTAAAATCTTTTTACATTTAAAGTGTAGGTCATTCTGGTATATTGTTATTTCTTCATGGTTTACGGTTATTTCTTAGTCTTGTAAATACCAATATCAGTTCTATTTTAATAATCTATATTTCATTATTGATTGATGATAAGCTGGGTTTGCATATGGACAACCACATTATAGTTAAGATCAATCAAAAAGAAGATATGGGAATTAATTTAAAAGTTTAGAGATGTTTAAAAAAAAACTAATTCGAACCAATTGTTCTGACAACTTTATAAAAGACTATGTTATATGAATTTTTTTCCAACCTCTTCTGTTTCATGATCTGAAATTGGTTTCCACATTATTGCCATGACATCATTGTCCTGGACTGTCATTGTTTTGAGTAGGGAAAGAAAGGGTTGCAAGCCATAGCTTCAATTCTCATTTAATCTAGCTGTCTTCCAGCACAAATGGAAAATCCATGCCTAAGACTATTTAACATGCTGAGTTTCATATCTTTGTCATTTAAATGCTCATATCCAGCTCCAAGAATCCATGTCAGATACATATCTAAATCAGATATGTGTTAGACAGTTGGATACTTACCTTTTTTGATCACAGCTTTGATAGACTCTTCCAACAATGAATTCAACGCAATAAATAATGTTAAAAATGAGTTTTTGTTCTTTATGGAGATTGGTAAAGAATGTAGCTACTAAAGTAACCTCACAAAATGTCAATTTTCTTAATATCCTTAAGCTTATTGGGAAATTTGAATGAGATGCATGGGTATTGGAAGACCTTAACAAATGATATTGTTTAATGTTTGGTTGTTTTCTTTTATTATAATATTTACACATGTACTTGTTTATTCAAATATTTTTTCCAGATATCTTTGTGTTTTTTTTTTAATCTTTCCAAGTCAAACTCTTGGACAAATATCCAAATCTGATTCTCATGCTAGTGTCCATGCAACACTGGTTAAAATTCTGAGCATGTTCTTTTCACAAGTAATGCATTAGCTCTTTGATGTTGTGGTTAGGTGCTAGGGTAGCGAGACTGCTAAGTTGTTGTTCAAGCAACTCTTGAGTTTTCCTTAATTTATAGAATCTTATTTAGTTTCAAGATTTTTATTTTCCTGATTTTCCTCATTTTTAACCAGATTAAAAAAAATTCCACATTTTAGCAGTAGATGTGTGAAGGCCAAAGTGATGCTTTTCAAGGTTGCTCTTGTGGGTTGTTATACATGTTCATGCTTATCTCCCTTATTTTATTTTAAGGCAGCGAAAAATGTAAGTTAGCTGTTATTGCATTTAATTAGGAAAATTATTTTCAGATTGTTTATTATCAATCACGACAATATTAGTTTTATATTGAAATCTTTGCACACTACTAGAATTTACTGCATATAGTTTGATCAACTCTTTGTGAACTTTTGATCCTTTCAGCTGTTGAAAACTTTTCCCAATTCAACCAAGTTCCTGAAAAGTAAGTGTCATGAGTTTCCTTTTTTCTATTCCAGATCTGGTGCTTTTTGTGCACCATTTGTGTTATCTTGATAGTTCCATTTTGTTTACAGCACTTGTAAGTTTTGGGAAGGTCACTCCTAAGCAGCGAGAAGAGGTTGAAAATTTTGGTGTGGCAGTGTATTCTTGGGATGAATTTTTGCTTGTGGTATGTCTATTGCTTTAACTCCTGAGGTTTCTTGCATAAAATAATTTTTCACATTTAAAATAACTGGTGACAAATTTTGTCAACTTTCCCATGTTTGACTCCAATTAATGGCTCTAAATATTCTATTCATAGATAGGACTTGAAAACAATTGTTCAGAGCCGTGTAAAAATCAAATGGGACAATAATACAGCTACTCCTTTTGTTGGCTCCAAAAGTTTATTGAGTTGGTTTTTCATGCATATGCTTATTTTCTTCTTCTTTTCCATTTTAAATGGGATAAGTTGGTGCAAACATTTTTACAGCATTTCCAGGACCTACTTTAGTCCATCATGACTTTCATAGAAAAATCTCAAGTTGACTGCATTAGACATCTATTCATAAAACAAAGTTGATGAAAGCAAAATTGCAGTCATGGAAGTTATTCAGCCAAATGCAGTGAGTTGTTATTTCAGAACTGGTAAATTGCATGTGCAATACTGAACTGAGGATGCTGAGATAACATAGATGTACTAGAAATTGATTGCTGACTATGAAGGAAGAGAAAGAGTCTTGTAAGGACATACGGATAGTTCAGATTGCATGCTGTGGCCATGTTCTGTGCTACCTTGTGAAAATTGTGGAAAGTTTAATTCTTTTGGAAGATGATGTTAGCTAATCAGATGTGAAATGTAGAGTTTATCGGTGCCAACATCCTGGATAAAGGTGTCGAAGGAGTGACTGAGTTTTCCTCATGATGTTTCTTTTGAACATAGTTTGTTCTAATTTCTTAATAAAAGAAACTAGTTGACATTTTATCCAACGGAGTGGATAAGCTATAAAAGATATCAGAAATAAATAGATGTAAAAATAGAGGCGTCTTATAAGTGATGTGCAATGATGGAGAAATACTAACAATAATGCATCTCTCTGTCCATTGTTCTTTTTTGCATGCAAGTTAGCAGAAATGCACACAATTTTTTCACACTTTAGTAAATATGGTTTTTTAACTATTACCTGGAAGATACATTCTCACCTTATGCAATTTACCTTCAGGGAGAAAATCAACAATTTGATCTTCCAGTAAATAAAAAAACAGATATCTGTACAATAATGTACACCAGTGGAACAACTGGCGACCCTAAGGGTGTAATGATATCCAATGAAAGCATTATTACTCTTATTGCTGGTGTGGATCGGCTGCTTCATTGTGTAAATGAACAGGTAAGATCATATTTGTTATTTAGTATCTTACATTGCTCCATAGTAGATGCCTCAACAAAATGAAACCATAAAGCTTTATAACACAATTTTAGGTATTTACTGAATTGTTTACCTATCATAATTTACTCTACATCTCAAATTTACGTAACTTATTTTTTCCTTAATTTGTTATAGTTTCATGAGGATGATGTTTATCTATCATATCTGCCTTTGGCGCATATTTTTGATCGAGTGATTGAGGAGTTATTTATCTTTCAAGGGGCCTCAATAGGATTTTGGCGTGGGGTAAGCCAATCAACTAGAATTTATATTATCTGAATAAAAATCGTTACTGAATACTCAATTTTTCATCTTCAGGATATCAAATTGTTAGTTGAAGATATTGGGGTGCTAAAACCAACTGTCTTTTGTGCGGTTCCACGTGTACTGGATCGAATTTATTCAGGTAGTTTTTTACATGGAAATTTTAATGCATTGCTACCACAGCATGTACTAGGACACCTGCATGTAGTATTATAGCTGAATACTTGATATATTTTTAAATATGTCAACAATCTGCGAGAACTTGAAGGTATGCATAACCACTCCATTGTGTAGGTTTATTTCTTCAACCTTATCTCTGTTATCATTTTGGCCTGTGCAATACTAAAAATCGAGTTAAATGAATCCTCTTGAAGTAGGGGAAGAAAGAGTTGTAGTGATATACATGAGTGTGCAGTGTGGTCATACTGTGAAACTGCTGGATATTTGTAACACATAGTTGGATATAATTGCATTCGCAATAAAGCATCCTTGCTTTACGCCACATACAGCTCACTGAATCTTAATTTTCCATCTAAAGAATTTGATAACATTAACATGAGGATGCCATGATTTTTCTTATAAAAGCAGAAGCCTGATTCTTGCATATAAATCATAGTTCATACTATTCTTGTTTTTTTTTTTTCCCTTTTTAACTAGTTTTTTGATCTTTGAGAATTCTTGTTTACCTTCAAGAGACTGCTGACAGAGAATTACCTCTTTAATTGTTCATGGGTACATTTTTGATGCATAATGAAACTATCTAACTTGACTTCTACTTATTCCAGGTCTGCAAGATAAGATTTTTTCAGGTGGTTTTCTGAAGCAAACTCTGTTTAATTTTGCTTATAAATAGTAAGTTTCATGATTCATTTATCTCTTGTTAAATCACTTCTTTTATCTGCTATTATTTTTTTTTAATTTTCATTTAAAATCGACAAGTTATGCTTCCTACATTTTGATGCTGACAGCTCTTTGGATTCCAAAAGCAGTATTATGTCATTAATCATTTATCTCCATCTTAGATGCACAAACTATGATTCTAGATTTTTCATATTGTTTACCTTTTCTTTCTTTCTTTTGCTTTTTAAAGTTTGCTAATTCGATTTACCTATTAAATAGTTGTATCAATGTTGTTGAATATATTTAACATGCGAGATGGAATTTTGCAGCAAACTACGTAACATGAATAGGGGAAGTAAACATGACGAGGCGTCTCCAATTTTAGATAAAATCGTTTTTAATAAGGTGGCTTGAGATTCTTGATAAAGATATTACTTGTATATTGTTGTTTTCAAACTAGTGGCCCTTAACTGTTTTTATATTGCTTTATGAATTTGGACCTCTTATGCACTTAGGTGAAACAAGGACTAGGTGGAAAGGTACGACTTATCTTGTCTGGAGCAGCTCCATTAGCTACCCATGTTGAAGCCTTTTTACGGGTGGTGACATGTGCCCATGTTGTACAAGGCTATGGTATGCAACTACATCCTCTGATAGACTGCATACTGCTTTCAATTAATTTGTTTACCTAAACTATAATGGACATTGCAAAAAAATGAAGTCCTTCATCAACTTATTGCGACTCCCTAAGCGGCTCATTGGTGTTTTTTGATAACCAGTTAAGGTATCATAAAAAGTTGTCATAATAAACTTTGCATGGAACTACCCTCCCTTTAATTTTTTTTTTTTTTAAAAAATGTTGTCCATCAGTATGATTCTGTTATATGAATATATGTACAAGGTCCTATTGTAGCTTCTATGAATTGGCAGTGAGAATTGTTCTATTTTATACCTAGTCTAGAGATTTTCTTTATTTTTGGTCTATCATAAATTGCTGATTGCATTTATTCTCGATTTAGGTCTGACGGAAAGTTGTGCGGGAACTTTTGTATCACTACCGAATGACATTGCAATGGTTGGAACAGTGGGCCCTCCAGTGCCAAATGTTGATGTGTGCCTTGAGTCTGTTCCTGAAATGGGATATGATGCCCTCTCCAGCATACCCCGTGGAGAAATTTGCATCAGAGGAAAAACCTTGTTCTCAGGATATTACAAAAGAGAAGACCTCACAAATGAAGTTATGATTGATGGGTGGTTTCATACAGGTTTGTCACATAAAATCCTGTCATCTATACATGCATGATGAAACAAGCATGCACTTTGGTGGTGTTTATGTGATATCTCTCTAGATTATGGTGAAAATTTGCTTATCACTTTTGGGCTTGGCTTGGTTAACCTTGTTGAATATGACTTTTTTTGCCTCATTTCTATTTGAATAAGCATTCACTTAGATCATGCATGATAAAGTTGCACGCCTGTTTGTTACTGTCGAAATCCTGTTGTCAGAACTTTAACTTCTGATGCTAATTCACATTCTACACATTTAATTTCATGTTTGGCACTTTTCAAAATTTCAACTTTTACTATTCTTGTGTTACATTTATTTTATTTTGAGGCCATTTTTTCACTAATGATGCTTACAGTTATTGTTGTATGCAGGGGATGTTGGAGAATGGCAACCAGATGGAAGCTTAAAAATTATTGACAGGAAGAAAAATATCTTTAAACTTTCTCAAGGAGAGTATGTTGCAGTTGAAAATCTGGAGAACATATATGGTCTTGTTCCTGATATAGACGCGGTATTCGATGTGAACAATTCTTTAAGAAATAATCAAGTTTATTATTTCAATTTATTTTGATATGATACTATGTTAGAATATATAGCTTAGTCTCCTTGTCTTCTTTTGGTTATTGATGATGTCCCTATAGAGTGCTCATGGTCTGACTGCCTTATCAAGGACATGGCATAAGGAATATGTTATTGGCAGGAAAAAATTATATCATTTATGATTGCTGCAACACAAGGTTACCCTTTGTTTTCCTTTCATTTAATTCATCTAAAGAACTCCTTAAAATCAGATACCACATTAAGATGTTTCTGATATCGGTTCCTGAAGTAAATCTGTGCTTCCACAGTATTTGGTGCATGCAATGAATTCTTAGAAAAAGCTTTCCTATAGACAAATGCACCTAACAATTTTGTCTGTTTGGGCATAAAATGAGGTCTTAAAGATGGTGCGTACATTAGAGCTGAGTGTAGCAAACATGAGAATGCAGAAATGGATGTATTGGATTAATAGGGACCGTTAAAGTAGTGAGGATATAGCAAGTGGCATAAAGGCATGAAAATTGCACATAAATGACCTCTTATGAAATCTTTATGGATGGGAAGCTTATCATTATAAAATAACCTCTTTACGGATTCACATAACATAAATGCACTTTTTTGATGCATATACTTCTCTTTATCAGAGATAGGGAGAGGGAGGGGGCAGGGAGCATGTATTGGTCAAAAGATTTCTACTGATGATCTTTCTTGTATGGGCCTTTTGAATTCATATATGCACTTCATTCCTTGTTAGATACAACCATGCATTTTTTAAGAAGGTTTCAAGTTTTAACGTTGCATGACTAAGGAATTTCTTGTTATATGTTGCACAAGTATTGAGCATATGCAGGAGAAGTGAGATGTCAGAATTTGAATTTATGATTTTCTTTTAAAAAATTATGCTGGATTGATAAATGCACTTGCTTTATCACAGCATAGACCTCACCAGGGTCTTCTCTAAATTATGTTCGGAAAGTGAAACTAGGCAGGTGTATCTATCCAAAAATGAAGTGTCGTGCATGTCTATAAGCACATAAGGTTCCTGTTGTGCTGCTAGGTTTCATGGATGGGCAATGGCCAGGACATTCTGGTTATATAGTTGACAATTGACATGGTTTTATTGATGGAAATATAGATGCCAAAGACATCAGATTAAAACTTAAATGATTGGTGAAGATGATATTCTCAGATTGTCATGTGCGAGAGAGACAAAAGGAGGTTTTTGATATATTGAGGGATTTGAATTTATGACGAAGAATTAAGAAAGAACCATATTTAAGTATTGAAGAATTTCTGTTATGTAGAGCCAGCTCCTAACAGTTGAGCTATTCTCGCTGTTATGTTTTCATTCCTGTTAAAGACTTTAACCAGACCCTCTAACAGGCTTTTCTGCTCAGATAATTTTATTTGTTTAACAATTGTTTGAACTTATACAGTAGAGCATGACTAAAGGGAAGAATGAAAAGGCCAGTCATTTTATTTTTGCAAGCCCTCTTATTGAAGATCTCTTCACAAGTTTATTTACTATTTATATATCATTTTTTCATAAGCATTAGAAGTGGGCTTCTGCATTTTGACTGCAAAGGCTGTCAAAGGTGGCAATAAAGTTGCTCTATAAACTGAACGCTGAAAGGTCTGCTACTCTGCTGGCTAGTAGAATGACGTTGTGATGTTGACTTGATCATTTTAACAGTTTAGCAACAAATAGTAAATTATAATTGCCCACGTTTACTGAATCAAAATAAATTTGAATAACTAGCATATTATCTACCTCATCATTTCGTTTTATGAGTTACTTTATATAATTGACCAACATAATCGACTTTGTTTCAGATATGGATATACGGGAATAGCTTTGAGTCCTTCCTTGTTGCCATTGTAAATCCGAATGAACTGGCTCTGGAGCGTTGGGCTAAAGAAAATGGTATAAGTGGAGATTTTGCTGCCATCTGTGAAAATCCCAAAACTAAAGAATCAATCCTTGGGGAACTCACAAAAATTGCAAAAGCAAAGAAAGTAAATTTTTGTAACTTATATTTGATTTGGTTTTGCAATCATCACCCAATAATTTGCCCTGTTTACTAGATAAATGATATTTTAGCTCCTGGAATTTGATGCTGAGTGCTGCTTTTTAAT
The DNA here is from genome assembly GCF_009389715.1 of Phoenix dactylifera. Lineage (NCBI taxonomy): Eukaryota > Viridiplantae > Streptophyta > Magnoliopsida > Arecales > Arecaceae > Phoenix > Phoenix dactylifera. The sequence continues at coordinate 18,788,149 of NC_052399.1, read as the reverse complement.
CTTCTGGCAGTTGAAAGGTTTTGAGTTCATTAAAGCTGTTCACCTTGACCTCATACCATTTGACATGGAACGTGATCTGCTTACCCCAACTTACAAGAAGAAGCGGCCCCAGTTGCTCAAGTACTACCAGGTTAGCCATCTTCTCTTCTCTTTGAACCTGATCTCCCTGGTTTGAGGAGCTTATTCCACTTGCTGATTACTTGTACAACAGTTCGGTCGTGTTAAACATCTTCCAGCTCTAAAAAAAGAAAGGAAAGGAGGAAAGAAGAAACCCTTAAACTGATCATTCCTCATATTCTTTTAATTGTTGCTAACATGGTAATTGTTCTTTTCAGACGGTCATTAATGGCCTGTACAAGAACACCAAGTGATCAACTAACTGATCAAACAGGAGGGACTGATGCATATGGCAAAGCATTGCTTCTCCCTTTTTGCTCCCTTGTTATATCTGATTAAGGGAACTGCTGCTGCTGCTTCTCTTTGGTGGTAGAGACTATTTTTTATCAATTTGTTTTATTAATATGCTTGAACCTATTTATTTCATACCCCCAAAACAGTTGTGTATAGTGAACCTGCAATACATGCTTGGATGAAAACACACACTCTCCTTTTGGATGTTTTTAAGCTTATGGGAACATTGGTAATATAAACTGTTCTTGTTGAACAACATATGATGAATTGCTGCAACTCAGAATTCATGTTCATCCTGTTGTTGGGTTATATTTCGTTCATTTAAGCTCTTTTGCTAGTATATTTGTATGTTGTACCTGTTATTTTGTTGATAATTAGCAATACCAAAGCCAAAACGTTTGGATCCTTGGGCACCAAAGTAGGAGTCACTTTCACCGTACAGAGTTCCGCTTTATGACCCGCAGCCTTGCAATTATAAGCTAGGCGTGAAGGAATTTTTCTAAGATTGCGCGAGTTAGCCAAAAGGTAGCATAGCTTGCATGAATCCATTTTTTTTGAACAAATAAATTATAAACCTCAAAAGAAGAATCTTTAATATTAATATAATAGATTTGCAATTTCAAAAAAAATTAATTATTAATATTTTTTTATTATTTTATACAATACAGATTTTATTTTACTTAAAGCTCCGAACGAGATAGGTTCTATTAAGCACAACGCTTATCTTTCAGTACCGGTGATGTGTTTCTTTTTCGAGATTTGTTTGTGATTGTAGTAAGTATGTGCTGAGTGATCAATGAATCATTGTTCCTTGGGCTCAAAATATGCCACCAAATTTACCATCGAGAATGATGGACAGAATTGGGTTTAAGGGAAGCACGCACCTCCAACCCAAAATTAACTCCCCATGCAATTTCACTACATCATTTCTTATAATTTTTGTGCATCGTTTTGTCATGGCTTATTGTAGAGCTGTTATGATTGCACCATTTGATGGATTTTATCATATATATGCTAAAAGATCAAAGCCATCCAAATGAATCATAAATATTTCGAACTAACAAAATTCCACTTGTGAGATGAAACCAGGCCAAAAAAAACTAATGAGATACTTGACAATATTTTAGCTCAAAATAAACATTTATTAGAGGTTCATCGTTCTAATTACCTTAATAAGACACCACTTGATTAATAATCCAACCTGTATTAGAGTATTTCAGAGAAAAGGCTGAATAAGTCTTTCTTCATTGAGTAAATTATGACTCGCAATCACTTGTCTGAGCCGAGTAGATTTCTAAAGAGTTATAGTTGTCCAATAATTAAATTTTTACCTTTTGAGAACTCCACTAGTGTCATGATCCTATCAACTTCTTTTTTGAAAACCTGACATAGCTCTGTCTATTCACCATAATTCCATTTCTTAATTCATCGTTAAATCATTCTTTTCCTAGACTTCAATTTTTTCTATACTTTTTTTTTTGGTTAGAAAAGAGTAATACTGATTATTATATATATATATATATATATATATATATATATATATATGTACATATAAATGTTTTGTCTGGGAACCGCGATGGGCTCGAGAACGAAGGATTGCCATGATTCACGCCCTCTCCCTCCCCGCCAAAACCACTCCCCCGCTCCCTCTGAAACCCTTCTCCCCTTGTCACCCCAAAACCCCCATCACCACCACCGTCCCCCAAACCCCAGCAGCCACCAAACACCCGGCCCTCGAGCCCCTGAAGCGCCGCGTCATCGGCCTCGCCGATCGCGGCCGCCTCGACGATGCCCTCTCCGCCCTCGACCTCATGGCCCGCCGCGGCGTCCCGGCCGACCTTGTCACCTACTCCATCCTCCTCCGCTCCTGCATCCGCTCCCGCGACCTCGCCCGCGGCCGCCTCCTCCATCGCCGCCTCCTCGATTCCGCCCTTCCCCTGGACTCCGTCGTCACCAACTCCCTTATCACCCTCTACTCCAAATGCGGCGATTGGGACGCCGCCTGCTCCATCTTCGAGGAAATGGGCAGCCGAAGAAATCTAGTTTCCTGGACCGCCATGATCTCCAGCGCGGCCCAGAATGGGATGGAAGAAACAGCCATAGAGATGTTCCGCGAAATGCTCGAAATGGGGTTTAGCCCGAATGAGTTCAGCTTCTCTAGCGTCATTCAAGCTTGCTCGAATACGAAGTTCATGTCGGTTGGGAAAGTGGTTCTTGGATCTGTGTCCAAAATGGGATTTTTCCCGTGGGATGTATCAGTTGGGTGTGCTCTGATCGATATGTTTGCGAAGACCCACGACTTGGTTTCAGCTCGCAAGGTCTTCGACAGAATGCTCGATAGGAACTTGGTCGCTTGGACCCTGATGATCACGAGATTCGGGCAACATGGCTGTGGAAAAGAAGCAATCAGTTTGTTCGTAGATATGGTGCTCGACGGGTTCGAGCCTGACCGCTTTACCATGAGCAGCGTGATCTCTGCTTGCACCGAGCTGGAGTCCATTAAGTTGGGGCAGCAACTGCACTCTCTAGCGATTCGAAATGGATTTGCCTCCGATACCTGCATAGGTTGCAGCCTCATAGACATGTATGCAAAATGTGCAGTAGGGGTATCGATGGATGATTCAAGGAAGGTTTTTGATCGGATGCCTGAGCATAACGTCATGTCGTGGACAGCGGTGATATCAGGCTATGTGCAAAGTGGAGGGCATGATGAGGAAGCAATAAAGCTCTTGTGCAAGATGATGCAGGGAAGAGTTTGGCCAAACCATTTTACCTATTCTTGCATTCTCAAGGCATGTGCCAGTCTATCTGATCCTGAGATGGGGGAACAGGTCCATGCACATGTTGTGAAATCAGGTCTAGCATCGGTAAATTTCGTAGGTAACTCTTTAGTCAGCATGTATGCACGGTCAGGTAGGATGGAAGATGCCATCAAAGCTTTTGATGTACTGTATGAAAAGAATATCATTTCATACAATGCCGTTATTGATGGTTATTTGAAGAATTCCAATGCCGAAGAAGCCCTCGAGCTCCTTCATCAAACTGAGAGCATGGACATTGGAGTAAGTGCTTTTACATTTGCTAGTCTTTTGAGTTCTGCTGCAAGCATTGGAATGATGAGCAAGGGCCAGCAGATGCATGCCCAGCTACTAAAGACAGGATTTGGATTGGATAAGGGTATTGGTAATTCACTTATATCTATGTATTCTAGGTGTGGAGACATAGAGGATGCTTGCCGAGTTTTCTATGAGATGGATGATCATAATGTGATCTCATGGACGTCGATGATCACAGGTTTTGCTAAGCATGGGTATGCAAACCGAGCACTCAGGTTGTTCCATGAGATGATCTCAACTGAGGCTAAGCCAAATGAGGTCACTTACATTGCTGTTCTATCTGCTTGTGGCCATGCGGGTCTAGTTAAGGAAGGGTGGGAGCACTTCTACACCATGCAAAGGGATCATGGGATTATTCCAAGGATGGAGCATTATGCTTGCATGGTTGATATGCTAGGGCGATCAGGCCTTCTTAATGAAGCTGTTGAGTTAATAACTTCGATGCCTTTCAAGGCTGATGCCTTGTTGTGGAGGACTTTGCTTGGTGCATGTAGAACTCATGGAAACATTGAGCTGGGCAAACTCTCTGCTAAAAATATCATGGAGCTGGAGCCGCAAGATCCAGCAGCCCATGTCTTGCTATCAAACTTGTATGCTGCAGCTGGCAAGTGGGAGGATGTGGAAAAAATAAGGATTGGCATGAAAGAGAGGAAATTGAACAAAGAAGCTGGATTGAGTTGGATGGAGATAGAGAACACCATCCATAAGTTTCATGCAGGAGATACTTCTCATCCACAAGCCCAAGAGACATATGCAAAATTGGATGAATTGATGGCTGAAATCAAGGAAATGGGGTATGTACCTGACACAAATTTCGTTCTTCATGACATGGAGGATGAGCTAAAGGAACAGTACCTGTTCCAGCACAGTGAGAAGATAGCAGTGGCCTACGGTCTTATATGCACATCTGCACCAAAACCCATTCGCATATTTAAGAACCTTCGTGTTTGTGGAGATTGTCATGCTGCAATCATGTACATCTCAAAGGCCACTGGACGGGAAGTAATTTTGAGGGATTCTAATCGGTTCCATCGGTTCAGCAATGGGGAGTGCTCTTGTGGGGGTACTGGTAAAACTCTGCATGCTCTTTGCGGTTATGTGATGGTGCATGCTGCGGTCCAAACTAAAATTTGAAGGAAACCATTTCCTTTTAGCTCATCCATGTACTGTAGGAACTAAATTGTAAGCAGGAAGTTCGTCCATGCATCCAAAGTCAGTGCAGGAACTGAAAGGGTAAATCTTGCAAAATGTTATGTATTTATCAGGATCCGGCAACCCTGAATTTGTGCATCACAATTCACAGGTGATATTTCACTGTCGTCTCACAGGTCAAACGCAGGAGAGATTTCTTAAGGAAAGCTCTTTTTCATTCTTTTGGGGCCAGTACAAACTGATTCCCGTTATCTCGGGCCATTTGTAAAGCATCCTGAAGGTCCGTTGCCTTCTGGGGATTTCTATCGCATCATGCTGTTAAACCAGGCAAAGAAACTTGGATACCAAGGCCATTCAATCCAGTCGGTTCAATGATTCCAACTGTACATGACCTCAAGTATTAAGTCTCAAGGAAGGTCAAGGCAAAGAGAGATAAAGGAAATATGTGAGTGGCTCTGGAAGAACGCTTTATCAGGAGGGAGACCACAGCAGCAGTAATGGAATCAAGAAACAAGAGAATCTTAGTTCGTCTGTATGTTTGTCTTTATGTAATCAAGTATCATAAGCATTTAGTAACTTGTCTCCTGTAAAATTGTGTTTAGTCTTCATTCCAGATCAAGCTGATATATATTCATCATGATGAAATACGAAAGGGGCCGTAGGCCTCTCGTCTTCCTTTCATCACACCTTCATTTCTTCTAATAGTTAAAGTTTCGTAACCTTTCAATAACCATCAGTGACCTCGCCTACAAATAGAGAATGTAGAAGTGAAAAAAGCTAAGAAAAACATGCAAGGCTGGTGGAATGTCAGGTTTCTTCCCTTCCATTCTCCTAAAACAGGGCAGCCCCCTGGAGAGGAAGGGCTATTAAAAGTTTCTCAATTAAGTTTAATTCTTTATCAAATGCAGTGACTGAAACTTCAAGAGGCAACATGATCCAGCTATGGCAAAGTAATGTTTTTCCTGAAGGTGTCTTTATCATGGATGCATATAGGATTTGGATAGTGGGAAGAAATAAAATGAGCAACTGAAATTTTTCGCAAGACCAAAACTCACTTATCCGTGCCAACATTAGTATGGGTCGGATTCTGCAGAAGATGTTGCAAATTAGCAAGAAGGCAGAATCCTATTCATTTTTAAATAGAGTACCAAAAATTTGACTCATCAAACATTTAGACGATTGACTAGACGCAAGCACAACGCATATCAGCCCTCATACATTGCATATTGGACATGTAATAGCTAAACTTATAGAGGGATGATGTATCTAGTTTACATCAATGATTTTTATTTCAAAATGAGTCTATATAATGCATTTAGTCCTTAACTTGAACCCAATTGATGTCTAAAGTTTAAAGCACTGACTGATAACAAAATTAGTACAAGCTACAAAAAAATTAGTCAATTAAAAACAATTATGAGGAGAGCTCATATTCACCTCATTAACCTCCCTTGCCAACTCAACTAAGCTTTCATTATTTCAACATAAAATAACAAATAAGAAAAAACAAAACAAGGAGATGTCAACGAGGCTCATTCATAATTATCCATTTCCAACAGAAATAACATACTCTAATTGTACGGTATACGAAGCATAAACAACAACAGGCTCAGCAAGTTGGAAGCAAATTGGGAAAAGAAAAAAAAAATGCTTGACTTCATATTAAGGACCGGAATGCAATTTCCTTTCACAATATATTATAATATAATCACAACAAATTTGCATTGAAAATGAATAAAAATTTTGAAATTACATATATCTATCTTATTCCTTCCTCAGCACTTTTGGCAGCACATCTGGATCACAGAGTGCAAAACTTGATAGAGGCAAAAGCTGCAACTCCAGCAATTCCTCTCTGGTATATTTAATTCTTTCATCTATATCAGAAAAATTGCCATGGTAAGACATGGAATATTGTAAATAAACAAAATAAAAATACAGGAACAACTAACTGATAAGTCAGCAGCAGCAGCTTTCTACAAGAAAATACAAGAGATTCCTACCTGCAAAAGCAACCTCTGGGAATCCACTTGGGGCTTGTGATAATTTTCCCCCCTTTGATTTCAATTTTGGTGCTTGGGTTGTTCTGTGGAATGGGGATGAACCAGCACTAACATTTTCATTAGTGTAGATCATTTGAACAGATTCATGTCTCACCTCAATATGAGGGTGGGTTCTACAAAACGATGAAACAATATCCTCAGTTAAGAGCCAGCATCCTTTCAGATCTAGTACACGAAGTGTTAATGGAGGCATATATAGAAGAAGCCCAGAGTTGGTCAATACAGCACCACGGAATCCAAGAAATTTCAAGTTTGACAGAGACGCCAAGGCATGCAAGGAGATATCTGATAGGAAATCACTCTTCAGATACAAACAGTTCAATCCCCTCAAGAATCCCAAGGGATAGATTGCTTCATCTCTTACTTTTGTCTCTTCCAAGTTTAGACTTTCCAAGTGACTAAGATTCTGAAGCATGCTTAGTGAAAATATTTTTTCTAAATCATCTCTTTGCCAGTAAACAAAACCTGACATTCCAAAATATATGACACATGACAATAAGCACATATAACAACCACTTGTTTTATGTGATAAGGGGGCCTAAAGCAAACTTTTAGTAAGATTGATACCTTTGATATTTGTAGCGCTCAAATCAAGCATTCTTAAAGAAGGCATCATACCAATATATGCGAGAGCAGTGTCGTCAATTGCTGTGTGAGATAAAGATAGAGATTCAAGGTTCATTACATTTCCAGCCAATATACAAACTCCCTGGGTGGTGAGTTTGGTATTGCTAAGATTTAAATATCTTAAATTTACTCCAACATCTGCAACTTGTTCAATTAAAGTATCAGACATTCTGCTGAAGCTGAGATCCAAATGCTTTAGTCTTTTCATTTTGACCAAAAAATGGAAGTTGCAAATGGACGAGCCAGACAGATCAAGGAATGCCATATGGTTTACTTCCACACCGCGAAATGCTTTATCAATATCATCAATAATAGCTCCAGGAAGAAGAAGCTTTGATAAAGGAGCACTAGCTTTGCAGTCTCCATCAAATATAGAACGAATAGTGCAACTGCTCATGTTTAAGCATGTGAGAGAAGGAAGATTTGGCAACCTAGTGACATTGGTCCAAGCTAGATTCAAGAAACTTAATCTAGGAAACGTTTTGAGGACAGCAGCTCCATTGTTGGAAATTTTGCTACCCCACAAATCCAAGTGCTCCAGTCTTGTCAAAACCTGCAATAAGTTATCAAAGATAAATCTCGCTTAAATATAATGCAAGGGAGAAAAACACAATTTTGATCTAAAAGCACCAATAAGTATGACATATACATTTAGAAAAAAGATACAAGATTCAAATAGATCTAAATAGGAAGATAATAGTCAAAGGCACCAATCAGTAGAAATACTTTCCAAAATAACGCACGTCATAGTGACCAGCAGATGAACTTCATAAGATTCAAAAGTGGATGTGTCAAATGTTCAATGATACAACATAAACAGTAGTTAAACTACACCAATGATACAAAATGTAATGATTCACAGACAAATATAAAGTTACCTGTAATGAAGATAGTGCTTTGTCGGTGACAGGGATGCCTCCTATATCCAACAGACACAAGTTGCTAAGGGAAGAGAGGAGCATCACTCCATCAGCAGTCAATCCAGTCTCTGAAATGCATAGCTTCTCCAGATTTTTAATGGATAGCACATGCTTAAGGCCAGCATCAGTAATCTTAGAGCACCTTGACAGATCCAACTCCTTGAGACTAGTCATTCCTAATACCAAGAAAGTATAAAAGAAATTTATCATATCACCTTCATCAATGAACCAAAGGTGTCTAAAACAAATAAATTACCTGTCCCATTATTGTCATCTTTGATGTTATAAATTTCCCCTTGAGAAGTTGGAAAAACAACGTGAAAAAAGAGAGTATATAAAAAAGAGGAAAGAGAGGACAAAGAGACATACAAAGTAATAAATTAAGCTTTTCCTTCACAACCAAATTGATACTGGTCAGCCCTTAGAGACCAGTTTAGGTGCCCTAACTCTAGCATCCTCATGAACAACTAGAAAATGAATTTTAACCAAAAAAAGGGCAAAAGGATCAATGTGCTGGCTTGATGAAGTTCCGCCCTAATAGTATGTTTCAAATTGCTCGGTCTCACTCATCAAGTCCCTGAGCATATTCCTGTTGGAGGTCTCCTCCCAATTCACATGCCGACGTGAACAGACGATTATGGGCTCGTTTGGTTCGCGGGAAGTATTTTCCCTCCTAGGAATATGATTCCTGGGAATCAGATTCCTAGAAAGAGGATACCTAGGAAAGTACTTTTGGCATGTTTGGTTAACCATGGGAAAGTGACAAATTTCCAAAGTGCTTATGTTTGGTTGACCATCCACTTTCCTAGGAAAGTTAAGTATAATTCCTATTATGCCCTTAATAAAAATTAAGTCTTTAATGCCTCTTTAGTGCTTCTTTAATGCTGAAGGGTCTTTTTGGAAAAAAATAAAAAAGGAGTGATTCCCACCTCATGGGAAAGTAACTTTCCCATGTTTCTCATGGGAAAGACTTTCCCATGAAATGTGGGAATCATATTCCCATGGGAATACAACTTTTCCATCTCTCTCCTTTGAAAACTCCAACCAAACAAGAGGCATTTCATTACTTTCCCGTTGACCACACTTTCCCCCCTCCTTTTCCTGCGAACCAAACGAGCCCTATATGTCTACTCTCTTCATACGTTAATCATGCAAGCTGATGTTAAACCTTTCGGTTACTAGCATGAAGGTCCTTCAGAGTACTGGCGTCAATCATTTGCTGACAAACTTTCCTTGACCTGATGACAATTGTCCTGAAAACAGTTTGACGATCTAATCCCATCAAGCATGTGAGAATACAGTCAAATATCATTCAAGAAGTGGTTCTCTTTCATTATAAGTTCATCCAAATGACTGTTGTCATCTCATCCCTTATTTATGAACCCTCTTCAAAAGTCATCAACAGAAGGTACATCCAGAAGCTCTAAAAGAAACTGATAAAACAAGCTAAGTGGAGACTCCTGACCACAGAAAATCTGCATGTTCCATAAAGCTCAACATGAACCCTTGCAGGACTACTAAAAAAACTTGACTTTAAAACCAAAGATCACCTCATATCACCTTAGAGAGAAGGAAAGAGGGAGGGGGGGTGTACATATTGAGCGATCACTTGTTAATCGACATTCAAACTTTTCTAGTGCACAGAACACCGTTTAAAAGTTATCAAGAATCTACACCCTAGCCATTCTCGTATTAATTCTCTTCTTCTAATTCCTTTCATGAATTTATACAAATAAAGTATCCAATAAATAATATTTGGTATTACATAATTGTTTATTTTACTTCTGCATAAGAATTTTAAGATGTCTAGTACATTACTCAATGAACATGCACCTACTACTCCTGATTTAGGTAATAAAGAATCCATTAAAAGGCTTCCCACAAGTAATGATAATGACATGGACATATTATCATCTAAACACTTAGTGCTTATTAAAATAGCTTCTAAAAGATCCAAATATAATCATTGTGAAAAGCCAATTTAAAATTCAGTCCACCCATGATTTATACGACCATAACCTATACTACCAAGCCTACTACCGAAGGAAGGCTTCGCCGCACATTATATAGTTTTCTTCTTATACTTGTTTCACTTATAATGGAACATCCTTTGTTTATAAGTATCAGCATGCTCCTGCATAAATTATAACAAATCCATACCTAAAAATTTATCTTCCTTTCTAAAATCACCACTTTAACAAAAGAGATCAAATCCAATATTCCTATTAAAACTAGTTGTTACTTTATTTAGGATTATCTGCTGATGAAAGTATAGAATAACACTTTAAAGAGTACTGTGAAAATAGGAGACTGAAACTAAGATGATCTAAAATGATAATGCATCCACCAAGTGCGTACAGTGCAGGATGTTTGTCGAAACTCGATTATAGAAAAGGGCCTCTCTTCAATCAAAGTCCAAGAAGTTCATATTGCTCAAAACAAATGAGAATTTTATCATTGAATAAAGATGTGAGGTCACCACCCATTCCCTTCATAGGAAAAGCAGAAAGATGAAAATATGACAGCACACCAAAAGAACACCCACTTTCCTTTTTTTTTTTGCTAAGGAGAGCACCCACTTTCTTTACATGCCGAAAATCTCCTTCCAAGAAGTATCTCTGTCACAACCTGGAGCCCGGTTCTGCCAAATCCCAGTGTGACAACAATCTCAGATTCTCAATAAATCAATACCCTCATTGAACTCAACTGATTGCCAATAGAAGCACATATGCATCAATTTAAACCTCATGACATGTAACTATAAAGTAAATAGCACTTTGATCATACAGCAACTAAAATTTCATCCAACTAAACTTTTGCCACTCAAAATTATAAAATCAACCCAAGATTTATTTCATTCCATTGTCTTATAATATGCAAAATAATTTAGTTTATAGGCAAATATTCATCCCTCAATATAGGAACATTATATACTCTCCCCTCACCTTACTAGTACAGTCCCTTCTATAACTACAAGCATTACCTCAAGATACACAAGAAGGATCTAACTCTTCCTTTTATGGTAGTAGCTTCCCTACATCCACCGAAAGGTTAAGCTTGGTAGTAGACCAATACCAATTAGACTTTCAATCTGAAATGTCATAACTGAATGATAAGCTACATAGCTTAGTAAATACCGAAACACAGCAAAAAATAAAGTGTGAAGAAAAATAGAACGATGAGCATAGTGAAGATACATACTTATTAAAATTAAAATAGTCAATAAACAATATCTTATAATACTTATATAATAAGTACACTCAGATGTAATTTTATTTGAAACACTTGAACGCTTTTGAAAACAATTCGTACATCAATATGCATGCTTTTCGTGCAAAATTATTGAAAAAAAGTTGTTTAGAAAAACACTAAAATACATCTAGAACAACTTTAATTACCCTAGGGACACTTATATCAAAACTTTGAAAGGATTATTACAATCATTTCAATACCAACTGGCCAGTAACCAACTATTATATCCGCTAGTCAGGAGTTTACTGATCAATATGCCCATTAACTAAAGGTTCACTGAGACCAACTATTATACGCGTCAATCAAGGATTTGTTGCATCATATATCTATTGAGAATACGAAAGCAAACAGCTTACTCTTATTGGCCAAGGTCCTACATCGTATCTCTACTGAGAACACGAAGGCCAACAACTTACCCTTGCTAACCAGCATCCTGCATCATATCTCTACCGAGAACATGAAGGACAACAACTTAACCCTTGTTAGCCGAGGTCCTACATTGTGTCTCTATTTAGAACATGAAGGACAACAACTTAACCCTTGCTAGCCGAGATCACTTATCATAATATAACTAACCAAAGTTTTCGTTTCACATCATAACAAATGAAACGTTTCACTTTTAGGCAATATAATGGTTAATGGACATTTCAAATGGCTAGAATCAAAGAAATCTCCCTAATATATTGAGATAAATTTTACTTCACGATGACTTAACACTGATAAATCTGCATGTCAAATATTCATTCAAAGTACATATTTTTCAAAATTCACTTGCCATTAAATATTCAGAAAAAAAAGATGAAAAAATTATGAAAACTTTCATCATTTACATATAACCAAGATATATAACATAGAACAGTATCCATGTCACCAAGGATAATTCTAAAAGTAAAATTAACAAGCTGCCCCAACTTTAGTTAGAAACAAGGAATTTAGACAATTCATAGACAGTGAAGAGTAGAAAACCAATTCCTAAATCCATATGAAGCCCATCAATTAGTTACTAATATAGATTGTAAATCATGTTAGGGCACCTACCAATTTCCATCTTACAACTTCAGGCCACTCTCTCCTCCATGGTATGCCATACTAGTTGGTATCGGTGCATTCTGGGCATACCATATTGTACAGGTACCAAATTAGTACATGGTATGGGAAACATTCTAATTGCCAGTACGCCGAACCGAGATTGTACCAAGCATACCAACATTGTACCAAGATGTTACCGGTATAGGGTCCGGTAGCGAGATGGTAAACCTTACTCTCCTCTCTTCAAATGGATTGCTTGGTATTCATTTCCTTTCTTCTCTATTTTTTCTCATTTCTATCACTAGTTCTCTACATTGTAGGTGGCTGAATAGAGAAGCAAAAATGATAGAATGTGGGCTGCAGCCTCCTACTTATAAATGTCTTCAAACATGAGGGATCCATCCCCAATATGTAAACACAAGGTGGATACTTTGATAGTCCTAAGCAAGAGGTGTACAAAAGTGAGGTGGTAGCTAAGACAACAATTTGAGGTGGCAGCTTAATAATAAGTAAGCAGTGGCTGCACAAGCATAAGGTGGCATGTGTATAAGATGGCTGCAAAGCATGAGATTGGAAATAAGCACGAGGTGTCATTAGCACGAGCTGGCAGTTGCTTAAAGAAGCACAAGGTGGCAGCCTTATTAGAGAAAGCACAAGGTGGCTTTAACTTTCTATATTAGCATAGTCAAACTTTTCTTATTCGAAGTAGGATCTTAGTTGTCATTAAGTTCAAGTCCTTACCAATCTAATTCCCATACAAAAGATTCATTCCCATGATGATCCTATTTACATATATCAATAGTTATTATAGTTCACTTACCTTGCATATACGGATGATCATGTAATAGGCATCAATGTGTTGGGATATTACAATCTCTCTCCATCAAGTTTAATCATTTATAAAGATAAAGTAGCATTCGCCTCTAACCATCATTGAATCAACTGAATATTCTTCATGGTTGATGAAGCCTAATCCATTAGCTGTTCACAACTTCATGTTTGCAGTAATCAACATACTAATCATCATTTTCCACACCCATGTTTTACTTTTGTACAGTGGCACTAATTGCCAAAGGCTTTCTCACATTCTTTCTTGACCTCCCACAAACAATAAAATCAGAACATTAATTTAGCAACATTGCTTGAACAACTAATATTATTTATACCAACCATTTTCTGAGCATCGTATTCTGCATGCTGATAATCAGAATTACAATGTATACTTCTTTCCCTACTAGTTTGTGATTAGATATGCTGAGATAAGAAATACAACAGCTACAGAGTATCTTACCGAACTTTTGGGGGGAATGAGGTAGTGGCAACTGGGCTACAGGTTTATCTTTAGGGAATGTTTATTTAAAAATGAAAGACCACCCTAATGCTATTAAAGTAATTATGTGGATGGTAATTATGTGGATTGTGCATCAAACATCAGAACACATTTTGCAATGGAGCAAAAGCTATCCCAAGACCAGGATCAGAATATTAAGCATTTTATCGCATCTAATATAGAATTCGTTATATGGCAGGACATGTAAATAAATCATACCTGTGACTAGCCAAAGAGCAGAATTGTTGATGGCCCTGCAGTCCGCAAGATTTAAACTACGCAGGTAACGAAATGCACCCAAGTATGCCATCCACTCTGCATCCACGTAGCTTGCACCTTTCAAGTCAATTTCCTCCACTGAGTGCTGGAAAAGTCTGCAAATGAAAGCCAATTACACCATGTTTAAATAAGAACAAGGATGATCGTGATGATAATAACATATGGCTCGCAATATCATCGATAGCACTGGTCCTTGCTATTTGCCATGATACAAAATTCCCATAGCACACGTACTGAATGTACCAATACAATATATGTATTTACCTGAATAAATGATAAATTGGAGACCTGTAACACAAAAGAGACGGATTGTTTTGAAACCATAACAAGAATATAACATAAGTATCTCTAATTTTATTTTTAAGAAAACAATTGAGTCAAAATTAATATCTAATTTACAAAACAAAAAGAGCTACTAAAATACCCATTTAAGAAATAAGCGGCAGCGATTTTGTTCCAAAGAATGATTTTGGGATCTAGGACCACCCATTTAAATAACCACCAAATTCCGCGAGAATTTACAAAGATGAAACCTTTATCGATGGGGAAAAAGAGATCAACGATAACGTTTAGCATTAAAAAAATACGAATCATAGGTTAGCCTTCGAACTGCACAGGAATCAACGAACATCAAACATCTCATCCTCAAAAGAGTGCTAGAGAAAGAAGGAAACTAGGTTTGATGACACGAAATTTTCTTATAAAAAGGGGAGTGTATGGAGAGAGGTCAACGAACTCTAGCAAGGAGGGGTAAAGGAGGCGGCGATGGATGAGGCGGCGAAGGAGTGCGTCGGCGAGCTGGGCGGGAAGGCGTTCGAGGGTCCTCCGCTGCCTCCGCCATTTCTCCACGGTCTCCGGGCTGGCGCTCGCCGCTTCAATACACATCTCCACCAACTCTCCAACCCCGCCAGATTCCATCTTCTCTTTCGCTGTCGTCGTCCCCGCTTCCTTCTCTTTTCCCCTTTAAGACAGGAAGATGACCGACGATGGACCTACCGATGAGATTTCTTGGCAGCCAAGGAGGATGATATTATATTAATGGGGTAGCCAGTACCCAGGACAAGTCCCCCTTTTTTTGGTAGTAAAAAATATATTAAAAAAAAAAAAAAGAAGGAAGGAAGAAGGGCCTTCCTGGGCCCTCCCCATGTAGCATGTTTGACTCCGATCACAAATTTCCGCGTGTTCTTTTCACCCGTAGTTACCTATATGTGAGTACGTCACCCCAGCACTACTTTGGTTACCAACAGACCAGTAGCACTTCCACCAGCAGCATCCAAGCGTGGAATATCCGATCTCTGAATTTACGCGTTTCGAATCTGGACCACCCTGATGGAAGACAGGCTAGTTTCCACTGGGCTACCATCTCGGTGGTACAAGTCCCCGATGCCTCGGACTTGGGTTGAATACGAATTGGATAATGATAATATACGATGGGACCCGTGTAAGATGGGATTCGGATAAAAATTTAGGTCTTACATATCTATTCATAAAGTTTATCAAATTCGGATCCAGTTTTGGATTTTAAAGAGGGCTCATGGGTTGCTCATGCTTCCCAAACGTCACGCATTTTTTTTTTCAAATCCGTGTCTGGATATTTGACAAACCCTAGTAAAAAATTAACCCTACGTAATTTTGCAACAAGAATTCAACCGTCAGGCTCCAGCATTAATTTCAAATTTTATGGCAATGATTTATTCTATGTCTTTAAACCTCAACTTAAATAAATAGAGTTATTTGGTGTAAGTCACAATATTTCGTATTTTTATTTAAAAAAAGCCATTTCTCTTAATAAATATGAAAAATTATTGATGTTTTTATATCATATATTTTATTTTAGATAATTTTTTTTCCTTAGTATTTTAGTGCAAGTTTGGTTGGACTATGATCTAAACCCTTGAGGGGTCAATCTCCTTGTGAGTTTGGTAAGTATGTCACCCTTATCTAGTTATCTGTACTTTACATACTATTTAGGTACTAGATTCCATTCCCATCTCCTAGGTATGTTGACCAAAGACTTTATTGAACCAATGCAAATCAAGTTTAAAAGGGCTTCAATAAAGGCTAGTTAGGAGAATAATCTATTATGATTTTATCTCTTAATATTTGATAATTTTCTATCAAAAAACTTAATATTTGATTATTTAATACAAAAAAAGTTCTTGATAAAATCATACAATAATTGTTTTCTACATTGGAAAAAATAAATACATTATAACCATACTTATCATTGTTTTTAAAAAGCTAAAAAGCACTTTTTGGAGAGCTGGATTCTCTTTTGAACGATTCTGATGTCTTTGGTAAAACTTTTGAAACAACTTTCGGAATCCTCTAAAAATCAAAAAAAAAAAAGGGACAAGCTCTAATTTAGAACTTTTAGGCGAAATATCTACTTGAAGCTGCCTTTTTAGGCAAAAGGCTCCCCCAAAAAATCCGAGTTCAAGCCATGGAACAATTTTTATTAAAAGATAATTTATAAGTTAATAGTATTTTATAATAACCATTTTTTAGAATATAATATAATAACAATACAATAAAAAAAATAATATTATTATATTGTGTTTTAATAATATTATATATCATCACCATCGCTATTATTTTAATATTATTATACTTTAATAGTATTATAATATAATAGTTTTTATAATATACTAAATAATAATATAATAATATTATATTATAATAAGAAAATTATTATATAATAATATTATAAAATTATTGTTATATTTTATTATAAATTGAAATATTTATTATTTACCATATTATTTAGATTAAATATCAAAATAAATAATTTATAATTTAAGAATACTTTATAATATCAGTTTTTTATAATGCGAATATTTAGATAATTAAAGCATTATGCAGTGTCCTTTATTATCATCTCATAATACCAAAAATATTTTTTTAATAGGATATAAAACAGATGTTAAAGTCTCACAACACTTCGAAAATATAATTAGTAAACAGCAAATAAACTTTCTATTAAAAGCTTTATAAGCAGAATTTTACTATCTAAAGTTCTAGGAACAAAAACTCTACCATGTATAGCAATGCCAAATAGGACTTAAAAAATATAAACCTATACATTTAACCACATTATTATTGATCTCAAAGTATATTAGTTTGCGTCTGAAAAAATGTTAGGACTCTACATTATGTTAAACCTATACATTTAACCACATTATAGCTAATCTCAATATATATTAGTTTACATCCGAAAAAATGTTAGGACACCATACAAATCATTTCTTCTACGTCATTACTAGATCACTAGATAACCAGCTGCATTCCTCGCATAACGTCACAGGAAAAGACTCGTGAAATTCAAAGGGATGAGACCACCAAGGCACCGATAAGACACCTTGTCAAATAAGAAACAGATCAACAAATATAGTGGCGTGGCATGGTATCACATAGATGAGTACCTAATATCCACGTGCACTCAATATATACCAGAATCTAAATGCACCATATATACGTTGAATTTTGTTTTAACCTGAATCAGATATGGGATCTAATTTCAAATCTTGTTCGTATTTGATTTGGATATTCGCCAACTTGCATTGCCTAGATCGACCTGTTGATCTAATTTCGAATCTTCTAAAGTTTACACACATCTCTTAGCCGCTCCAACTTCTTTATCAGTCTTGGAGACTGGGAATGATCAAACGCCTGGAACCAGCAAACCTGCACATGCTGCATGACAAACATCTCCATATACAAAATTCTGTAAGGCTGTCAATTTTACACAGGAAGAATTTCTAAGATAAAGACATAATTACATACCTTTTTCCGACGCACTGTTTAGCTACTCAATTTCACATGCATATTTTATTTGAATTTTACAAGGTCAAACTTTGCCCCCCAGTTTACTCTCACGGTAACTTGGTGCACAAAAATTTAACACTACCACGGTTACAAAACCATAGATAAAAACTACATCTACCATGAGAAATAACAGGCAAGGAATTAGTCAATAAGATAAGCTTGTTTGATGCCATAGAATTGCCAGAACCATTAATAGACCTCAAATAACAAAATTACATGTCATTGTATAATTTTTCACTTAATCAAACTTCACATTTAATCTAGGAGGAGCTTTCATTGAAGTATAGGCAGAATCAATTCTGACGATAGAAAAAAAAGAAAATTCTTTAAAGAATCACACTTTTCCGACTTATGAAAATAATTGTCGGCCTGAATTGGGATTGTTGGGATGAGTGGGTGGCCTACTAGGAGTAGGAATCGGAATAACCGCTAGTTCCTTCAATGAAGCAGCAGCAGTAGAATCATCATTTAGCATAGACTGCCAGCATTGAAAAAAGTTGAACATGTAGCAAGTCTCCGTGACTGTTTTAGCAAGTCCATAAAATGGCTGTGCACAATTTTATGCACCCGAATAAGAATAAAGTTCATGTTTTATGGCCAGGACCACAGAAAACAGATCTCATATGATAACATGAGCATATTGTGCAACCCACTTATATCTGCTGATCTAATTTGTTGAAAAATGTCAAATTTATTTTTTTCATTCACATTGGCCTAGTCACAAGATACATCATAAGTTCATTTATCAATGGCAATATACGTCTCCAATTGTATTATGAAGTCCCCTACTTGGCATTTTCTACTCTCCCAACTCAATCGCTACACATACAATACACTTGACCCATTTTACCAGGTCCTAGGAAGTGAGGTCTGCGTTTTCTGCTGCTGCATTTGTCTTCAACATGTCATCAGCCTGTTTCAATTGCACCTGCCACAATACAGCAATAGATGAAATGGTGATGCATTTTTTGAAAAAAGGAAACATGTCATAGTTTCAGGATTGTAACAGCAGAAGTTCTGGACCAGCGGTATAGGGAAATTTCAATAAGTTTTGTAGCACACTAAATATAAAGGTAAACTTTTTCGTATGATATGGCTAGAATACATGCATGCGCACATCCATAATTTACACCATAATATTAACTTTTACAAGCTCATAATTAGTCATTATCTCATAGACCATAATTCATACTTTATATTTTGATATTAATGTATACTACAAAATTAATCCTCAACCTCTCATTTTCGGAGGTATCGGGGAAGTATATAGAGTGTATACATGAAGTACTTGGAATATTTTTTAATTTTGAAAAATAAGATACTTAAATATAACTATAGAACATGTATCTAAAAAGTATCCGACGAGCATCAATATCTGATACGGACACGGGATGTGATAACCCTGGTTCCTATATATTAGCAAGAAAAGAAAGGACAAAAGAGCAAAGAAGAAATGAAAAGTAGAAAGATGGGGAGAGAAGTAGAGGACACTGGCATTCTAAGGGTCTAGAAGTGTTTTTGTTAAGAAAAATGATAGAAATTAGATTTTGGAAAGGGCTCAAGAATGGAGGAAGAGAAGAAAAGAAAACATGCACATGCACGCCTGGGGCCCTGAGGATTTGGTGGGGGTGGCGGTGCTCTGATTCTTATTTTCAGGATTTGACCTGACCGTCAAGTCAAAATATGACATTCTTCTCAGGCCTATCAGAGCAAGTTGTGGTTATACTGGGAACCATACAACTCGCATGTACCACTAGTGGAAATAAGACAAAAAAAAAAAAATGTTACCACTAAATGGGGGAAAGCACAAAATTCAACAAGCAAAGCAGAGGACCCCCATAAGCATTTCCTAGCATCACCCGGAAGCTACTCTTCAAAGTATTCGTTTCAGAGAAGAACTTTTCAATTGTGTTTGTTTTAAAAATGCATGTTTTCTGCTTTAACACATAAAGCAGTTGAACCCACCCCCACCCAGCCACCCCTCTAAATAAAAAGCATTTCCTGGCATCACCTGAGAGCTACTATTCAAATCATTCTCTTATAGAATCATTTTTCAATTATGTTTGTTTTGAAATGCATATTTTCCGCTTCAAAATCAATAAAGGAAATAATGTTGAAAAAGAGAAGATTCGACTTTGAATTTTCAGGAAAAAGAACTACCTTGGTATATTTAATCTATTTCTTCAAATATCCTAAGTCTCAACCATTAGGGTAAAAGCAAAATACCGGATAACATTACAGGAACCTTAATGATTGTTATTATATAAGAAAGCCAACACTCAATAGGAGTCTGTTGCACTCATGATTTGCATCCAATGTCTTTTTTTTTTTGAGCAAAGCACCCCATGACAAGTTATCATATTTATAGTTGACATAACAAAGCTCGTCAAAGATTGAACTTTCTAAGACATTTTCAAGTCATCAGTCCATGATTTTCCATGCACCAATAAAATAAAAATCTGGCAGGAGTAGCAAAACAAGGCAATTTATGAGAATTTTACCATTGTTGAAGAAGCATAAACAGCATTTATCTCTCTCTTTGCAAATGATGGCAAGATGAATGCAGCTTTGTGCATCTGAAAAACAGCAAATAGGTTACCCAACTTGATGCCATGTAATATTAACTTTATGAGCAGCCAGCCAAATCACTTAAAATTTAGAAAGAAGAAATAAAAAGAAAGTGCAAGAAGCCAGTGAAACTATAATTATGGCTAATGGAAATTTTAAACCGTTCCTAACAATAACAATACCTCTGAGTTATAGAATTTGACCTCTCTCCCAACCTTGATTGCTCGTTCCTGCTTCTCAATTGGATTTATAGGGTTCATGAAGTTAACTGGCGGGCCATCCTTTGCGCATAATAAAAACCCAATTGCACCACTGCATTTACATTTAACATAGAAACATCAAAGAAAGCGAATCTAAACTGTAGCCATTCCATATTGCTAAGATTGTCTCATAAGGTACAAACATTGGTGGAGCCAGGGGGTTGGGGGTGCAGTTGGCCCCCTGGATTGGAGAAATGTCTCAGATATTTGAGAGTGCTATTTGCTCCATTTTATTGCTAACTGATGTCATGCACTCCTATCATGGCAGTCAAGGGGAAAAAAACTTTTGGAGTAGCTGTAACAGTCCACAACTACTCATCTCTTTTGGAGTTAATTCAAACTTTTCTATTTAAATCATGATTCTCATTTAGATATGCATGATCTCAAGTGGGAAACTTTACTGGTTCCTTCTGAACGAAGAACCAACTTATAATATGATTTTTTTTTTCAAATGCCGAGTAAAAATCTTGGGCCATTAGATTTTTGATAGATAAAGAGAGTTAGTATTCTTTTAGCCTCATCCCTTAACAATGACTCTTTTTTTTTTCTTAACCCGATCATGATCTGCCCGTTTTTGGCTTTCCGGTTCAGGATAACTTGGCAACCATCTTGGAATAAAGGAGATAAAACAGAACCTGTGAAGAGGCAGCAAGCTTCTTGCAGTCATATGCCCTTACCAAGTTCCAAGAGAGAGAGAGGAGGGCTCGTCGTTTTCATTTTATCTTATTATTATTGTTTCCCTTGTGCATGTTTAACTTTTTCTTTTATATATAGTCATTGCACTGTTTTTGGTTAGAGCTTTTGTTTAAAATGTTATACATACAAGAAACAGTGGTCGGTGAAATATTACAGACTTCTCACTAGGGATCAATTTATTTTTCATTTATCTTCTTCTTTATTATTTTATACTTCTATCTTATACTGGCTTGCTTGTATTATTTAAATGAACACTTCAATAGATTTTAATGAGATGTATTTTTTTATAATTTTGTTATTCCTCTAAAAAAACTTTTATGTTGGATGTATTCATGAACAGTAGTTATCAGGATTGTCCCAACTTACATCATATCCTGGATCAGCCACTGGCTACAAGGAGCGAAGACGATTGCTGACCATCATCAACTTCAATGAGTTAGCCAACTATTCTTTTGTTATTACAAACTGTTCAGTAGCAATCTTGAGATTACAGAGCCACGTAAAGAGAAACACTTGGAGTTGAAAAGCAGGACCAGATATTAGTAAGAGAGAACTCGAAGACAATGCAGATAGCATCAGTGAAAGGTGATTTTGCTACTACAATTGACAGTGACTGCTGCCCATATTAGGAATTAAAGGGGTAGGAGGATTTGAACGAGCCAACCAGTTGGATAAGGAGTATCATGGTTATTGTTTCCCTACAGATACCCGAAATTTTTTCTTTTCAAATTTAACATTTACATGTAACTGCTGAAAAAAATTGCAGAGACAAACAAAATGCTAGCATACAAGCAGTCATAAGTCAGTCTATATGTTTCACAGGATTAAAAACAAATAAACTAGAAAAGTTTCCCCTGCGGAAAACTTAATATACCTTTCTCTCCAGGGAACACATCTTAAAGATAAAATCATATAAACAAGATTACATGTTCAAACTGATAGCAAATCCCTTCCCCCAAAATTAAGGGGAAAAAAAAGAGTTAGAATGTTTAAGTAAGTTGTAAAGAAATTATCTCAAATTGATACACTAGCTAGTACAGTATAGCATAACAAGATGGCAAATAATCCAGCAAGTTACAATTTATGATGACGAGAACAAATAATCATAATGAAAGTTTTCCTTCAGGTGAAAAAGAGAGATGTTGCTACATAAAAAGTCCCAATACTTTCAATTTTTCAACTCATTGCTAAACAATTTATACAATATACTACTAGACAATCAAAAAACCTTCAAATAATTCAAAGGTTGGTTCTTGAACTATTCACAAATTAATTTTAACATATTCATGAAACATTCACTACTAAGAATTCATTAATCAGCAAATGTTCACAGATAAGTGATTGCTAATGTCATCATTGTTGTTGTCAACCTATGCTTATTGCTTGGCGACAGAGTACCAGGATACCATTGTAGCATTCTTCTTTCTTAAATTCCCATCCACGTGACCATCTAACTCTCCATATTAATATTTTTTTACATTTTCCTAAATTCAAGATTTTATCACTAGCTGAATTATTCTTCAATATCAAACTTGTAATAAGGCTACACTTGGGGGCTATATGGATGCTTGGCTACCTCAGTCACTAAGTTATAAGAGGCATCACATAGACATGGATGCCATTCATCCATAGAGCCCTTGCCCACTTTCATGCACCAAAATCAGCACGTTGTAATCATTTAACATGATTGGGTGCTGTATGCAATACCAAACTGTCTAATGGAGACTTCTGTCCAAGTGTTAAGTCTATCTATGCCCAACCTGAAGTAGACTCCTGATATCAAAAGCTTCAGGAGGAACCAGGCACTCTGTTACAGACATAAGAGAAACAGAGTGCAACATTATTGTAACCGCCATTGTGCCAAACATCATGTTCGAAAGCTTCTGAGGATCAGATAAAGATAACCAAAAACTATTCTCAAAAAAAGAAAAATAAAACTGTAAAAGTACCTAGGATATGTGGGTACACTTGTCCAGGCATATCGGACAGAACCCTTAAATGTTTCAAGACAAATAGAAAGCATATCCTGAATAAGATGGGTATGCAGCCACATGCTTTCTGCTTGATTACAAAGAACACCACCAGGCTTTAATGCCCTTGCAATTGTGTCAAAAAATGGCCTTTCCACAAGTTCCTGAGCTGGCCCTGTAAATCAATGGGGGGAAGGTTCAGTGTGCAACACTAATGATAAATGTACTAGAAAAAAGAAACATAACATTAAAGAAAGCACAAAAGGAAAAGCAAGAAAACATTGATTCCAGACTTCTTCAGTTGCATAGAGTAACATGCTTTTATGAAGGTGCCAGGGAGCACCATGGTTTGGCTGTTCTAGTCGCATGTGGATATGCAGTCGTCTATATAACTAATTGAAGACTATTGGAACCATTTCAAAAATAAATTATTGAAGTCACAATAAAGATGCTTTCTTTCAAAATGACTTCGGTGAGCAAGTGCTGAACTCGATGAACTTTTTCATAAGGGCATTAAACCAATAAACGTAAGAGATGACATCCGAGCATGGCAGCACATTTGGAGGCTCATATATGAAGAATACATATATACACTATAAAGATACTAATACAACAAAAATAAAAGTAGCAAAGAAAGACAGTATAACAAATAAATTTATGCTGTAATATATATATACTTAGAATTCATGTTAGAAAAAAAAAAACAATGATGTATCTTTGAAAAAAAAAAGTGTTGTAAAATGCAGTGCATATTGTTGCACAGGACATGCGGTCTCTTGACTGCCTGCGTTGCCTATATGCAATACTACATGCACTCATACAGCATATATTATAAAAAGGAAAAAAAACTGTCAGCTTAGCATTGCATGATTGCATATACAACCTGCTTAGTATCATAAAGCTACATATGTGAGCCCATTGCATTCTGGAGCTGCATATATAGCCCACTCTTACGTGGGCCATGAGGTGATGATTAGGTTTGATATGGGTTTCAGGTAGGCCTAATACAAGCATTAATAGTGATAAAATATTGACTATGTCATAGTCAAGTAATAAGCACTAATTATTAGCTGTTATTGTTATTAATATTGCTATTATTGATCCACAAAAATTTACCCTCATAGATATTGTTATTAATATCTTTTGACTCAATATATGTGGGCACCTGATATCTATGAGGGTTCACCCACCCCGGTGACAGCATTCCTTTCTATTGCGCCTAAAATCTCTATTTTTGCAAATATGTCACGTGTTTCTATTGTTGAAGAAATAAGGTCCGTTGCTGATTTCAAAGAAAAGGAAAAGAAAACGGATCGCCCGGCTACCCTACCATTTGAAGCGAAGAGGCCAACATTTCATTTATATCGAGCGTCCCATCGGACGGATCGAAGGATCCTCAGACTCCCCAAAAAACGTCGTGTTCAAATAGTTCCAACCTTTTTTGAATCTCCATTTTCACTTGACATATCCCCGCTGCTTGGGCGTCCCTGTAGAAAGGAACTCAACTCAAAACGAAGCGAAAACTACTGCTTACTGCTTTGGCCGCTACGAAAAGAGGATCTAAGACCAAGTGTTGGCACCCTCCAACTGAGACAGTTCTAATCTGACAATTGTGTCGCGATCGGTCTTTCGGTCATGGGCAACCTTATGAGCACAGACCCAACAACAGGTGTTACTGAGCGTGGACGGAGTCCGTTACAAGTCTAAGATTTTGAAGTTGCCTTCCAATGGATAAACGTTAGTACCCGTGGATAGAGATGTTTTCCCAATGATTGATAGATATACCGGGGAGATAGTTTGGCAAGCAAGATCTTCTACTGGAAATGAAGCTGTCTTCTACGGGAGAAACTTCATCGGATAGGCCGGAGTGAGGGAGCCCAGTAATATATTATTTTTTTGTTTTTATTGTACTTGATATATTATACTTATTTTAAAATAATTAAAAAATAGTAGCCACATATACCCACAAACCACATAAGCTGCAAAAACACCTAAGGCAGTTGGATAGATGTCATAGTGTGTCAAACCAAAGCAAGGCCGCTTGAGTAGCATTTACATACCCAAGTGATTTACCAGAAAAATAGAATCAAGTGATCAAAACTAAGATCGCTATAGGTGAGATAAGATGGCACTGAAGAAGCAAAATGGAGCATAATTGTTTACGTTGCAAGCAGAATAAGACAGCAAAGGCAGTTGGATATAGGGTTGTCAAACAAGCAAGCTGTTCGTAAGCAGCTCATGTTCGGCTCATAATTCAGAGGGAAATAAGCTTGCTTAATTAGTATAAGCTGAATATAAGCAAAGATTATGAGCTCAACATAAGCAAGCAAAACAAAAGCTGGACCGCTCGCTTATAATCAAGATAAGCCGTCTCAGTAATGAATACCTTGTATCGAAACCACATTATCACTGTGTCGGTACGGTACAATTCAGAGCCTATTCGGCGTATCGAGTGTTATTACACCCCTCATATTGTATACCGGTACCAAACCGGTACGTTACAATATACTCCATACCGCCTAGTTCGGTACAGTACAGCGAACCCTTGCTTATAATCATCTCAATATAGCTCAAATATATATTTTATATTTTCTGTTATTTTTATTTCTAATATAAAAGTATTTCAGATACAGATGATGTCTAAGAGTTAAGATCATTAACTTGAAGGAGATCAAGTTATATCAGAGTTTTAGTTTTCCCATCTACTGGAATCAAGACCAATGGTTGAGACCAAAATCCTTTTAAAAAAAGGGGATCCAAAGAGGGGAAACCCAAGATCAGCTCTAATCTTTCTCTTCTCTCCATTATTTTTTCCCTTCCCCTTCCTTTCCCTTCTCTCACACTCTCTAATGGCAGCAGCAGCAAGCCATAAGATCTCATCTCTGTGTCACCAACTTCCAGCCAACAATCTCCTTGATTTCTGCAGGTCATCGATCTCACCGGCCACTAGATCTTCTCAGCCCCTTCATCACCCCAGCTTCGCTTCCATTTAGAGCTCCGCCTCACCATGACCACCTTTGTCATATCCGTGGCCACCCCACATTTCTTGATTGATGGCCCTAGATCTTGCACCGCAACCCCCCCCCCCCCTCCGAAAAAAAAGCAATCAAGCTAATCGAGCAAGCTCAAGTTCTAAATGACCCATGCTCAAGCCATGTTCTCTGAGCTGCAGTTGAACTCAAGCTGAGCTCGACCCAGCCTAGTTGTCAATCAAACCGAGCTGGAGCTGGGGTCAGCTCGCTCAAGTTCAGCCCTTTTACACCCCTATTTGCATGTATGTCACAGTTGGTGTCAAAGCACAGCAGGGAACCCAGCTTCTACGTGATCTACTGGAAGAATGACGTACCCCACAGAGCTGCAACATGAAAGGGTTGATAGAACCATGCCAGTAGAATGAAGCAGCTAGCAAAGTCAGCTGGCCACAGAGCTAGCCGGCTAGCAAAGTCAGCTTGAATGATGTACAATGACATGCAATTTCAACAGAACAGATGATGTCACCAATATGCATGCTATTGATGTTGACAAGTAATTGAACAATGATTTGTTCTAGGCAGGGAAATGAAGGTTATGAATCTCAATGAAGGCACCAACAAGGGGAGATGAAATAAAAAAGTAAGTCCAGATGGCAATGCACAATGAAACATGAAGTTATGAAGCACCACCAAGAATCACTGATTGGTGCAACAATCATACCAACAAAGAAAATAGAGTTCCACTATGGAGCCAAAATGATGGTGGAAAGAAAAATATAAGGAAAACCCTACTACATGTTTTTTTTTAAAAAAAATCAGCTTGAAGTAAACACAATAGAATGAAGATGCTGCAATGGATGATGCCATCCAAGATTGAGATGTGAATCGGAGACAAGATTGTGCAAGTTTTCAACAGAAGATGATAGGTCGAGCAAAGGATTTCTCGCATATAAGGTCATTAAATTGAAGAGAAAAGGCACGATGTGCATAAAGTTCATAACATCTCAATGGGTCAATACACATAAGATTGCTTGGACCTCAAAAAGTTTGGGAGAAAAAAGCCCGATGTGACCTACAAAAAAAAGATGGATATCACTAGCAAATAAATGGTGGATTCTCCCTCTCATGGTTCATCGTACTGACTCGAACCAGGCAGTATTGTGCGTACCATATTGTACCAGTTCGGTACCGATACACAATATAGGTGGCGTACTAACACTTGGTACAACGAAAAGATTCCGTACCGACACTGCTAGTGTGGCACCAGTACGGGGTCCAGTACCGAGATGGAGAACCTTTCTCCCTCTAATCATAAAGGGTTACAGAAGACCAAAAGGAAAGCTAACACAATACTATACTAGCCAAAGGAGGAACATCCCACAACCTAGATGTGTTGACCTTATGAAGTTTAAGCAACTATATAACAGAGATCATGAAGCGTTACAAACGACCGAATATTACTATGTGACTGGCTGAAGGAGGAACATCCCACAGCCTAGATACAGACCATATAAAGTTTAAGCACCTATACAAGTGGGAACATCATCAATAAGGCCGACCAGATTATTTTAAAAAACAATAATTCAATTACATGCAAAATAATAAAAAGATAAGGAGCACATATAAAACAGCATGGTAGGGAACAGCACTTGTACATTCATATCTAATAGTGTTAGTGATTACCTAACTGAATGATACCATTTGACATTGTACATCTATGTGTAATAATAATTCCACTACCCCTGTAAAAATACTGACAGCTTTGTACGTCTGTGAATATAAATTATTGGCTATTGCCTTCTAATAGATCATTTAAGTTTTGAGCAGCCTGTTGCAACGATATAAGAAGTGATTTCTTCTAAGCAAAGATAATATTTTAAAGATTTAGCATCTAGACATGAAAATTTTCACCCTCAATGATTTCTAGATGAACTATAACACCATTATAAAATTTACCTGAAGAGAAGTGGTAACTGCAGCTCACCTATTGGATCAGAGGAATCAACAATGATGGCATCATACATCCCTTCAGGAACATTTTGCATATACTCAACAGCTGTAAGAAGCCCACATATTACCCAGGAAAATGTTAAGCATAAGTAGGTAAAGCTGCAACTAGAAACTAATTGCTTATATGACTTCACATTCCATAATAACAGTACACATTGACGCAAATTGCCAACCACAGCAATGCCATAAATACAAACTGCTCAATTAATGGCATGCATATGCCAATTTCTTAACATACCATCACCAACATGAAGTCGAACTCGAGGATCCTCAAACCCAACAGATAGATGTGGGAAGAATTCTTTACAAACCTGCATAACACATACATATTTAACCACAAAAGAGAATATCCGTGACATGAGAAGGTAAAGAAATTCCTAACACACTCACATCTATCACCAGCTTATCTATTTCACAAATATCTATGACCTCCACAGAACTATGTCTAGAAACTTCTCGAAGCACACCACCATCACCACCTCCAACGACTAAAACCTGCATTGAATAGTCTTGTTTAGCTTGTCATAGCATGAATAATTGCTATTTGTATTGTAAAAATCAGTGCTAACACAGGATAAGAGACATTTTAACATTACAAAAACAAGAAAAAAATTCACTAAAATGCCATACATATAATCAACCTTACCTCAAGATCTCTGGATCCTTTGTCCATTCTGCCATCTAGAATCAAACTGCCTACTTCTAAACCACTTATTAGTTTATGTCAGCTCAAATTACAAGAGAGCTAAATAAATCCAGCAAGCTACAGCCCATGCCTAAAGAAACTTTTAGAACAACATATGCCATCTACGAATCTATCAAATCTTTAAACATTGAAACTTGGAACAGCATTTCACACCCTCTCTTTGCATTGATTCTTGTTATCACTATCATTTTCATATAATAAAACATTAGATCGTCATGAACACAATTTCAAAATTATAATATACCTATAAAAATGTATCATTATCATAATGTTCTTAGAATAACCTACAACAAGATGATGTGTAACTGAAGTTGATGTGCTCATTAACGTAAATCAATTATAAAAGCTCAGAAGCATGTCCAATAGCACTAGAACAAATATCCTTCTCCACAAATGTAAGGTGGGTGGAAAAAACCTCCATCTAATGCAAGAAATCACCACCACCTTCTCTCTTCTATTGTCGACCTCTTTGACTTTACTATGGAAATATGATACAAAAGAATTATTAACAAGTCCCACTTATAGTGAATTGATGCAATGACAAGTGAATTAATAGATTCATGATCTTAACATTAACCTTCTAATGTTAACATGGAGAAAAAAGTGAATATCATCATCAAGCACAAACAGTCTTAGCATTAGCATGAAATCACCATCACCTTCTCTCTTCACCTCTTTGTTCTTCCTATAGAAATATGAAACGAAAGAATTACTAACAAGTCCCACTGATACTGAATAGATGAAGTGGCAAGTGAACTAATAGATGCATGATCTTAACATTAACTTGTAATGTTAACATAGAGAAACAAAGGCATATCAGCTTAAAGCACAGATGGTAAAATGTGATGTCACACCATGCAAGTGCCTAACCATGGAAGCTACAAGTGCAGCATGCTGTCTTTCGCAGTTTGAAAATTTATCAAGTACCAAAAGTAATTAGACAAAGAAAGGCTTAGAACAGTAAAG
Source organism: Phoenix dactylifera (assembly GCF_009389715.1). NCBI lineage: Eukaryota > Viridiplantae > Streptophyta > Magnoliopsida > Arecales > Arecaceae > Phoenix > Phoenix dactylifera. Next base: position 18,757,997 of record NC_052399.1, on the reverse strand, counting down.
TTACATGTTTGGGGGATGGAATTGAACACAGAGGAAGGTGGGCAATCATCTCCTGGTAAGCACATTCATCTTTATCCGTCAGCTGGACAATGCCATCAAGCACAAGCACTTTTCCATATGTCTTAGACTGCATAGGAAAGCAGCATAAAAGAGAGCTCAAAATATTCAAGATAGTTAAATGTCTACAAACAAGATTAAGAAAAACCTCAAAAACCAATATTTCTTGGTACTCTGACCTCCCCTGGTATAGAATCTTCTCCACTTCCAAGGAATGAGTTTCTCCTGTATGCAGCAATTAAATTCACATGGAATAGATATAAGAATTCACAATTCGATATAGGTCAACATTGAGTAATATGTTGTAATGCACAAAAGAAATCTCATATATGCACAAAGCAAATGATAATGCTACAATACAAGGGAGTATCAAGCAAAAAAGATTCAACGTTAAAGTTCATATTGAACCTATTTTTGCAGACAACAGAGCAAATGGTTTAAGCTATGCATAGACATCATGCCAGATTGGTATCACCCAAGGTCCGCAATCTCAGTACCGCATACCATATCGGTATTTTACAGGTTCGGTACGGTACGATACGCATCATGTACCGAAATAGCTTTCAACCACTTTTCTCAATTTTTATCTTGGTACGCCTCAATAAAGGTCGGTACGTTCGGTACGCCTCGGTACAGGTCGGTGTACGCCTCGGTATGAGGCGGTATGGAATGGGGTACAAGGCGGTATGGGGTTTGTACCGATTTAAAATTGAGTTTTGTACCAGTTTCCTCTCGGTATGGTATGATATGCCCCGTATCTAGCAATACGGGGTGGTATGGCAATCCTTGGACTATCACCACAAAACACAAAAAAGATTTGGTAACTCCAATATAAGGCCAACTATGAAAAGTGATAGTCAAAAAAGGAGTTAATGCATACTAACTTGCCAACTATAAAGTGCAATCAAGTCAATTAGGGATGTTATGGCTATCTTCATTAGAGGGGAAAAAATCATATCACAGACATGGACATACATAATCAAGATCATAATACATAAGATGAATATCTCACCAGGCTGAGGACTAGAGGAAGCCTTAACTTTGTAGACCAATTCAGAACTTAAGCAATCCTTATCCAAAAGGACAAACAATCTAAAAATATGGTTCAACAAAATGAGTTTGAAAATTCAAAAATTAATGTCCATCATAGTGAAAGTTTCCCTAGAACATTTGAGGAGCTCCTAGAGAATATAAATATCCTAAACTAAGAAACAAGCCAAGCACAAATACGTATCCAGGTATATCTGATACCTCAGCATCCTTGCAGGGCTCCAATTGAATATAAATATCTTAAAACTTCAAGGCATGCCTCGTCATGCGAAGAATTAATAATTTCTTAGGGTAGGAATGCCACATCTTGTAGAAGTATCATACCAGAACCTGAATATAACCTAGTAAATAACAAACAATTTGCATAAATATTCATTTACTTAATGGCAAGGGTCTCAGTATGATGAGGATATGGTCCAGATACTCCTCACATGTTTTGAATGCTTTTGGCATTTGTGGGGTTATTGGCTGAGTCAGGTCAAGCAAGTCCATGACTAGAAAAACCATATATACATAGATGTGTATATATCATATATACATAGATGTGTATATAGAAACTACACAAGCGCACACACTGAACATGAAATTTAAGAGAGGGTACCTGGCCACATAGGATTATTGTAGAACAAGACCTTGCCAGCTTTACCTGCAACAATTCCATAGCAAGGAAAAAAGAACTGTAAATTAAACCACCTCATATACCTATCATCATTGTCAGGATAATAACAAAATTCAGATACAAATAACAGATAATAACCCGAGCATGACCGAGATTCTGTGAACCACCCTGATACCACAGTAGCATGACATTTAGCCTCAGACTCTGGCACCGAAGCCCTTGCCTTTAAGCAGCAAGGAGGAATGACCTTTACGGAGCCATTTCCCCCACTTCCATTTGTTTCTTGCATCCTATCCAAATCTTTTCCTGCGCCACCTCCCTCCATGTATTCTATTTCCTTTTGCCGTTTCAAGTATCTCACCAAGTCAGAAAAGAAAGCAAACGAGCATGAGCTACACGGAAGAAAGATTTTATTTCCCAAAAGGAAGACACCAAAAGGAAAAAAGCAGAGAAAACTAGAAGAACATATATAGATCTTGGGAAAATTCAAATCTTCAGGAAGAATCAAAATCATCTCCATTGAAAGGACCTCAAGAAGCAACTGAAAAAAGTACCCAGAACGCTACAGATCAAGAAATCAAGAGCCTCTAGCCATTGTCCAAAAAGAATGAAACTGGACACTTATCAAAGACTCTAATGAGAACCAACCATGGAAATCTAGACAAACAAAAGCGAATTTTGGGAAACCTTCAAAAAAATCTTCCGAAACAGGCAACAAAAACAGCAAAAGATGTTCTAATATCACAATCAACCCCGACATAAAAATAAAGAAGCAACTGACTAGCAACCACGATACGAATCAAGAAATCAAGAGTCCCTCACCGTTATTCAAAAACAAAGAAACCGAACATGAACCGCACCGACAAAAGAACAAGAATGCAACCAACAAGCATAAATCGCAATGACGAAAGATTAAAAACGCAACCAAACATGAATCACCACTGAGAACGATCTGATTCTCCGAAAGAAAGACATGATACAACAAATCAAACCCAGCCGACCACAGAAACCTCGAAGAAGAGAGAGACAAATCGGAGAGAAAACTCCAATAAATCTTCGAAAACGAGCAACTAAAACAGCAAAAGAAAAAACCATAAAAACCTAGAAGATCACGTACAGGAAGTAACCGACAGTTATCCACAAACGCAAGAATCAAGAAATCAAGATTCGATTCCCCTGCCACGCTAACTGAAGCGTCTCCAGAGCGAGATCGCCGACCAACGACCTAGGGTTTCACCGAGCCCTATTGGAAGCGTAAGAACTCAGCAAGAAGTCCGAGAAAGAGAAGGGAGGAGGCGATCGGCTCGGCTTACCGGGTTCCAATGGCGAACGAGGGAAAGAAAGGCGTCGACAGATGCCTTCTTGGAGAAAGAGTAGGTCGCTTTGGAACTCCTTATGCTTCTCCGTTATCGAGTAAATTACCCTTATAGCTCCCGCCCGCTCCCTCTCTCGGTCTCACTCACTGTTCGAGTTTTCGAGATGCGATGTCGGAGCGGGCAGGGGGAATTTATAGAGGTGGACGGGGATCATCACCTCTTTTCACGAAAAGACCGATTTGCCCTCAATCCGTTTTGGTTCGGTCTTCGAGGCGCGAGTCGACGATAGCGTAGTGCCGTGACGACGAACTCCTTTTCAATAACCTTCACGGACTTCCTTCATCATCAAAGAGACGGCGTCGCGTGATTGGTGGGCGCTACTGACAGCGTGTAGATAACTTTCCGAATGGGAATGGTTGTGAATGCTTGCCACCGCCGTATCGCTCCATTATTCCAAAAAGAAATAAGGGCGACGTCTCCTCTACCCAAAAACAGCCACGGTTTTGGGCCCGGCCCACCTAAACTTTTTGGTCCGCGGCTAACCACCGCGCTGCCACACGTTCTCGGAACTTAGAGGAGTGCTACGACGAGAGGCCTGTCCTTTGTCAGCTGTCGGAGGCAGCATGGTGTTGCCTTAGTGATTAAAGATCACGAGTTTAGGGTGATTATGGCGATAGAGCGGGGCAACTTTGAGTTATCAATTATGAGGGCGGGACTCAAAATTGCTTGGGAGGATGCCGAGTTCTAGAAACTCGGTGCATCATCCTAAAGAGAGACTCAGTAAAAATAATTAAATAAATTCTACAGTAGGAATCAGAGGTGTTCGATCGCTTCTAGAGGACATTCGGCGTGCTACAAAAATATGACGTCTACCAAATTTTGTATATATTTCGAAAGATGAATGCGCCTGTTGACGGGATCATTATTATTATTTTTTTCTCTTCTGCTGCTGCTCATCTTGTGCAAGTGATTTTTTTTTTTTTTTTTTTTTTTTTGGGAGGACTGGAAGAGCCACGTACCTTTGGATTGGACAAAAACCATCAAATATCATCGCGCATCTCTTGATTGGAAGTGCATGTTGAACGTATGCCATCAATTAGTGGTTACTATTCACAGACACGACATGTCCTCAAAGATGAGGAGCTGCGTCCTAGGAACTACTATAGCCAAAGCGATCGATTTTTAAGTGCACATGGATTCGAAGAGTTTTTTTTTTTTTTTTTTGCCATTGCTTTTAATCTGAGTACGTTCCTTTCGAGAAAATGATGGTGTTTTTTTTTTATTATTTTAACAATATATTTTTATAGGTAATGCGCATCATGATTGTGATTGGGAGGTTTAGACTTTATGCTACGTGCGACATTACAAGATAATTAATGCTTCATGTGCATCCGTTCCACATCTAGCTATCCACATATAATGACAATATCTGGGGGGATTCAAGACCACAAAGTTAACAATATTTGTTCCCCTTCTTCTGGAGGCACTTTGACAATTCTAACAAAGTACGAAGATTATTTGTATTTATTGTGGTAGTCAAAAGAGAAAAGAGAGTGATGACTGGTGCTTCTTTGAGCCAACAACAACAAGAAAGAATAATAATAATAATAAATAAAAGAGACTAGTACTTCCACCTGCTTTTCTTTCTCCCTCCATTTCTTGATGAACATTAACAACCATTTTTTGAGAGGCTTGCCAACTAATTTCTTTAATAAAGTAGATTTATTTGTACTATAAAAAAATGAAAATTATAAATAAGTAGCATTTGTTTATTATAATCACAAGGTCGGTATTTTATTCCTTTTCTCAACTAACTTTTTTAGATTTTAGAATTGAGATCATTTCAGAAGATCTTTATTTAGTTTTCATATGGATAAAAAGTTTGGAAGGGAAAGAAATAAATGAATAAGATTATAGAGGAGGAAATCATGAATTTAGATCCGAAAATTCTAACTAAGGTCAAATTTTTTGATATCATGGTTTTACTTTTTTATCTATTTTCTTTAGAAAACCAAACATCCAACTGGATTAAATCACGGCATATAATTTTCGAATACTGTATTAGATTACAAAATATTATAATTTTTTTGTATGTCTATATGCAACCTCACGACTTAGGAAAGTGGTATTATGTGTGCTTCATATGTTTTTTTATTCAGGAGATTCCAAGTTGGCCCTCAACATTCAAAATAAGAAACAAGATCCTTGGGGCAGGAGTAGGTATGCCAGCTTTGTCCGCATATCAAGTACCTAATGAAGGAAAATATGACTACCCATCCTATCGTGTTTCACAAAGTTTTTTCTTCTTTCTTATAGATATATTTGGGAATGTTGAGAGGGCAAGGAAATAACTCCATCATTGGAAACGGGGGAGATCAAGAAGCAGAAAAATAAAATAGAGAGAAACAAAAGCCAAGGTATGAGCTACTAATTAGGATAAGGACTTTCTCGAGAACAAAAATCATATTGGGCGGGCATCATAGGATATCATATTGGGCGGGCACCATAGGATATCATATAGGACGAAACTTTTTTTGTCATATTTTTTCTTACATCCATTTTAAAGAAGAAGCACGGAAGTCAAATAAAGATAGAACTTCTACTACTAACGGAATCTGTCAATTTCATAACTTAAAAAAATTAAAAAAAATTACATATCAATAAAGACCATATGCAAAAATGACCGCCGCATCTTCTTTCTTCTTCGTCAAGTGATATACATTCATTAGCTTCTTGATACATATTATAAACTTATTTGATATACACCTAATAGCAACCAATACATACCTCCAAATAAATCATTACATAGTTTTTAGAATATGATGTCTACCAGTACATAATATATCTCTAGTTGATATACACCGAGCAATATAGTCATCCAATATCTCAATACATACTTTTAGATAAATCAATATATAGTTTTCAGGATATGATGTGTACCAGTACACACTACTTGATCAAGTAATACACACTTATCGGCTTCCTAATACATAATGCAAGCTTTTCTGATACATACTCAGCGGTAACCTGATATATACCTTTAGGTAATCGGTACATAGTTTCCATAATATAGTATCCGTCAGTACATACTGCACGGTCGGATGATATATACCTAACAAAACAGTCATCCAAGTTTCAATGCATACCTTTAGATAAATCGATATATAATTTCTAGAAGGAAGGAAGAAAGAGATTGGAAAAAAGAAGAAAGACACGTGGATGAGAGAGATGGCTTGATGAAGAAGAGGATAGAAGGAAATGTTTGATGAGGAAGAAAGAGGATGTAGATTATTTTTCTTCGCGCATGATCTCTCTGTATGCGTGCAATTTTTTTTGGTTTTCTTATAAGTTAGGAAACTGATGAACTCCATTAGTAGGAATTTTCTTATCTCTATTTGACTTTTGGATTTTTTTTTAAGACAGGCACAAAAGGAATTGTTTCAAATAAAGAGTCCAGCCCCATATTTTTTTTCCATGTTGCCCACCCTAGATGATTTTTGTTCCTCTCCAAGCATAATGCCAAAGACCTCCGAGATCTAAGATTGGTGGAAAAAAAAATAACCATAACTGTTGTCGAATTCAGAGACAAATTTTTTATTCCCAACAATAGATTTTACGTGTTTTAATTGCTCCACCTCTTAGCGTGCCCCGCCCGACAAACAAGGGCTTTCGAGGCTTGCTTTGTTGCAGTCTTCTTTTCTTCTCCTCATTTTTTTCCCCACTTTCTCATAACCACTCCCTAATCAAGGCGCTTAGTCCCTACTGCTTCATTGTAGCATGCCATATAATCTCACACAGATAATGCATATGGGAAATTGCTTCTCCTTTATAAGTTCTGGAGTGAATGATATTAAAACCTATCAAACGAACGGTAAACCCAAGATGGTGGTTATTGAATCTGCTACAAGCTTTGATTGCTAGTCTAGTTGTGGAATAGATCTTATGGTCTCAATTGCGTATTCGCGTGCGCACCCAAGGGCATGCATGCAGAAATATTTGTTTTAGAAAAGAAAGGGAGAGATCATCCAAATTTTATTACATAAAAACGTCACAAAAGAAATAAAATGATGCAAACAAAAGGATATGGGAAAGAGAGGGAGGAGAAAGGGAAGAGCATCAAGTTGGAAAAAGTAGGTAAATGTGCTTATGTTCGCCAATGTACATTGATTTGTTAGAGATTTATGGGCAGCAAAACTTTCCAGGGGAATTATGACGATTTCATATGTAGAAATGTGGTTTCCTCTTCTCTTCTGAATGGCTGGTACCGTAGCGTGAGTGCCATGCATGCCCCAATCCCTAGTAATGTACACTATGGCTTAATTTGATACAAAGCGAGGAACTTTATCAGGATTTGGCATGCCATAAATTCTCTTGAAAGAGAGGAGTCCCTCAGATGGTTTATGCTAAAGAAGACAGAATATTTTCACTATAGAACTGTTACGTTTTACCTCCAGCCGTTCCCAGCCAAACTACTACAAGCTGAAAGAATCTTAGAATCAGCAATCCTGTTGAGCATGCGTAATGTTCAAGCAAGATCTAATCTAAACAAAAACTGCGCAGTTTCAATCTCTCCTCTCTCTCTCTCTCCCCCCGCCTCTCTTAAATTGGAGACTAGAGAGGCTTCATTAATGGTAATGGCAGTAAAGAAGATGAAAAAGATACAAGCTAGCCCTGATCTATACAACCAAAGCTAGCCAAGATACTGCTTCATGATGAGAGAGCCCCTCTCTGGGACAAAGCCATGCACAAGTATTCAAAATATTCTGCTAGGAATGCTGCACCCCGTGCTACCATTATGAACAAACCTAAAGACAGATACCGCGGCTAAACTACCGCCCGTCCCCTATGGCCATAAATTTGTGTGAACATCCATCAAGCAAAGAGTTCAACAGTTTCCACCATCACATCCCTGGGCTTTCTTCTGAAGAGTCGCCAGCTAAAATTATCACCATCAATAATAACACGGTAAGGTGCTATTCTGTTCCATCCTGAAAAGTTTGTGGTGCATCAAGTCAAGGGTACTGGTCTCTTCTTCTTCTTCTTCTTCTTTTTGGGCACATAGTCAAGGGTGGTCTTGACGCACATCTTTCTTCTAAAGATCAGTGTTAGCCATCTTTTTGCATGCTCCAAGATCTTGCTCCATATGGTAGTAGCTAGTTCCAGTCTTCATAACTGCTCCAAATACTGAGATGTGCGCTAGTCTAGTACACATTCATGTTTGCAGATTAGTGGTGAGCTTGGGACGGTGATATCAGAACTTATTTGCTTTGTCTAAAGTTTAGATTATTTGTTGTTGATGCATATGTTTTCTGCAATTAACCTTAACTACCTCAGTCATACTCTATGTACAATGTTGTCAACTGAGAAGGTCCTTCCTGACTGTGCATTACTACTAAACTTACTGCTAAATCAGGTTAGGAAAGATCAGAGTTGAAGCACTCATATAGCAATACATGCATGCACACGCAAATATACAAGAAACACCATATAAGCAGAGGTATTTTAACACAACCTTTTAGAGAAACTAAACTTTCCACATCCTGACCCAGGAGCTTGTATGGCTATGAGCAATCTAACTGGGTCCTCCATGAAACAAAATAAAACATACTAACCCAAGTCTTATGATCCCTTACAGCAGTACTTATAACATGAAAATAGAGATAGAACAAAGATAACCATAGAGATGGGACTGCCAATGTCAAAGACTTAACAGGCGACTGCCATCCTACATTTTCTTAAGTTGAACTACCACCACACTGACATTGTCAAAGCTTTCTCGAGCTATTGCAAGCTCTGCCAACAAGGAAGCTGCTTGTGAAGCAGCAGGCTGGAGCACTACATTTTGGGATGTCGTGGGCAGCTGCCCTTTGAGGCATTGTCTCACAACCCGGCAAGCAAATTCATTGGACGCAACATCCCAAAGGCCATCACTTGCCAGTATCAGGAACTCATCTTCCTCAGTTCGATTGATAACACTAACTTCAGGCTCAGCGCTGACGAATGGTTTGAGGCAGTAGTCCCCTGCATCAGTCTTGCTTGTTAAGGAGAAAGACAACAGATATAAAAGACTATTTTAGGACTAACACAAAAATTTTCTAGCTACGATTAGAGTCATTACACTAAGATGCTCAGAAAAGATGCTTGACAACCTTACGGTTCTGAAGGTCATCCAAATTATGGGCTACCACAAACTTGTTAACAGCCTTTACGGTCAAGACACAAAACTCTCTGCATCACAACTGTTTGATGTGTCCATGTTCAGGACAGTCTCTCGGTATGCTCAACATTGGTCTCATATCATTATCGATGAAATGTGGAGTAGCTTGCCACCATCTAGATAAAAGAAGAAGAAGAAGAAAAAAAAGTAGCTCACCTTTGGACTAACTTTAGTCAGACTCACCCTAGTCTATACTGACTCTAGTATATATAAAGCTCACAGGTCCTCAAGCAAAAAGAAGTTAGTCAAGAAGTCAAGATCATTTATTGAGTGGATCTAGATGGAAATCATAGTTGAGCAATCTGGATAAGCATGGAAGGTGGAGATCTACCTATTGAGACAACTAGTTAACCCCTCATTAGTTGCTGACAGAGATAATTTCATCACAGGTTCAGATACTGAACTCGATGACATAAATGGCAGGCTTTATTTGGGAATGATATAGTTGAAGCACTTGCAATGAAATGTGCATTAGATTTCGTAGCTCATTGCTGTTTTGGGGAGACAGATTGTAAACCATCTGAGCTTGCTCTATCACCCGAGACAACGGAACCTAATTGAATGGAAGCAGAATAACCACAAAGTAAAGCATGTCTCTTACCAAATTTGCATTTCTGATAATATAAAAGCTCGCCAATACTGAAAATGACAACACAGTCTGAAAACTATGCATAAGATACATAGAATATAACAACATTGCAATCATGAAAAGAAACATTCGAGGAAACTTTCATACAACTGTGAAATAGTTAAATATAATTACAGAAAGCATCCGTTTTTTTTACCCCTTTTTAATTAATGATATCTATACAAGAGCATAACATATTTGTACATTAACCATCTTTAAACCGGAGGCAATTTGCAAGATGAATGGGCAAACAAAATTCAGGCATTAGGATAGAGGACAAATAAGGGTGAAGAATTGAAACTTAACAAAGGTAACGTAAATGATACAAAAGATCCAGAACTTCACAACTAGCTGGTGCAAGTCATCAAACTTCACAACCAGCTGCTCTATTAGTCTTTTCTTATTTGAAAATCTTCGTTCATGTCTAATACCACTCCACATATGCTAATATTTTCCATTTAGCAAGTGCTTTAATTTCAAGCAAACAAATAAGCTTCCACCTTATTTCACTCCACAAAGAGTAAAAGAAACAAGGTGAGGAGCATTACCATAAACAAATGAATGGTATACCCCTTAGGATCAATAACCAAGTCGAGGACAAGAAAATATCCACAGCAAAGAAAGTTGTGAAACAAATTTAAGCTCATGTGCATGGGATTCGGTTTAGCTATGACTAAAGTTGAAATATATGAATAGTGAAATTCAATTTTAGATCTGTTTTGCCATGTTTCTGATTAGTATAGATCAGAATAACTACTAGTATCTATAGATTAGTTCTACCATATATGAATTTTACATACCTAGGGCTCTCGAAGTTGCTAGTACTCCCATTACACGGTAACCATTCCAGTCAATGACTTTTCCCCCAGCCCGAATAAGCCTTTGCATCTCATCCAGCCGGTTAGGCTGTCCAGGAAGCATACAACTTGAGATTAGATACATCAAAACCAAGATATCAATTGTAACCTTCTAGCCAAATGAAAGAAAAAATTATTTTTCATTTTTATGAATATTAATGAAACAAGAACAACTCTGAGAATGTCATAAATTTAGCCAAAGGATATGATTTTTTATCTTTTATGAGAGTAATGAAACACAAGTCTGATTGTATTGTAAATTTGGCTAAAGAATCAAGGAAAAAAATTGAAATGTAATGCAAGCTTACCACACGAAATGGGGCTCAAGAATTTCTTCTTGCTTGGCAATCATCATACTTCAACAAAGCATGGATCATAGAGTACGAACAATTAGTCTTGATATCTTTTTCTGTCAACTTATGAGGTCTTCCGGTAATGCTTGGCAATCCTAGTGCCATGTTTACAGATCATTCACGCACTTGGAGTTCAATATTTATAACCTGACCTAATTACTCCTATCAACCAATATGTGGAACTAGACTGCAATAGGTGCGTCAGGATTGTCGGGACCTAGTAGTTCATAACCATCATCATAGTATTAAGAAGATGATGCTCGATACACTACCAAGTGGTATTTTCTTAGTGGAGTGCATCATGTATAATAACTATTATTAGTAACTTTGTATATGTGTGTTTGTTTGTGTACACATGCATCTAATTTTAGCAACTCCTCAACTCCAAGTTGAATAGATAATACCTATGTGATTCCAATATTACAACATTAAATTTGCAAAGCACTCATAAGAATTTTGAAAGCAACATGTACATAGAAGTATGCATGTGTCTATATACAAGCATATATATCTTCTACCTCCTCTCAACTGCAAGTTGTATAAGGTTATTTTTTAAGTTTTTAACTAATGCTTAAAAGTGGAGTTCCCATGCAAACCAGTTATTTGTGAAAAGTATTTAATAGCCAGTTTGCCTGGATATGGACAGTAAGCATTCTATGTTTCAGGCTAGCAGGGCTTAGCAACATGAAAATGTATCATAAATGGCTCTCATATTTGTCTAGAATAATCAAATTCATAATTGTAATTTATATAACAGTGAATGTTTCATACATTTCTTTTCTTCAATTTTTACAACATCACAAAATAGTAGTTGTTACTTTTGCCTTAAAGATTCTTCACATGACAAGACATTCAGCTCGTGAACATGATTTGACCCTTCACTAATACGAATTGATTTGAAGATATATGTAAGAGCATGGTAAATTTATATATACTATCATGTATAGGAATGCGATATGCACAGTATATCACACAGCTTGGGAATTGATGTGCATCGCATGCATATTAGAAGTCAAGTGGAATGTACATAATACTATGCTTGGTGTGGTACACGACATATTAGATTCCATTCAGGGCTCTAGATTTAGAACAAGTCATTATCTGATTGTGTTGAAATTAATGAATCGAATAAAAAAGGACCAACAAGAAAGAAAATTATCAGTGAATGAGCCTAATGACAGAAGGAATTAAAAGTCATTCCAAGGCTACAAGCAATGACATAGTTGTATATGCCAAATAAAGAAGAAATATCTCTATGTCCACATTGTCGACATTCATTGGTCAGCAAGTAAATCTAATGGCTTTTAGGAGAAAACAACTCATGGAAACAAAAATTATCATAGTTACATCCAATAAATAAAGAAGATATATTGAAGATATATATACACCTATAACCACCTTGTTGACATCCATTGCCTGGCAAATGAATCTCATGACAACAAAAGTTAATAGAATTGGACATAAGAAATATAGAAAATATGTCAAACATATGTCTTCTTAGCTAGCTACTTTATCAATGTTCATTGCTCAGCAAATGAACCTAACAACAACAAAATATTCAGATGGTTAGATATGACATATAGAGGAAATATACCTCATAGATAAAATTTTGATGTTCAGTTGGCGAAAGGCCCTAACGGTAACATAAAGTAAGATGGTTGAATACAACAAATAGAGAAGAATATCAAAGATATATTTCTTATCTTTATGGCCATGTTTTTGACATTCATTGCTTGACAAATTAAGCCAAAGGCAAAAATAATTACAAATAGAAAGCTAAATTCAGAAAATGAATTGCTTGGAGAATGAACTGAAGGGCAAAGGGAAAAAAAAATAATGCAGTTGGATATGTCACATAGAGAAGATATATTGAAGATGCATCTCTAAGGCTGCATTTTCAATATTCATTACTCAGAAAATGAGCCTACCAGAAACAAAATGTAACACACAATTGAGTATGACAAAGAGAAGATATATTGAAGATACATCTCTAGGGCCATGTTTTCGACATTCATTGCATGACAAATAATCCTAAAGACAACAACGGCTAACTTAACTGAATACGACAAATTGATAGGTATATTGAAGATACGTCTCTAGAGCCATGTTTTCAATGTTAATTGATCGAAAAATGAGCCTAATGGCAATAAAAGATTACACGGTTGAATACGATGGATCGAGAAGGTATATTGAAAATATATCTCTAGGGCCATGTGTTTGACTTTCATTGTGTAGCAAATGAACTAACGATAACAAAGATTAACACGTGTGGTTTCGACAAATAGGGAAGATACATTGAAGACACTTATCTAGGGCCACATTTTAGACCTTCATTGCTCAGAAAATGAGCTCGTTCATTGCAAAATGTAACACTATCGAATACGACAAATAGAGAAGATATTTATTTAAGCCATGTTTTTGTTGTTCATTGCTTAACAAATGAACGTAACGACAACAATGATTAATACATCTGGATACGACAAATACAGAAAATATATCTAAGATATCTCTACGACCATGTTGTCAACATTCATTACTCAAAAATTGAGCCTAACGGAAATAAAAAGCGATACGGTTGAACACGACAAACAAAGAATATATATCGAAGATATAGTAGGGCCACGTTCTCGATGTTCATTGCTCGACAGATGAACCTAACTGCAGCAAAGATTCACACAGTTAGATATTGTGAATGGATAAGAAATATCTGCATGGCGACATTTTTGATGCTCATAGGTCAATATATTTCATGCAATGGTTTCTAGCAAAAACTGAAACAGATTTTAAATTCCTTTAATTTTGGCAATTTAAATATTAAAACGCAAGTTATGTTTTCTGCACCTAATTCTATATTCTCCAGTCACTATTTTAGCTTATTTGAACTGTCTGAAACCCACATGGTCATTTCTGTCTGCATCGAACATTCTCCTAGCAGGGTGGAGGCCCTAGGGGCTGCTACGCGGGGGTGGGTTTGTCCCTTCCTCCCCCCTTCTCTTTTTTTCAGCAACAAAAAAAAAAAAGTGTCTGAAACTGGCCTGCTTGGAGGTTCTCTAAAGAATCCTTGCCTCTATAACATCGCTCTACACATTTTCATCCAAATCCCATAACATAATGTAACTAGGACCGCTCTGCAGAAGTCATCTTGTGCCTTTTGCCAATACAAGAAGAAGCCCATACGGGCTCACGTTATGAATTCCTACTATGCATGCAAGTGCATTTCAGCAATAAGAAAAATTCATCACAAGGAAGACGAAAAATGATAAACAAGCACAACATCAAGCTTGAAAACATAACTATTCTTATGCCAAACAGCACCAAGTGAAGATCTAACAAATAATATAAGCAAACAGAAGATACGAGATACAAGGAGCAGTCCGGAAATATTCAGCAGTCAGAGAGAAAAAAAAAGAAAGAACTGTATATACTATATATAGATCTCTTACTGCTGTTCTCTCTTAGAACTTGAAACACCGTATCCACGTCACAACAGGAGAAGCAAGTCTATCTAATTAAGAGTTACTTAAAAAGCATATGATGGTAAGGTAATGGCAAAAAAGCCCACAGAATAAAGTTTTAATCCGTAGATGAAAAACGCAAACCTTGTGATCAGAGGTGACGGGAACGGCGATTCCATTGCGGCAGAGCACCGCCCTTGAGTCGCCGCAGTTGGCTATTATGATTGACCTCGTCCCCACAACTGCAACGACCGCCGTCGAGCCAACCAATATATCCTGTGGCACCATGAACAGCATCTCCCGGTCTACCCTGTCAAAGCAATCCGCCATGGCCCTCTGCCACAGCTCCAGCTCCCCCAGCTCCTCCCCCGCCAACCGCCGCAGCCTCTCCACCTCGACCGCCAGAACCAAATGCAGGTTATCACGGCAGAACTTCGCCGCCGCGGATCCACCGTGGCCATCATACACCCCGAAGAAGTCATACGCCGGCTCCCCTTCCACCAGCGAGTGAGTGAACCCGAGGGCCACCTTGTAGGTGTCCTCCATTGTTCGCCGTCTCCCGATCAGCGAAGTGACCCCGAACGGCTGCAGGGTCTGGAGCCGGCCCGGAGGTTCCACGTCCACGCCGACGGCCGGGACGGCGGCGGCCTCCGCGGCGGACGCCTGGGGAGCTGCAGCTCCGTCGGCAGCGAGAGCGACAGGAGGATCGAATCCCGCCACCGGCGGAGCGGGATTAGGGGAAGGAGGCGCCTCGGGAGTGGATCCAGAGCTCTGGCCCACGCTCCGGACCCGCTTAGGCGGCGCTTCATCGTCGGAGCTCTCCTGCGGGCCCTGCTGCCTCTTCGGAGGCGGAGCTTGGAAATTCCCAGGACTGGAACCGCCCATTTTGGCTTGAATGGTGGGAGCTCCGTCCGACTCCTCCTCCTTGGGCCTGGGGGCAAGGATAGGGGTATCGGTGCCTTCCGCCATCCCTCGTCGTCTCCTTTTAAGCTCGTCGTCCTTGTCTCCGCTCGCTGCTTGGTGTCAAGCGTAGGAACCGGCAGCTAAGCATGCCATCAAACACTTGGAGCGAAGAGGGGATAAAGGAATCGCAGCCGTCGGATGTCGCGATGCGATCGACGGACGCCGGCGACGCTTAGACGGTACAGCGGGTGCATCACAACGGGGACGCTGGCTGGTCGGGACGTGGACGGTCGAGATTTCCCCTACCGACATACGTGGCCTCACGGATGCTAGGATCGGGATTTAACAGTGGGGAAGGATGGTATGCGTCAGGGTGTTCCGGGTTGTCTCGCTCGGGACAACTGCCGAGGCGTTTAGGCTGACGTGTCCAATTTAGAACAACGGCTGGGGTGGACCCCTGTGGAAGCCTCGGAAGAGTCCTAAAGTGGGCCCCATACAGCTGTAGCGAACTGTATAGCGCGAACGGGGAGCGATGAGCGAAGCCATGGAGCGGAGCGAGTGATGGGGGGTGGCGGGATGCGCGAGCGACGGTTACGAGTTCGGACGCGTGTCGGTGGATCGGGGCGGGGAGCGGATGGACGCCAGCCCTTTCCGAGCCAGCTCCCGTTGCAGTTTCGCTGTCGCATGTCTCTGGCGAGGGAGTTCACGTTTCATGTGACGTCGGTATACATGCGACGAAACAGCCACCAAATACGCGACCTCGCACAGGAACCAGAGGCCGGGCAGGGGTTTGCAGTGCTTTGTGTTTTGGGTTTAGCTTAGAGATGTGCCCTGGGCTCGCAGAGAGGGATGGGGCACGTTCATAGTTACACGTCGTATGGCCTTCGCCGCGTAGCAACGTGTGGGCAACGGTTAGTTACACCAGTCAGCAAGAAGTAGAGTTTTGGACTGTAGTGCATTCTCGCCGTCCAAGACCTGGGCTGGAAGTTGGTGACCCACGGATGTCCTCTTGGGATCAGGATATTGGGTTGGGTTGTTGAACTGCATAAAAAATTATCTAAAGATCCTATAGATCGGTCCATGTGTGAGGGCCCAGCAGGATGAGAGCGCGGAAGAGGTCTAGAATCTCGAGGGGATGTCGGAAAGGGGATATACCGCAACAGAGTACTGATTTTTTCTTTCTAAGGTGAATGACTTTAGTACAGACTGATATTCTATTCTAGTAGAATTAGCTGTAGAGTGACGTCAAGGATCATTAAAAGGGCACACTTATGGCGGTCGACTCAACCTGACCATAAATACACAATTAACATCGCAGGTATTTGTTACCATGCAATTACTATGCTTCCAAACGAATAAGGTAATGTATACTCATTCCATTCTATATATATAGGGATGATCATGGGATTCTCGTATAAGCACGCTCAAGTTCTATCTTTCTCTCGAGCACCTCCCACTCTGCTTCTCTCTCTTTCTTCCATTGTTGCTTTACATTTCTCCTGATTTAAACATTGGAGGGTTTCTAGACAGAAACCTTCCAACAAGTAGATTTCTTTGTAGGTCGTGCTTGCCTACTGAATTCGTGATGCAGAACCATCGGCATTCTCTTGGCGAACCTGCCTTTCATCTTAATTTCGGCCGGCCTCATTATACCTCAGCAGGAGACCGACCTCAGATTGTAACAGCAACATATGGGATCTAGATAAGTGGTTAAGAGGCAAACCAAATAAGTAATACTGAAACAAGTTATGGATAACTTCGCAAATAAAAGGACACGTACCATTTTAAAGGGTCCAGATGTCCATATCCGTTCATAACTTTAACGGTGACCACGTTGGCCTAAGCACACATCATCTTGACATAGAAAAAATGAATTCTTATTTCATTTGATTAATTAGCTTAATGCAAGGGATTGTAGGAAAACAATTTCAAGTACCCTTCCTTTTGAAACTTATTACCAACCCAAAACCCAAAAATCCAAAACCCAAAAACCCTAAACCCTAAACCCTAAACCCTAATTTTCACAAAAACTTTGATATTAGACTCCCAGAATTAATAGGCTATGGCCACATAACCCAATGGCATGAGTTGCACAAGTGCCAAAAACTACTATTATTAACCATCGGTGGCAACGATGTCCAAAAACCACTATTCTAGTCATTGCTGAAAACGGTGTCCAAAAATCACTATTCTAATCACCAATGACAATGGTGTTGAAACTAGTCTCTCACAGATACAAGTCGACAGCGCCAACAAATAATCTCTATTGGCGGAGCCAAAACGTAACCATGCTGGGAATACATACATACAAAATAGATAATTTGCTTAGTCAAATTTTACATATTTCATAGCATATAACAAAATTTTCAAATTATATTTAATATGTCTGACCCATTTTACTAAGTACAAAATATATCTCAAAATTTAATCTACTGATAATTAATTTATCAAATAATTTAGAAAACACACATTGAAGTATTAAGTTACTTATCTCTTTTCGCTTAATTTCTACTTCAGACAAACAGGTCAGGTGCACCTATTTAAATATCATTAGAATGTAATTAATTTTTTTATTAATCTCAGAGCTAAGCAAAACCTAAAATACTATTGGACACGGCCCAACAAGATTCCACACGGCTGAACTGAGCCCAAGTTGGGCCCACAATGGGTACGGCCCAACTGGGCACAATATGGCTGAACTGGGCCCAAGTTGGGCCCACAATGGGTACGGCCCAACTGGGCACAATATGGCTGAACTGGGCCCCACAATGAATAGAGCCCAAGCTTGACCCAATTCAGCCCACGACGGGCCTTCTCTTTTTTTCTTTTTTTTTCCTTTCGATTCTTTTAGTTCTCTTTCTTTTTCTTTTTCTTTTTCTTTTCTTCTCCTTTTTTTTCATCTTTTCTTTTCTCCTCCTTTCTCTTCTCTTTTTCGTTTTCTTTTCTTCTTCTTTTCTTTCCTTCTTCCCCGAACCTTCCTTTCCTTCTCTTTTCTTTCTTTTCTTCCCTCTTCTCTTCTCTTTCTTCTCCCACGAAAGGAGGAAGGTAAGCTCGTGTGGGGGTTGGCCTGAGGCCTGTGGGCAGCTAGCGGCTCGCGGCGGCCGGCCCTCTCTCGCTCCCGCAGAGGAAAGAGCTCGGGAAGCGGCGGCCGGCCCTCTCTCCCCCCGACAGAGAAGACGCGCTGAGAGCAGCCGGCTAGGGCCAGCGGCGTCGCGGTGCCCCAGGCCGAGGCCAGCGGCGCCGGCGAGATGAAACCCATGGCGGCCGCAAGAGGTGAGTCTCCCTTTCTTTCTTTCTTTCTTTCTCTCTCTCTCTGTTATCCCGAGTAAATCGGGAGGGAAGAAGGCTGGGAAAGGAAAAATAAGGTGGTCGGGAGCTTACCTAGCTTCGGGGAGGAGGCGCAAGCACCTTCCCCGATGACACAGACATTCGTTCAGGAAACTCTGTCTCCAAGGAAGGAGGAGAACAGTGAGGGAGGAATAGTGACGTGGGGTCAGAAAATAGAAGGATTTTGAAGGGTTCGACGACTGAACCACCGTACATCAATTTCTCTCCACTCGAAGCAACGGGTAGTGGCCTCCAGATGGGCTGTCGACTTTGGTCCATGTCAGCCCATCTAGCGGCCCAATTAGCGGCCCAATACTCATGGTTGCAGAGAGGATAAATCGCACCATTATAGAGAAAGTCAGATGTACTTACCGTGTGCTATGTAATCGACTGGTCTCCATCAGTTTTTTTAGGTTTTGATATTCCTAAAAAAATGTGAACAAGGAAGGATGTTTCCTACTCTCATTTGAAGGTATTTGGGTGCAAGGCATTTGCACATGTGCCTAACAAACAGCATGCAAAGCTTGATGATAAAGCTATTCCTTGTATATTTGTTGGTTATGGAGATGCAGAATTTAGCTACAGGCTATGGGATCCAGAGAAGAAGAAAATCATCAGAAGTATAGATGTGATTTTTCATGAAGACAATATCTTGATAGACTTTCAAAAGAAGCCCAGTCAAGCAGTTGAAGGCGTTCCTGACTTTACATCTATCTCTTTGCCTCTAGGAAGTGCCACTGATAGAGAAGAGATGCAAGTTGAAGACCAAGGTAATGAGTCAGTTGTTGATGAGGACGATTTGTTTGAGTAGAGGGAGCAGTCTACTCTGCCAGAGAGTGTTGAGCACGGGGCAGCCTACTACGGTAGAGTTTCGGATTAGGAGGTCTACCAGGAAGCATCGTCCATCAACCAGATATTCTAAATCAGAGTTTGTTTTGCTTACTGAAGAGGGGAGCCAAAGAGCTTTCGTAAAGTGCACACTCACAAGAACAAGCAGAGTTGGGTGAAGGCTATGCAGGAAGAGATAAGTTTTATAGAGAAGAATGACACTTATGATTTGGTAGAGCTTTCTAAAGGTAAAACGGCTCTAAGAAATAAATGGGTGTTTAAGCTAAAGATGAATGGTGAAAAGCTAGTGAAGTACAAAGCTCGATTGATAGTAAAGGGCTTCAAGCAGAAGAAAAGGTATTGACTTTGATGAGATATTCTCTCCAGTTGTCAAAGATGAGTTCCATTCGAGTTGTTCTAAGTTTGATGGCTAGCTTGGATCATAACTTCAACGGTGACCATGTTGGCCTAAGCACACATCATCTTGACATAGAAAAAATGAATTCTTATTTCATTTGATTAATTAGCTTAATGCAAGGGACTGTAGGAAAACAATTCCAAGTACCTTTCTGTAAGTCACTCCATCCACACAAAGAAATGAACCACGAGTTCCACGACAACCACAGGTTTACTCCAACGAGCATATGGCTCACTGAAACACGTTTGCATAGGCTATTTCCAAAATGTAGCAGCACCAATTTGATTTTGTGCATATAAGATCCATTGCAGTGATTCCCGTGGTTCTGCAAAAACTGATCGAAGCATCAACGCCTTTTTCAATTTAATGTACAGTTTGATTCTTAGATCATAAATGTTGTGCAAGATGTTATTTATAAACACTATACATGAATTGATCGAGCGATCCAGATGATCGACATTTGTGCTCGGTGAAATGTAGCTCGAACTAATGGTAGCAACACAACTCCAATGATAGGAAACAGAAGATAAAATTCGGAACTAGTAAAATATGAAAAATATTTATAATTTACCAACTTGATAACCAAGCAGGAAAAAGAGAGGCAGATTGTAACACAATATTACGCAATCTCCATTGATATAGCAAAGAAAGCTTGAAGCTTACATCTGTGACTACAACCACAGGTAGTTTGTGAAGAAGGAAGAACAGGAAACAAGAAGAAAATGTGGAAAAGGAGGATGAACACTCCCAACTATTTGAGAAGCCCAGTCACATCCCATCTATTTTCCACTCGGTCTCTCCGAAACTCTATAGACTAATAAAAGATGAGGAGAAAGAGGATGAGCACTCCCATTCCTGTCTCTTCACTCCTTTCTCCCCATTCACACTCTTATTGATACAATCCAAGGACTTCTTACCAAACGCACAGCGGCAGAGAAAACACCATCCTGAACAGTAACTCTATAACCTACACAAACACTACGTTTTCTTCGATTGATCCTTCTCCACTTTCAGACGATCTTCAGGCAAGCTTATACCCAGAAATCCAGACGTCAGCTGGAGAAGCAGGGTGGATGTACACAAACTCGAGGCTCTTGCCAGCAGACAGGGAGTTGAGCCATGTCGGGAATCCGTAACCATAGCGTGACTTGTTGAGTCCCCACAACGGGCCAAAAAGCTTGGATATTGAAATGTTGAGATCTTTTACAGTCTTCGATGATTTGTTGGTTACCACAACAGAATACCGGTAGTATGTTCTACCCTTGGCAATCCATGATGTAGTTGCCTTTTGTTCAACGGTAAGTGGCGAGGGAGCTTTAGTAGCTGCATCGAGAACGATACAAAAGAACCTC
Organism: Phoenix dactylifera; assembly: GCF_009389715.1. Lineage (NCBI taxonomy): Eukaryota > Viridiplantae > Streptophyta > Magnoliopsida > Arecales > Arecaceae > Phoenix > Phoenix dactylifera. The sequence goes on along the minus strand of NC_052399.1, from coordinate 18,736,617 downwards.
CATTAGCGAATTCTACTCACTCAAACAATAAAAAGAAAGTTGAGTAATAATAAAATGACCAACTCTGCCTAAAAAGGTGTCCACTGTGAACTTATAAATCCAGGGATTAAGCCATGGTGAAAACATGCAAAGCTAAAAATACCTGGAGCAGGAGACTGCTTAGGCTGAGGTGAGGTTTTCGGCTTTTCATTCTTCGCAGGCACGTTAGGTGTGGGAACGGCCACTGCAAGCACAATGCACAACCTTCAAAGAACTACTCTTCATTTAAATCTCACGTAAAAACCATATGATGCTTTAGTGGCTGCCTACCAGGAAGAAGTTGATTGAAACCAGCGTTGCCACCATTAAGGCGAGCCAATACGCCGAGAACGGGAGCATTGTTGTAGGTCGCAGGCTCGGTCTGCTCATAGTTATCTCTCTCATCGGCAAAATTATCGTAGGCATCCGGGCCACCTACAATGGCGCCATCGAGGAGGTTGGGGTCACTGGCCTTGCGGCGGAACCAAGTGGCATATCCTCCGGTGCAGCTCACAAACGATGGATTGACCTTGATGGACACAATAGAGGATGCTCGGTGGTGGACCTGCTGTGGATAGGTGCTTCCATACCCCACCATGTAGCTCGTAGCTCTTGGGTTGTCTCCAAGTATGTAATCCACCTGAGAGAAGGTGCATACAAGGTGATTGGTATATATATTCATCATAAATCCAGCGTATCTGAACTCCCCTTTTCTGCAAGTGTTGAACACTAAATGGAAAGATAGTAGTACACAAGGAGAAGGACAGAAATTTGGAGAGCTCATAACGATCTAATTGTTTCCAAATTTCCAGTACTACATAAAGACAAATCCCCTGTTCTTCCTGACTTTGGAACGCTCAAAATATGAACCTCATGAGACATGTAACAAATTTGCACATAAAAAAAAAATGAGACTACCATAATGGTACTGATTTTTATGGATCTAAAATATCAAGTGCTTCGTAATAGAAGAGCTGGCCTACAACTTAGGTAACTATGCCAGGTGCTTGATGAAGTTTGTTTTGTAATTTCTGAAGTAAAATTACCTGAGACTTGGCAAAGGCAAGGAGCTCAGAGGGGGTAGCAGTCCCGGAAGAGCACTGTGCGGTCTTCCCAGCAGAAGAAAGGTAGTCGGAGTAAACGGTGAGCAGGAAAGAGGCGCTCGTCGCAAATTGCAAGTTGTTCCAATTCTGTCGGAACAGCAGGCCGCCGGGGGTCCTCTGCACGTTGCGGCTGCCTTTCCCGATGCACGAGCACATGAACAACTCCGCCTTCTGCTGGTACCTCTCCAAAACTGAAGAATGTTCGGCTGCCTTCCCTTGAAGAAGGAACTACAACAGCCAAAGAACTTGCAGTTAGGATTAAAAAAAGTGCACCGTTATCGACGACGCAAACTTTCGAACACTTTCAGATCACAACTTTTAAAAGGGCCAAGAAGGAGCCGTTACAGGCAACTACTCGCGAATACCGTGGTTCCAGTGGGTTGGGCTAAATATATGCAAAAGCCCAAGCTGCCACTCTGGCCCAATTAGTTAAGAGCCGGGTATGATTGGGCCTAGTTAGGCTTGGGCGGAGGAAATGGTGGGCTACGAATAAAACCAAGGGAGCTAATCAAACGTGGCAAAACGGGTCACGCTATAAACAAGGTCCGAATCAATAGCCAGTCAAATAAAAAATCATCTTGATATAAATTGAAGCACCCGAAATTTTACCTTGGAGGCGAGAACCTGAGCACCAGCGTATTTGACATCCCAGCCAAACTCGGCCATGCCCCACCCGGTCCCACCCAGAGCATCGCCGTTGTTCGCCAAATAGTCGAGGTAGTAACGGTCATTGGTGGCCTGGTAAAGCCACGCCGCGGCCCACAGCAACTCATCCTGCAACCATGATCAAAACGCAAACGAGATGAGGTAAATGAATGATCGATCTCTTCCGTCCGATAAGTGGACCTCTCAATTGTAACTTACGTCGTATCCGCTGTAAGATTGGTAATACTTTTGAGCGACGGTGATGCTGCTGTCGTACTTGCCTCTGTACTTGTCGGCGAACTCGAACAACTGAGCGAAAACAAAGCGAAAGGTTGAAGAAACTTCATGTTACCTCCCTTCAAATTTACAAGAAAAAACTAACACCGTATCGTCTCAGATGGTTAGAATCTTAAGAGCGAATCACGAAGCGACTGGGCTACGAGAACACTAAATGACCTTTATGGCCTCAGACTGGACGGCCGAAGGGGAAATGGCGTAAAAGAACAAGGACGTAATCGTCATTTGGAGTCGCGCGCGCGAGGGACAACGGTACTGACGTGTCTCGCCACGTGACTCCAACCGTCCATATTTCAGAAAGATACCGGTCCGGACGGCCCAGATCCGCCAGTCACGGAAACGAAACACGTGGGTCCCATCATACGGTACCACGTTACTTGCTTGCACGTTAGCATTCCACACTAAGCTCATATCAACGTGCGCCGAGTTTTTATTTATTTATTTTATGCGAAGGGAAAACGGTTCGATTTGGTCCGTTTCGGTTCGAACCTGCTTGGCGTGGGTGAGGAGCTGGTTGGAGTAGGCCGGGTCGGAGCGGCGGAAGACAAGGGAGGCGGAAGCCATGGCAGCGGCGCTCTCTCCGGCGAGGTCCGACCCGGGGTGGTTGACATCGATGCGGTAGGCTTGGCGGCTGGTTGTCATGTCCTCCGGCCGCTGCCAGCAGGAGTGGTCTGTGTTTCCATCGCCCACCTGCACGAATCACCAAAGAGACAAGCTATCACTCTCAATTTTTTAAGAAAAAACTCTATCACTGTTAGAAGCAAATCAACGTAAAGGGGGATGTCATGTCCCTCATGATAGGGATAGATATGGACTGATGAAAAGGCTTGCTTCTTCGAACTTTCAATTTGCTGGAATGTCTGTTGTTTAGTATAACATAGCAGAGATGAGACAACCCAACAACCACAAATGAGAGCTTTTCCTAGGGGAACAAAGGTTAAGGGCATTGAGACAACCCCAATGATGATGCAATTTATGGAGCAAGGGAAGGGTTATTTTTACCGGAATTACCGAACCACCGGATATAATTGAACTACAGGAACTATTCTAAAGACACTCGAGGTAGTGTGGGACAGGGTAGAGACCGAGACAAGTGTGTTTCTCTCCAAACAGGGTCTGGTTAAGAGAAAGTAGTTGAATCATATCACGTTTACATTATAATTTAGGATAGAGAGATAATAACGTAGATTAAAGCAACGAAATGCTAGATTTTGTACATTATCTAGTCTATAAAAAGTTAAATACACCATAAAATAATATCTATACTTGATCTTACTTGAACCATGCTGTAGTTTTCGAAAACTTTGAATGATTATAAGAGTCCTCGCAATAGGTGCCTAGATAATTAGAACCCCCATCTTGCCCTTCCTGTTGAATAAACTTTAAATAATTGTTTCCATGAAGCTAAGGGGAAAAATGCATGAAGTTAAAACATAGGAGGCAAGCCAAGAACTCCCGACGCACATGAGAAGTAGTCAAGTTAAAACAAATCGATAGGATTTTACCTAACTTTCAGTAGGAAAACTAGAGAAATCCTTCAGGTCCCAACAAAATCACGTGTTTTGTCACGTGCCCCAACGTTCTAGTGTGGGAAACAAGTCGAGGGGTAAGACAAGAAGCAAAAGATAGGAAGGCACCCAAACCAACACTCGCTTCCTCCAGAGATAAATGTTCGACAGCAAAGTGAAACAATGGCATTCTTAGGACTATTCAGGATTCCCATGTCTGGTACTTGAACTAAACTGATGCCATAAGCAAGGGTCATAAGAAAGGAAAGAAGGGCACCCACCTCTCCATATAGAACATTGGGCTCTGGGTGGGCTTTAATGAGGTAGTCCGTTCCCCACTTCACAGCATCCATGGCATGACCTAGCTCTCCGCTGCCAGCCATCTGTTTGCCATACTCCACAATGCTCCAAGACATCATGGTGATGGTGAAGGCCATGGGCAGCCCAAATTTCACATTGTCTCCTGCATCATAGTATCCACCAACAAGATTTACCTGTTTTCACAACAAAAGAAACCAATCAGGGAGAAAAAAAATAAAAGGGAGCTTGAACGGAGAAGAGAGACACCTGATGCTCTTTCCTCCCCTGTATTCAAATTTAAGGTACAAACTATATGTTAACAGTTGGACCCAACGTAATAAGATGGTGCACTTTTGTACATTGTAAATAAAACGTTTTAGCGCAACGTTTTAAAAAGCAGAGGATAATGGCCGCAAGCCAAGTGAAGAAAGTGAGAGAGAAAATATTTGTTATGGCTCAGTAAGTTCACTTTTTGTAATGTCCATAGACATAGTTATCAGACCAAGAAAAAGAAATGGCATCAAAATTATACACAAGGAGAGCAGAGATTTTTGTGCGTGTTAGAGAGAGAGAGAGAGAGAGGTGGGGCCGTACCCCGTTGGCCTTTCCATCGAGGAGCCCAGAATTAGCTCTCCAAGTGACCCTCTGGTTGCTGGGAAGGTACCCGGATCTCTGGGCCTCAAAGAAGAGAATGCTCTTGCTAAGAGCCTTCCCATAGTCATGCCCAGCCACAGCAAAGGGCACCAGAACTAGCATCACATGAAGCAGCAGAGCAAGACCACCAGCCATAGCTCGTTTATCAAATAAACCCTCTCTCACGCCCCTCGCACAACTAGGAAAGAAGGAAACAGGGATATAATTACCCTTCAAGACAAGAAAAAGAGACCAAATGCAGCAAAGAAGATGAATCCTTTGCCCAAAAATAAACCATATAATTGTGGCTTATCAGCTAAAACTCCTGATAAGCCCCCAAGCCAGTGGAGGAGGAGGAGGAGGAGGAGGAAGGGGGAGAATTGGTAAGGCATTTGGGAAGCTCGAGAGGCCTATATATGGAGAAAGGTGAGGACCCTGCGGCGTGACAGAGTTCTGCCCGTCTCCGAGACGAAAACGGTTCTAGAAAAGGGCAGAAGCATGTCATGTGCCGCCTGCGCTCCCACTGATAGACGAGCCGGTGCGGATTTCCTGCCAGGCTTTTTGATAAATACACTCTTTTTTGTCTTCTATGAAACAATGGTGTATATGTATCAAATTCCAACGATCACATTTATCACTGCTTCGAACGAATCTACCTGACCCACCAATTAAATTCGATTTACTGCGCCTTAAATTGTAGTTACTGCCACTGGAAGAACAGTTGCACTTCGTATTTCCCATCATTTGCAAGTCACATTTTTCCCTCTTTTTTTTATGGGTGGCACGTTTTTCCTTTTTTGTTTTTTTTATGAGTGGCACTCCGCTTCCTTTTGTATCAAAAAAAAAAAACGAATATATATATATATATATACACACACCTTTTTTTTTTACATAAATCCATGGTTGAAACAAGTAATAACCGTTTTGAGTTATGTATAGATGGATGTTGAAACGAGTTTGGAATGCTTTAAGGCCTACCATTTTCCACTCTTTAATATAATAGTATAATACTAACTGACTAAATGGCCAATAGCTTTTATTTCAGCGCGATTGGATGCGTCAGTTAAGAAAAATTAGGTCCAGGTGAGATACAAGCCATGGTGGTAGGCCGCCAACGACGGCCGTTTGGTATTTGGTTGGGGTGTTGCGGTCATTCGGCTTTTCATTTTTCTTGGCTCGTTGGGTTTGAAACGCTTTGTCCGCAGTCGAAAAAATTATTAGTCTGCGGTTCTTAAGTCTATCAAGGAGTTTCAAAGTAGAGAACCATAGAACTTCAGCAAGAAGATAATTTCTCTTGATTAGGTTCACCGAGTTTGGTGAACTCACACAAATAATTTAGGTCTGAACCCAATAGCAAAACCATGGAATGAATCCCGATCCAACCAGCTGTAGACTTCAACGTCTTGGAGCTTCAACGTAGAGCGAGTGGACCATATATTGGTCCTAGTAAAAAGGAGGGGGCTACCTCTATTTCGAAATATTTGGACGGTAATGAATAATGATGTGGCCTTTCAGTTTAAGCATATTTTATGTAGTCGATCACTTTGGAGATTCTGTAGGTAGAAGAAGAGAAGTTGAGGGTGACTTATTATTTTCTGATGTTATTGAATATATCTGTACTAGAAATGTATGGTCCTAGTAAAAAAGGAGAGAGATAAATGATTAATGCGAAACCCCTTTACTTCCCTATGTGAATAGGAAATCCAATGTCTAGGAGGAATCCAGCATTAACCACAAATATAACAAAACGCTGACTATTGGTATGAATGCACTACATTAGGGAGAAGAATTCCTCACCGCAATCTCGCCTTCCCTACTGGCTACTATGTGGTGGTCAAAACCAAATTTTGTTTCGCTTTTGCTGAAGAGACGAGACCCCACCGCAGTCTACTTTGACTTCAATGACCAAGCTTACGCCTTACAGTCGCAAGTCCACTAGAGATCAGATGCAGCTAATTACGTTTTTGGAGACGCTTATGACATAAAAACAGAAGCAAGTTCTTAGAAGTATAAAATATTCATCAGAGTTAAAAACATCACGGGGAGATCAGTCATCGGTTTTCGTGCACTTGACTCGATTTTTTTCCTTCTCGGAGCTGAAGTTAGGGTGGAAGTGGAGATTTCGGTGGACAGTGGAACAGAGAACCCGCCATTGTCTCCGCCATCATCGCCGAAGGAACCCTCGGATCCCTTGTTATTTGTTAAGCCGTAATCCGCGCTGGGTTACAGCGGGCCGGTCTCCTCCAACTTTCTCGTTCAAGTTATCTTTTCCTAGCGGTAAAATATATTAAATCCCTTTTCCTCAAACAAGCCGGAATTTCAGCGAAAAACTGAGAGTAAAACGGCATAATTTTTTTAGATTGGAGTAAAACGGCGTAATTGAACGGTACGGTCCACACATTGGCAGCTTTAGATACGTGGCATCTGCCAGTGCGGAAAACTCACATGGGCTGCACATGACCCTTTGCGGCTATTCATGTTTCTCGCCTCTCACAAGTGTTCTTACCTGACCATCTTGGCTCCCACCATGTTCGTTCATGTTTTCCTTTTATTTCTTATTTTGGTGATTGCTTTCTCAACCATGGGTGAACTTTTTTTTTCCTTCCCATCAAGCAAGGTATTAATTCTAACCATGGTTTCCCGGATACTTTATATCCGCATTTGTGGTGATTGTTGCCGCAACTGAAAATCGGCCCCATTGAGGCACTAAGCTGCCGGACGATCAACTGTTTAAACGGTAAAGACGGTTGAAGGTTGGCATGTATCTCCAAGATGGTAATGTGGTGGCAGTTGTGCTTAAATGGTGATAACTCCAACCTTGATCGCTCCCAAAATAGCACTAGAAGGAGGAAATTGTGCCTGAATCTTCACTTTGTCACTGAATCCAACCTAAAACATCAAAAATAAGGGAGTCATCTTCCTATAAAGTATCAGACGAATGACCCTTTAATGCCTAAATTAGGCGGTCTCTCAGAGAACAGCGAAGGTGTTGTGAGAGTAGTAGAGTGTCAACACAATGGCATAAGCAAGGCTCGAGAGTACTTACCTGGAAGATCCTCCCATAAAGGTTTATATAAATGAGGGTTGATACCGATCGCCGAAGAGTTCAAGAGTGTGGATCGATCATTTTTGATAATCGATTGCACATCTCGAGGATCATGCATCAGTGTGTCGCCCGCACATCTGCTTATTCATCATGCAATTATGAAAACTGTTAGGGATTGTGGCCGAAGTGTTGCCAATTGGAGGCAAAGTTTAAAATTTCAAAGACTCTTTATGCGCATATCTGACTTTGATCGATTAGTTGAAGATTTTATAGCGAGCTCTGATTAGTTAGTCTACCAATATCAATTGTATTCGATTCTGAGATATATCAGCTACCATGTAAGATTGGTGCTAGGTATGACTTTCTTTAGATGATTATTTCAATTTAAGTGCTTGATCTCGTGTTTTTTTCTTTCAACTGTTTGTTTGTTGTTTTTCCTTTTCGATTTTTGGAGCCATATTTTCAATTTTTATGAGCAATGATACCCTTAAAGATTTGTTTGGATACCGAAGATTTTAGTAGACCGACAAGATCTTCAGAAAAGATTTTTAGTTTTAACGCAATACGAAAACAAGCATAGTTTATAGAGTTTGGGGCCGCCAACGGTAGCTGATCCTTGATTTGTACGGCTAGTTAATCTCTTTGCAATAAGATGATTTCGGGTATTAATGAATACAGAAACTGATTGTATTTTGAGCTTGTCAATCTCTTCGCACAAACTGAATTGAAATGTATCGACAAATTATAACTCAAAGTAAGAAGATTTTGTCCGGCCAACAGAATCTTCGAGCATCCGAGAAGGCCGTAAACTTCTTTATTGAACCAACTTTTAGATTTGGGTTTAGTTGTACAAATAAGATTTATTGCTATTAATAATATCACTTGGAAATCACTTATTGGCATGCTTTAGACCTCTAGCCATCTTTGGACCACTCCACTGCCTTTTTGATTTGAATTGCCCCAATTAAAAATAGAAATGGTAATTATGTGTGCTCTTTCTACTTCTCTATTTTGCTTTTGATTTCCAGTTGGTCCATTCAACGAATAACTTTTGCTTTTTGAATATCAAGAGTGAGATCACTTTTACTTTGAACGATTTATTCTTTTCACCTCTTAACATAAATTTGGCAATGCAGACTGAATTCTTGATAAGAAACATCAATCTCGTCCTCAAATTTTTGAACTCGAGAAATATAAAATTCCATTTATTATGGCTAAGGTGACCCACGAAGCGACAGCTAGAACACTAAATAGTTTGTACTAGGATGGACGAATTACATAAATCTAATATAAGTACAACCACATAAGTTAGAAAATAAAATATATCAAAAAAAATTAATAAGACTGCACCATCCATTCGCAGCATCTTGTCAGAGTAAGCGGCAATAAAGGATGCAACTTAATCCACAACTTTATTTGTCTCATGATAAATATGACTCTAACCTGAAGATAGTATATTTCCTATCATGTCTCCTCCAAATAGATGAAGTTTGCTCATAAGTATAATCTTATGTAACTGACTCTTGCCATGGCCGTTCTAAAAGAAATTGGGTAAAATCCGCCAAAGCGGGGAAGCCTTAACCGTCTCTCCTTCCAACGAACACAGCTAAAGCATTCACTTTGTAGACTTTGCTCCATTTGATTTAGGGTAGTTATATTTTGTCTCGTAAAGAAGAATACATGCATCAAATCTTACGGCCCTTCTCTGTATGATCCCACTCAGGGCTCGTTTGGTTCGCAGGAAAATGAGGGGGGAAAGTGTGGTCAACGGGAAAGTAATGAAATGCCTCTTGTTTGGTTGGAGTTTTCAAAGGAGAGAGATGGGAAAGTTGTATTTCCATGGGAATATGATTCCCACATTTCATGGGAAAGTCTTTCCCATGAGAAACATGGGAAAGTTACTTTCCCATGAGGTGGGAATCACTCCTTTTTTATTTTTTCCCAAAAAGACCCTTCAGCATTAAAGAAGCATTAAAGAGGCATTAAAGACCTAATTTTTATTAAGGGCATAATAGGAATTATACATAACTTTCCTAGGAAAGTGGATGGTCAACCAAACATAAGCACTTTGGAAATTAGTCACTTTCCCATGGTTAACCAAACATGTCAAAAGTACTTTCCTAGGTATCCTCTTCCTAGGAATCTGATTCCCAGGAATCATATTCCTAGGAGGGAAAATACTTCCCGCGAACCAAACGAGCCCTCAGTTTTCTATAAGCTCAATGACTCCCTGTGGGATTGATTATCAAATATCCACCAATCTCCTAGAAATCTTTCTGATCTACTTCACATAACAACCAACAAAAATGTCCCACGTAATCTAGTTCTCTCTAAGATAAATTAAATTAAAAGCAGAGATGCGAATCGACAGGCGGACACCCCAGTCCCCGCGAATTAAAAATTTCCAACGAATTACATGCGACAAACTTACATGGATTTGACCCAGATCTGCTCCATAAAAATTTCCATGCGAGCTTGGGTCGGCTACATATAACGAAGATGACGGCAATACCATCAGTACAGTTAAAAACTAAGACCACTTAAAAAAGGGGAAAATAAATAAAGAGAACCTCGATGGAAGTGGCGATTCCCTGCGGTCAAAAAGAGCGAAGCATATGCCGGGAAAGGAAACCGCAATCAACGCCTTCCCGCCGAAAACCCGAAACCGATATTTTAAATTTAATTTTTCTCGGGACAAGTTACCGACTGTGACCGGCACGTCCCCGGTATAACGGCTTGCGCCAGTGCTGTCACGGCGACGGCACCGTGACTGCCCGCCACCGACGAGACAACGTGTCAGTTGGTCTCGCAGAGCGGGCCCCACAATCAACTGCCCGTCTTCAAGGAGGAACCGCCCAAAAAAAAAAGGGAATACGTTTCCCAAAGGAATCTTGAACCCAGATGCCGTTTCACTAATAGCATATGCTTCTATACGACGTTTCCGGGAATCGTTTCTCAGCTCTGATAAATGTGGCGTTTGGGGTAGGGGAATGGACGGGTCCGGTCGGGTCGGGGTTGTATCTTTACGAAGACCGCTGGATCATCCACTGATCTCTTTGAGATGTGTGAGAGTGTTTGTGTGGTGGGTGATCCAGCGGAATCGCGTGCAGGAAGGTGAATGCTTCTTTCGCGTGAACATACGGTCCGCGACATCTCTTCACCGGCATTTGGACTTACGGTCTTTATCTTTGGCCTTTTTTGTCTGGTTGGGATTAGATCTCCCGTGGTCCCGGGAGCTTCTCCTCCTCATCCAGTGAAGAAAGTACACTAGTGTAGGGTATCCTTCGCTTTAATGAAGTAATAGGTGTTAGCCTTTATTTGTTACATGAGTGCAGTTCCATTACTTTGATCCAAATCACCATTTTCAAATCATATTAATATAAAGAGAAAAACAAAAAAAAAAGAAAGAAAAAAAAAGTGATTTTATTTCTCTGTGCCTTCATATTCAATGTATCTGAGGAGTTATATATACTTATGTACAGATTTCATAAAAAAAAATAATATAGGTTAATATAAGATCTTACTAACAATGAAAAATATTATAAGGGATATATGTTGTCATGTGATCCCTAAAACCACTTTAATAAGATTATGCTAACAAAAAAAACTAATATAGGTTGACATAGAATTACGCCGATAAAAAAAATATATTATAAATGATGCAGACTGTTACATGATCTTTAAAATTATTCTAACATCCTCCTTTAAATTCAAGATGTTACTATATATGCCAACTTGAGTTTGGAAACTCGATCACGAATGTACTGAAAAATTGGCATACTAGATGAAGAGCTGAAGTAGCAGTTCAAAAGCTGATGTAGCAGATTAGGAGCTGACATAACAACTCGAAAATTAATATGGTAGACGGGTTGTGTGATTGGCGTGACTGACTGACATGTCTGTCGATATGGTTGATTAGCTTGCCTGATGATGTGACAGCGAGAAAACACAAAGAAGATGATACTTACGGCGAGGACAGATCTCAGAGAGAAGGCAACCAAAACTCGACGATGCTTGTAGATGAAAACACCACGAAAGAAGAGAAAGAGACCTTGAACTGAATGATGAAGGAGCCGAAAGCAGCCTGGTCCTGTCCCAGAGTTGAGGATATTGCGGTTATCCCGCCAACCGGATCTCGTTGATGTGACAAAGTCTGAGCACTATTGCATCCCACATAAACCAGTGGACTGATGACAACACCTCCATGATGGAGGCCTTCATGGCCGCCACCACCGACCTCGAGAGCTTCCCATGGGCGGCGACGCCCGCTGCCTCGATGGAGGAATAGAAGCACCAAAAGTGGGTGCTGAGGGAGCTTAACTCCCTCATTTCCAGTGGCGCTAATGTTTCCTTGCCAGACATGGAGGAACAAGAGCACCAGAAGCGAGTGCTTAAGAAGCTTAACTCCCTCATCTCTAGTGGCATCGGCATGTCCTCGCCCAACACGATTGTAGAGAAGGAGGTCACCAACATAGAGGAATAAGAGCACCAGAAGCAGGTGCTAAGAGAGTTTAACTCCCTCATCTCCGGTGGGTGCCGACGTGTTCTCGCCCGATGAGGCTGTGGAGGAGGAGGTCATCGACACGGACGAACAGGAGCACCAAAAGCAGGTACTGAGGGAGCTTAACTCTCTCATCTCTCGTGATGCCGACGTGTCCTCATCCGACGAGGCTATGGAGGGTTGGAGCCCGCGCTCACCATATCGCCATCGCCCGAGCAGAATCGCCTATAGCCACGACGCATCCGAGGATCCCCCGAACCAGCACTCTGATCGGGGATATCGAGAAGAGAACGAAGAAACGACGGCTTCTACGATCGAAGGAACCCCAAATCGAATGGCAGAGGGACTTAGATGGATCAACCAAGGAAGCGACAGGAGGGCTTTGTCAAGCCGGCCAAGACTGGCAAAGGAAAACGCCTTGCGGCAGGGCAGGTGATGATCTTGAAGCGAGGAGAGCCATTGGATGCGTTTAGGAAGCTGAAGGCGGCAGCGACGGCGGTGTTCAAGAGGGGGAGGATGGGGCAGGATCCAGAGATGGTCCCGAAGTAGATTGGTATGGGAGGGGGGTCTGAAGACCGCAGTGGCGGCCACAGTGTTGTACACCGAGTCAACCTTCCTGGTCTCATCATTGCCGGGCTCGCTACCAAGGGTCCGTAAAGACTCTAAGCGATTTACAGATTTGAGAGGTGGAATCAGATCGAAGAGAGGATGGGGAGTTAGGGATTCCCTATCTTCCCTCTCTAAGATGGAGAGTTAGGGATTTCTCTCAGATTTGAAGAAGGGGGTTTTGAAAGCCATCGTGGTCGAAGCCCCGGCTACCCCCCCAAACAAGGCAGGAGAAACAAAAGATCTGCAAGCGATGATGACCACAAGAAAGGCGGAAGAGATGATGGCAGCAGGTTACGTGATCGGTGGCCCTGATACCATGTTGAAATATTTAGAGAAAAAGAAAAAAACAAAAGAAAAAGAGAGAGAGAAAAGTGATTTTATTTCTTTGTGCCTTCATATTCGGTATATCTCAGAAATTATATATACTCGTGTACAGACTCTATAAATGAAAAATAATATAGACTGATATAATATCTCACTAATAATAAAAAATATTATAGGTGATATAGGTTATCATATGATCCCTAAAATCACTCTAGCAAGATTATGCTAATAAAGAAAACTAATATAAGTTGACATAGAATCATGTTGATAAAGAAAAATATTATGAGTAATGCAGGTTGGTATGTAATCCCTAAAATTATTCTAACATGATACATGCACCTCAAAATTCTTATCTGAACAATAGTTTTTTTTTAATGCATGGGTAACTTTTTTAGTTTGTAGTAAATTAACAAAATAATTTGTACTGTATTAGTCTTACATAGTGTTAAAATTATGCAGTCCCAAGACGTCGCAATCTCAGGCGATGCTTTTATTTTCCTCCTCTTATAGTTGTTATTAATGCCCTAATTTAATTATTCTGCTCGATGAGTAGATGCATCCAATATCGCTCTCCCATAAATTATCTCACTAAACGTTGCAATCAGTACTTTGTTTCTTTGAACCATTGAATATATGTATCATTTATCCTTTTTTTGGGTACATTTAGGTGGGAGACAAGCCTAAGGAAGGTAATCTTTTATATGCTTTCATCTGTATCAACTTTTAGTTCCATGTTAATCGATGGTGACATGAGCTTCTATAATCATCATTCAAAGGCTACTATCGTGCAATATGCCACTGGAAGCATGAACAGAAAAGTTTGCCATAAGTCTGGTACAAAATTCCCACCCCCATCATGGACGTGTCCTTGGTCTCTCATAAGTGCAAAAAGAATCTCTATTCTCTTGGATTACATAATGTGCATACGAAGTTACCATAGACTTCTACTTCATAATTTGAACTTGGCTAAATCAATCAGATCCTCACCAGACTTGGCAGAAGCCCGAAGGAGTTATTGATCTTACGTCATTCTCAACACTCGTTCAAATTTCATGCAAGAGAGAGCTATGAACTGTCATGTTAGCCAGTATCAACTTGTTGCAAATTAAGCTCTTTGATCATACCTAGCTCATTTAACTTCGCTAAAGTGATGGACCTAGGAGTGGCTAATACCATTGAAGGCTTGATCCCTTCTACGAGTGAATGCACCAAATATAAGATAGGACCCTTCCTTCTTTGCGTTCTGTATTTCTATTATGGGAACCTATCACAGTCAAAAGCTCGTTGTTTCATATGATTACACGTATTTACGTGCATATTTCAATCACCTATTTAGTTCCCATGAGTTAACTTTGCTTGAGACATGGGATTATGGTTGAGTTGTATGAGGCGTCATAGATATATGAGTGTTTTATGTGAAATTATGCCTTCTTTTGTCTTTTCTTTTGCTTTTTCATAGCAAGTATTTTTTAGTACCGGAAGGCTTGGAAATTCCCCCCTCCTCCATCTGCAAGACGTGAAACAAATGCGCATGGACAAAATTATCGATACAACTAGAAAACATTCCAAGCTGGCTTAGGATCTAAAACATTTACCTTTGCATCTGAAGTCACATCAAAAGTCGGGATCGAGAGCTTTGAGATGACTAGGAGGTAAATTCCCGGTTGGATTGCCCCAAATGAACCCTGCATGTTAAAGGTCGTGCCAAAGTGGGATATTGGTTGGATGCTTGCGAGCTCAGGGAGGACAAAAAGATGAAAAGTGGGTGCAAAAATCCCAAAGATTTTTTTTTTTTTTTTTTTAAAGAATCTTAAGGAAACAAATCTATAGATCAAATGCACTCGATTAACTAAAATCCTTTGGACGTAGCTCCACTTAAGGAGGAATATTGCAAAATGAAATCCAAAATTAGCGGCGACAACGAATATATGCTTCGCGTGAGAGACGTAAACCATGGAGCCCCTAGCAATGTGCCAAGTTTATGAAAAATAATTGAATCTCCTTTAGCAAATTCCTAGTATGAACCAACAATTCACACATCGTCACGTAATTACGAGATCTGCATGATATCACCATATCCATCTCTCTTCCGAGATGGCATGGGAGCTGTAAAATGGATCGAGGCCTCACTACACCATGAACTCTTCATGAGTTGGCCCCACTTCTTAAATCGCTTCACATCATAGTCCATGTCATCTAATGTATACAGCACCAGGCAATGCATGTGAGTTATCATAGTGAACTAATGGACTACTTTGGATTGAGGCATGTGAGTTTGTTTAAAAATTTGTTCTTGGTAATGGTTGGGCATGTTCCACTAGATGATTGCGAGCACAAATGAGTTGTGGTCTATGCTCTATTATTAGTTTCAGTTTGGATCTTGCCAAATCCTAAATATAGATCACCGTCATGGATATTTTCTTGTACTATCATTCTTTTTTATGATGATAACAATGTAAAAAAAAATAATTAAATTGCAAACATGGTGTCTTCATGGGATCAAGTTGTTCATCATGTATCAAAAGATTTTTTTTTGAAAAAAATTATTTGTCAATTGCTAGTTCAACTAGTTGGTACTGAACTCTCAATGGAAACGATCTTGAATTCAACTGAGTAGTTATAACTAACCACTATAATGCTCGAAAAAAGATATTACGTAATGTTGCCACCAAAATCTAGTTTGAGAGAATTGGATGAGTTGGCTTGGATAGTGTCTGGTCGGATGAACTGCCATATTCGGAGTTGAAAAGTTGACCTGCAAACAAAAAAGTGAATACCAAAGGCTCTCAGATTTGATCCAATGCCTAGGTCAAGGCAAGCTTTTGGAGAACAATAAAGATTTGAAAAAGTTATGAGTTGAATAAACAAAGAGTAACATTGCGTAAACATAAACGTCCTTAGCGTATCTAGAGATCTCCTGGATCTGAAAAGGTGGATGTGCATCTAAATTGCTCGGCAAGCCATAATTGTTCGCACATTAAGCACATGGCGGGAGTTAACTGCATAGGATATGCTTCATGAGCCAAATGGTAACCTTCTGATTATGCGATAACTGCTTAACATGTGAGGCGAACTATAACTGTTCTATCGCATGCTTCATAAAAACATAGAACTATTATCATCATTTTAATTAGTCTTAACCATCTTAAATGTACTTTAAATTGGAGGTACCTAAATGCCGTGGTTGGATGCTCAAGTTGGCCGACACCTCGGTTGACCGCTCTGTTTGATAGCAGTGACCAGCCGACGAATCTAGCTTGACCACGTCACATAGGAGAGCTGATAATTCAACAACTCTGGTCTTAGTGTATTTTCAATCAAAACATCTACTGAATGTTAGATGTAACAAATGGAAACCCCCAGATGGCAGAGTGCAGCTTTAAAACCTTTGCATGGCACTTCAGCATATATTACCCCTGCCGGACGAGTCATAAAATTGTACAAAACCCTACTTGACATGGTCTGCACCATTCCAGTATAAAACAATTGACAGACGATCGAAATGGGATTTGGAGGATGCGTCACGAAGGTGGAGAAAAAAAAAGAGAATGATAGGGCACAATTCGAAAGCACATGGGCAGACATGACACACGAGACAGCATAAATCATGTGGCATGTGCGAACCTGCCGACTCGTTTAGTTGACCACAATTTTTTTTTGTCACTAAAATATTTTATATATAATATTTAAAAAATAATTTTTATATATTTAATTGATAATAAAAAAACATATTTTAGAATAACTTATATTTGCTTGATCATATTATTTTTTTAAAAAAAATATGTAAAATATATGTTAAACTTGATTGTGTTCAATTGGTAGAATAAAAATGTGGTGCATAATAATATAGTTTTAAAGAACTTTTTTTGATTATTTTGATGTATTGATTTAACTAGGAGGAAATAACATTTACAGCCTCTACTCGTATCTTAGGTCATCTGAGAACTAGATTCGCTTTAATTCAAGAGCTTGCTGAGCTCATATAAAAAAAAAAAAATGTATGGATTGATATACAGAAGTTACGAGCAGAACTCGAACCTGCATGTTGGAATAAAAATCTAAAACTTTTTTTCTTATTTTTTATTTATCGTAATTTTGATCATTCGGTTCAGCACCTAAGCAGGTACCTACATTTGGGGCACAAATTGGCATAGAGTAAATAAACATAGATTCCTAATCGTAAATTTTATGTACAATCAAATCAACAATAATTTCAGAATGCAGTAAGTTGGCTTGAATGACCCGTAAGCCCGAGAAAGACAGCTAGTCAAGCTCCAACGGATACTGCAGGGGCAGGATGCGGATCTTTACCACCCCTACTTATTTTGCTTAAGCCTTTGCATGATTGGGTGATGGGAGGTATTGTCTCATCTACTTATCAGAAAACGCCTTACCTCATTTTATCTAAAAACTTAAGTAAATTTTTGAAAAAATAATTATTGCAATTTTCATTCAGCGCAAAATTGACCATTTTTTCTAATAAAATCTGAAAATCTGGTTTCTATGAAAAATTTATTTTTTCGTTTTCTTAAACTTTAATTAAATATAAAATATATTTTTTATTTTTTTATTGACCATACCCTTTCCTCACAGTCCGTCGCGAGAGAGACCAGTCCTCGAGGATCTGGACGATTTCATGGGGACTGTCGTCATGTGGGGTGTCTTCACGGGGCTCGTCGTCCCACACGAACTCACACATCGCCGGCTACTCGATGCTTCCTTGACTCCCTCGAGTCATCAGGCCATTGGTCTAAGCCTCACATGGGTTGGTGGTGGTTTGGTGGCCCCACATCCCCTTGATGTCGAAGACGCTAACTGGGTGTGTCGGTTCGGCCGGGCCCACGATAGACCGGACCGGATGCTTCACATGCGAGCTGAAGGTGACAATCCATGGTTTGCACTTGCGCCATCTAAACTAGTCTAGTTCAGCAACATGGTAAGCCTGCAATAATATTATACTTCATACATTTTCTTCTTGCCCCTTTTTTTAAAAAATACCATGAGTCATGTAACTAAAGAACGTTGGTATGGGATGAGGTATCGAGCTCACAAAACTATAGACCTAGATTGCACCCAATTCAACTCGAGACAGATCATAATGCACACACGGTGATGCAGCCAAAGATTGGGCCACTCCACTAATCATAATTAGTCTAATATGCGATTTGTGTTGTTTTAGGATTTCTTGTACACACTGGTACAGTCTTAGATAAACGGGAAGCGGTGCTGTTTATAAGCAAGTCTTTTTCAGGAATTCTCTGTATTTTTTGCAGCAAATATCAAAAGCCAAAAGCACATTTTTCAGCACCTCAAGTCAAGACAAATAGAAATCTCCCAGAAGCTGTACGTCTTGTTCTCTCTCAAAACACCAACTTTTTTTTGTTTTCATTATTTAGGATATTGGGTCTGGGCTCAACATAGCCGGAAATAATCTAGCAGTTTGGATCTCATGGAAGCAGAGAGGGTTTTGGCGAGGAGAGATGTAGCCTAACATCTCAGCGTTCCGGGGACTCTAAGCAAGCTAGAGGCTTCTTGAGTCTTCAGGGAGACTTCGACTCGCTCAAGCTCTTCTCACGACTTGGTATTTTTTATTTATTTTGTGCAATGATAACGCCCAGTTATCGATCTGAATAG
The DNA here is from genome assembly GCF_009389715.1 of Phoenix dactylifera. Taxonomy (NCBI): domain Eukaryota; kingdom Viridiplantae; phylum Streptophyta; class Magnoliopsida; order Arecales; family Arecaceae; genus Phoenix; species Phoenix dactylifera. The sequence goes on along the minus strand of NC_052399.1, from coordinate 18,717,999 downwards.
GCACATAGGCTTCAGCTTGGCTATATTCAAGAGGCACCGACGTCGTGGATGGGTGCCACTTCTTGCTTCGAAATATCCGGATCATGATTAGTGGTGGTGTGGCGTTCTAGAACAAGCATGTTTATAGAAAAACTAATTGAGCTGCGGATTGGGTGGTCTCGTATGTAGCCGATCACTTCAGAAAAATTCTGAGTTGGAGAGAGGGAGTTGCTTAGAGCGCTCCATAATTTGCTGTTTTTTTGATTTTTTTGAATGTATTTGTACTAGAACTGTATGAATAATCCGTTTAGCGAAACAAAAAATACATAAGCCAACCTAAGCCTCCATATTACATCTTTACTTTTAATAACACTCATTGGGTGGCCTTAAACCTCCTATTTCAATAAAAGGAGATTCATACATTCCATGTAGCATCATCATCATGATGTCGCCTGCAATATATGGCACTCATTTTGAGTTGAGAGAACTCCAATATTATAGCCCAATAAATTTTAGTTAGTTTTCTAAATTTTAATTAGAAAGACCTCCTAGCCTTTCATGTCTAGCAACTAAAAAAACAAAAGTTAATATTGGCATCCTACATATAGAACTATTTTTGGCATTCATATGATAATATTATTTAAATAAGCCTTTTCCTTCTTCCCCATAGAAACATGATTTTTTAGAAATCTTTAGGATCCATAATGAAGCAAGAGAAACCAAAAAAATCTTGATGATCTTGTATCATTTTTACCCACAGCATTAGTGCATCAAAAAATTTCCATATTCATATTGAAGAAAATTTTGTGATTGCTAGATTAGCCTATGCTTCCCAACCAGGGCTTCAAGAAATCATAAAACATGATTTTAAAGGTCCGTGTCTAGTAATATGAGGATTGTTGGAGAATGATGCGCTTGTTATTCTCTATTGACATCTAGCATTTCTACAGAGAGACCAATAATGCTAGTGACTAGATGGCATCTTGTGTAACGAACCATACAGAATGATTTCTCCTGCTGATTTTTTTGTTCAGTTTTTAAATATTTTATTTTTCAACTCACACGAATGTGTCTACTTATATTTAGTCTAATTTAATGCATCCATTTTACCAAAAACAAAGTTTGTGTTTAGTATGGTTTGTTAAAAACTTAGAATGCAACGAGGAAAGAAAAGAAACAAAAATAGAATTCCAGATATTGAGTAGACTCATATAACTTGTAGATCCAAAACTTGGAAAATGTCTCCCATGCGATAATTTAAACTAGAGATAACCCATCCTTGCTCGTGAAAAAGAAAGGGTGGCGGGATTTAATAGGCCGGGCCAGTTCATGGGCTACTGGACCGTCGGTTCAGATTGTCGTTGGTGGACTTCGATCCCTTTCGTTTGCTTTCTAGGGCACTGATGGCGGCCCGCGTTGAGCTCGACCCGAAACCATTATGCGAACGAGCGTCCGGATGTCCCAGTGTTCTTGAATTAAGGAGAAAGCTCCATAGATCGACGGGGACTCGGCGGACGCGAGGAGACGAAGGGGGGATTGGGAGACAGAGACGAATGATTCTTTCTCGGAAGCAGGTTCAGCAGTATGCTTGTGATTTATTAGTCAAATTAGACAAAGGAAAAAGAGTGATGGTGCGAAGGAAAGAGGAAGGGAGGCTTCCGGAAATCTTGAGACCAGAAGGACAAGTACATGAGAACGGGCCAAAGGATGTCCTCCTTTGTTGGACCGTCACGTTCTTTTCGATTTTTGGGGGAACAACGTTGGCCTTTAGGGTTGATCTCATCATCCCTTCCTTGATGGCGTTATATCTGCGGATTGAAGAATCCCTGCTGCGTCGGTGCCACAGGAGGGGGCATTGTTTCATCCTCTGCAGAGGTTCGAATTCTTCTCGATCTTACTGAATATATGAAGTCTGTTAATGTGCTTAATTTCTTGCTGCAAATATGTGTAACTATGTGCTATATCACTATAATTTCGACTGGCTTCTGCTTTGCTAATAACTTTTATATAAGAAGGATTCCTTTTGCATTGTTTGAATTAGTGACAGTTCGAAGTCAAGACTATAAAAGGAGTCATTTTTTATAAATGAAGGAGTCTTTTTAATGCTGAAATCTAGCTAGTATCTTTACAATTAGAACCGAAATTTAGGGGCCTTAAGGGCCTGAGAGCCATTTCGAAGAAAGGTCTTATAACCATCCTTGTGGCTTTGGAGACATTAATTCGGGAGGCCTGATGAAATTTAGATTAAGTATTACACATTTGTTCTTGAAGGCGGACTTTGCTGCAACGATGAGGTTGACCTAGGTGTCATGAGTTCGAAACATGGAAATAGCACATGAACGTAAGGCTGTGTATATCTGACCCTTCCTAAATCCTGTAGCAGCGGGAGCTTTGTGCATTGGACCATCCTTTTATTGCATATTTATTATTGTAAGAAAAATGCTACTTTTATTCTAAGGTTTGTACATTTATATTTCCCATGCTTATTAGCTAGTTTTATCATAGGGAAAAGATTCCAGCTTTTAAGATCTAAATATTGCACTGTTAAGGAACTTTCATTAATTTAGGGTTCTTAGTTCATCCTTAAAGAAGGACCTCGATGCATGAAATAGATTATGGGTTCAACTCATTTTTTACATCAAAAAGGACCTTGATTAACATTTTTCCAATTTCGATTCCAGCGTTATCATCCTTGGGATCAACCCATATGCGAATCTTGTGCTTTGCCCAAAAATGGAACATTTCTGAAAGTAGCATTTAGCATGTCATTGTTCTGCTATTGCTATAAGATGATGCCAGAACGTGGCTTTTGATTGCACGGCTGAAATTTTCATTCAGATCAGCATGGACCCTATCTGCTATGGAGAGGATTATCAACCGTATTACCTGAAAGTTTTCCTTTAGGCTTTACTTTTATCGACTTGGGTTCTACTATGATGTGAAAAGCTTAATGTACTGTTGGTTGTGTTCTTTGTTAATAGTGAAACTCTACTTTGATTCTCTAGTTTATTGATGTAAATGTGAAGCTTTTAAAAAAACTAGATCTGGGTCTTGGTTTCCTTGGCAACTTTTTTGTTTATAAGTAGAAATAGTCATATTCCTCGCAATTTTGCATCTCTAAGATAAGCTACAGTTCTTCATATACTATTGGCTTTTGTAGGTGAGATTGAAAACTCATCCAATTTACGTTGCATCATATTCCTTGAAGTTCAAAATTTAGCCACTGAGGTATGATGCCTTTGAAACTAAATGGGCAGTTCTCATCAAAATCTGGGTTTTATTTGAACAATGCTAGATTAGCAGATCAACTGCTACACTTTCCTTCAAAATCAAAAGGAGAAAGTTTAGCAAAATTCTCTGTATCTTTTGCCAAATTACATGATGCATATGAACCTGCAAGCATTAGGTGGAAAATCTGTACTTATGATGATACAGTCAACGGAGTTACTCAAAAATATTTAAGCAACTTTCTCCCCGAGAGTCCATTTGTTAGATCAGGTGGCTCCAGATGTAAATCAGAAGAGGATCTTTCATCTCACGAGCAAGGTCCTGAATTTCCAGCAAATCATCTAGCTATTCTTACTGAAAAGTTAAAGGCTGTGCATCTGCATTTATTAGCGTCTGAACACTGGAATGCCTCTCAACTGAAGTTATGCCACGGGTATAATTTTAATTTGTCTCCATATATTTAACTTCTTAAACTTGTTCAATTTATTATTTTTTTATTACAAATTGTGATTTTAGTTAACGAATGGACATAACATTCCAGAACCTACTTGGCGAGCGCAAAAAACTTGACCCATTATTTGGCATTACAGTGCCTTGATGTCCAACAAGTTGAAGAAAGCCTTTCTTCCATAGGTCTGCTAAATTTGGAATCTATGAATTCTCACATTCTTGCAAGCATCAATTCAGTCATTCAGCTGTTGGAAGACCTGGTACCTATAAAGTACAGTATAAGAGGTAACACAGGGAACATGGATAGGGTTGATTATGTTGCTGCTGAGCAGATTGAAAACCAGAGAGAGTACACCATAAATACCATGAGCAAAATAGCCTCTTCTCATGCATCAAGACTGTTTGGCCCATCTGATGACGGGAAGCATGCCCATATTATGGTTACCGTTGGAAGAGAAGTTATATCCAATGAAACACTTTTAATGGATATTCTTAAAGCAGGTGCCAACATAATACGAATTAACTGTGCACATGATGACCCAACTGTTTGGAGTGAGATAGTAAGGATGGCAAAGCACAGCTCGCAGATATTAGAAAAACCATGCCGCATTCTCATGGATTTAGCTGGACCAAAGCTCAGGACTGGCTATGTAGTGAAGGATGCAATTGCAATGAGAATAACCCCACAGAAGGATGCAAATAGTGACATGATTTTCCCAGCTCATATCTGGTTATGTTCTGCTGGAAGTAGTCCTCCTTCTCACTTATCACAGGATGCAATTGTTTGCATAGACCAAGAGTTTTTTAATAATCTCAAGGTTGGTGACGTTCTAAGCTTTGTTGATGTTAGAGGAAGAAAGAGGTCTTTTAAGCTTCTTAAGAAGTATCCTGTTGTTGCTGGTTCTGGTTATATGGTGGAGTGCTCAAGGACTGCTTATATTGGATTAGGTACTAAACTCTTTGTCAAGAAGGATAGGAAGCTTTCAGTTGGGCAAGTAGTAAAGTTGCCATCCATCGAGGAATTTATTATGCTCAAGGTAGGAGATTTGCTAACAATTTCTAGAAATTCAAGCTTCTCTATGGATAAACCGGGTGGCACACCATTTGGATCAGCAAGAATAACATGTTCATCCGACCACCTTTTTGACTCTGTCAAACCTGGTGAGCCAGTTGCATTTGATGATGGGAAAATATGGGGCAAAGTTCAGAAAAAAAATATCGATGAGATTATTGTCTTGGTCACTCATGCCAGTCCAGAAGGTTCCAGACTTGGCTCTAGGAAATCCATCAACATACCCAGGAGTGAGATGCAGCTCAAGGGCCTAACTTCAAAAGACCTTGTGGATCTTGACTTTGTGGCTGCTCATGCTGACATGGTTGGTATTTCATTCCTTCGGGATGTCGATGATATAGTGACTGTTCAACATGAACTAGAGAAAAGAAAGCTTCAGAAACTGGGGGTTGTGCTCAAAATAGAAACCAGTGATGCTTTGGAGAAATTGCCTCAGTTACTATTTCAAGCGATGCAATTTTCAAATCCTCTGGGTGTTATGATTGCCAGAGGAGATCTGATGGTGGAGTGTGGATGGGATCAGATGGCCGATATTCAGCAAGAGATAATGTCCGTTTGCAGTGCTGCTCATATCCCAGTGATTTGGGCAACTCAGGTTCTTGAATCACTTGTCAAATTTGGCCTTCCTACTAGAGCTGAGATCACAGATGCGGCCAGTGGATCAAGGTAAATACAGAATGTGAACTGCTTTTCTTCCATATTTGATTTTTTTTTTCAAGTTCATGCTTTGACACAGAGTTTAATAGGATTGGATAATCAACACTGCTTCTTTCTTTCTCTTGTTCTTTCTCTATTTTTTATGTGTTTTTTTTTTTTCTGGCTTGGGTGGGGAAGGCCAAGCCTCAAAAGGAGGAACAAAATATTACAACCTGACCAGTGCTTTAGTTTAAAAAGTAGAGATAAGTAGAGTTGACTCTACCCCGATCTATGGTGAATATCTAGGTATAAACTTTATTTGGCATCAGCTTTGTATTAGCAGTCTATACATGCGGCCATTTAATCCAGGAGGATGCATATTTCATGTGCAGGGCAAACTGTGTTATGTTGAACAAAGGGGAACATATTGTACAAGCTGTTGTGGCATTGGATTCTCTCATGAGCAAACATTCCACGAGGAAGAACAAGAAGATGCTACTGAACCCACTCCTTCCTTCTAACTGATCGAGTCAGTAACATGATACTTGTCATTGTATAGTAAAATTTGCATGTAATTTGTAATGGATTGTAATGGTTTCTGGGATGATGCCTACTGCCACTACTTTTTTCTTTTTCAGCTTGTTTGGGTTATCCTCATGACTATTAGCTGTTGTTCAGAGATATCAAAGTAACTCGGAACATTTTGATACAACTTTACAGATACCAACTCAAGGATGGAATAATTTGGGCAAAGAGGTGACAAATTAAAAGCTAGGACAACACTATAAATGAAATATTGAGCCAAACTTTTGCCTGTATATTGCTATTTCTGTGATATTTTATGCAGTTGATGTTGTGGTGGATGCCTCAGTTCAGAATATGGCTGGTTTTTCCTTTTCGTTTAAATAGAAGAATCTGTAGGCAATGGGTGTCATAATGGGGTTACCTTCCTCAAACCATCCCGAATCTTTCAAATCCCGGTGGAGGTGGGATTCAATCCCGATTAAAAACTACCAAAAACTTGTTCCGTTTGATGAGCTGGCACAAAAAAAAAAAACACTATATTACCATGGTTTACTTCTTATCATAATTTTTATGTGAATTCAAAAGAATGTTTTATTCTATATACGTGGCCTAAACAATCGAGACTATCATGTAAGTTCAACGGAAGAAGCTATTAGGAGCCAAACTCCGATCCACGGGAAGCCGTAGCTAGACGCCAGTGACCAAACAACCACATAATTCCCTCGGACGACGGTGTATAAGCTGTCCGCCGCTGACCGGATGTATCCGTCGCGCGTGGTCCAGTCCAAGAGCGGTCATTAGATAGCCGGTCCTTCGGCAATGACGCCCAGCGACGTGGCAACCAAGATGAATCGCTCGCCGTGTCTGACATCCAAGATTCTTGTGGTTCCCATTAGCGCCATGGAGATTCTCCCTCTTGGCATCACCGGTAATTGCTCTCCGACGATCTGATTCTTAGAATTATTAGGGTTTCGAAATCTTTTGTAAAATCCGAAGAAGGGGATGAGTGATCTGTTCTTTCTGAATCTTTTTGCCCTTCCGGTCTTCTTGATGTGATTAAACTTCTGAGTGCTACTGTAGGTTTTTACCTATCACGATTTAGCCTAGACTAGAAGAAAACCTAGGATGGATCTGTCGCGCGTGGTCCAGTCCAAGAGCGGTCATTAGAAAGCTGGTCCTTCGACAATGACGTCTTGCGACGTGGCAACCAAGAATCTCTCGCCGTGTCAGACATCCAGGATTCTTGTGGCTCCTAGAAGCGCCATGGAGATTCTCCTTCTTGCCATCGCCGGTAATTGCTCTCCTCCGATCCGATTCTTAGAATTGTTAGGGTTTCGAAATCTTTTATAAAATCCGACGAAGGAGATGAGTGAGCTGTTCTTTCTGAATCTTTTTGCCCTTCGGTCTTTTTGATGTGATCAAGTTTCCGAGTGCTACTGTAGGTTTTTGTCTGTCACGATTTTGGCTAGAGTAGAAGAAAACCTTGGTTCATTTCTCTGTGTAGAATTTCTGAGCGTGAGAGCCACCGGGGTTTCTCACGATTGGGGGGTCAAAGATTTTCTTTTTTCTTTTTAGCAAAAGATGTCAAGATTTGTTAGGAGCATACATTGAAAAGGATATTTTGGACGAAGTTGTATTAAGGTTTATTAGGTCTACTTTTAATGCGTTCTTGTGAGGAAAAGCGTGAGTACGCTTGATGAAAGGGCATCGAAACAGTAAATAAGTGTCGTTACCTTTTAATCAGTTGAGACTTCTTTGCAATCATAGGATTTCCATTGTTTTTTTGGGCCTTCAAGAGAAGTGTGCAGAATAAAGTAGCAGACATAACCCTAGATTCAAAATTGCAGCTGCACTGCTAAACAATTGAACACCCAGCAATTATATTTGAGAGCTTGTACCCTTAATTATGATTGTACGGATGACTTCATATTGGATCTTCTTTTAATAATTAGATATCTGAAGATAACTAGAAGTGAGAGTTGATCTTAACATGCGACTTATATAGCATGTATCATGCCTCTGACTGGTAAAAACTCACAAAATTTTAGTGCTTCAAACCTTTTAATTACTTATCCAAATGTTCTACAGTTCCAAGGTACTGAGGTATTCATGATTTCCAAAGTGAAGGTCATCATTCACCACATGATGAAATTTCAACTTGCGAAGAACTTTGTATGTGCTTTGATATCAATACTTGAATCACTTGAACTTCCTCTATCAGACCTATAAACAACCTGAGACATTTTGTTATTGCTCAAGGAGACTATAGTTTCAATAAAATTCTATTTTTGATATAGAAACATTTTATGGCGAATTAATTGCTTACGTAATTTGAGAACTCATAGACCAGTTGTAAATCTTGAAGGCCTTTCTTAAGTTGCACCTCTAAGAAAAAATTCAAAAAGTTGATAGAATAAAAATCTTGTACAGCTGCAATTGTCTCTTGTCTCTAAGTGCTTGAAACTTTTGCATGGAAGGCACCAACATCTAACCCCTCATGTATGATGCAGTCTCAAGTTGTAAAATCCGCCGATGCCATGGTCTAGAGTACATGCAACCATTAAAATAATAAATCCATGAATGCTTAAAGCTTTCATCCATCTATTTTCTCATATCATTAATCTTGTTTCCCTCTCTCTATAAGAAATGCATACAAAAGCATGCATGCATTATGCGTCTACTTTTCTATAGATAAATATGTAGATAGCACCAGTGCCTTTTTATTTGATATCCTGATGACTCAACATGCGGTATGAACTGGATTGCATGTGATGTTTCCTGATTATATCATGAAATTCAAATGTGAAGCTTCTTTACTTGCTTAATGTTTATGTATTGCAATCTATTTGCAGATTATTATAGTTAACACAAGTAGACAGCATTAACTGTGTACATTTGAACTGCACAAGTTTGTCATCAGCATTATACCTTTTACTTTATTAAATATAAAATCCTATTTCTGGTGTCATGTGAACCTTATATGGAATTGAGTGTTTGATTAGGAATCTTTTCTTTCTTAAATGTGCTGGCTTCTAGTATAATTGGATCTCTGTACACATCATTTACTTTTTTTTTTTTTATATATAATTCTTGTTTCTGTTGTTTCACTTCCATTGTTGATCTTTTCTGGTTCTCTGACATGATACACAAAGGAAGCCTTTAGATGCAGCTACCTGCAGTTTCAGTCCAATCAGTTGTCTGTCATGGATCCCTTCCAAATCATGTAATATTTCTCCTAAATATGTCATGTTTGCAGCAAGAGTTGCTATACTTAAGATGTTTGTTCTACATTGACCAAATATTTATAGATCTTCACCTTTGGTCTATGTTGAATGCCTTTTTAGATTGTATCTTACTGTTTGAAGGATGGGTTTTCACTTCATTGATCTTTGTTGCACTATGTAGCACATACTTCAAATATCAGCAGTTATCATATTCTTTGTGTAGTTAGTTAAGGGAGAGGGTGCACTATGTTGGCTTACTATCTCAATCTTCTTGACATTTATATTCCAGTATCTTAAAAATGTATCTAACAGAAACTGGGATATTGAAGCTACAAAACTTATTCCAAGATCCTTTTGCTCATATCCTTTTTCTAATCTGTGACCTTTTCGGTTTAAACTTTGATACTTTGAGATATGAAACACTTTTTGTGGATATTTCTTGCATAGACTATGGTTGTCCAATGACCCCCCCCCCCCCCCCCCCCCCCCCTTTCTCTCTTTTTTCTTCATGTTTCCATGTATAAATTCAAAAATACAAGGAAACTATAGAAAAAATGCAGAAAATTATGTAGTTTATGAAATCAGCATTTGATATATGATATATTGTTAATATTTTAGCTGCTTCATTGCAGTTAGAGGTTTTTTATAATGTTTGATATCGGAAAAAAAAAATAAGGCAGGACTATTTTGATCAGAAGTTGAGTTAAACAAAAATGACATTTTAGGTAGTTTTATTTACACTTCCACCCTGCCCCTCCCCTCTTTTACAAAATTTCTAAGTAGGAACTTTGACTAGAATCAGGTCTCTTGGTTTAAGAAACTTAAGGCATCTCTATTTTGAAAATGATGTGCCCTGAGATTAATGTTTCTAACCTAGGATTCTGGGGTATTTAAGGGTTTTGCTTCATGTCATGTAATGGGAAGTCTCCAGTGGAGATAAATAAAATTTGTGGAAATCTGTTTTTAAGGAAACACTAATGTTACAATTGGTGCAAATCAACATGCTCATAAGAGGAAGAGAAGGCAGACTTTCTGATTATTTTATTCTGTCATTGCTAAGGCTCAAACAAAGGAAAATCAGATTTCGATATTGTATGTTCAGAAATTTTATGAGTACAGACCATAAATTGTTTGTGGAAACATTAATTGGGGTTACCTGGATGAGCCAATATTAGCTCAATTATAGGCAGTGACTGCTGTAATGGTAAATAGTATCCAGAACAACCAATAAAGGACTTTTCACTTGGACTTTTCAATATATATGATTACGTCATGTTAAATAATTTATATTTATTATAATTCATTGCCAAATGGCATTATGTCACTGTCTCACATTGTCAAAATAGCTGCTAGCAACTGTTAGAATTGGATCCTATTTTGCTTTTGCTTTTATTAAAAAACAATAGTAAGCTTATGGCAGACAGCTATAGCCATTATGAAGTTTATAAGGTTTCTAGACTTGTTTTTATATATGTAGAATAATGTCATGAAAATCTTAGGGCCTGTTTGATATCATTTTTTTCTTCTTTTTTTTTTTTTGATAAAAAAGGTAGAGATATAGAATCCAATATAAAAAGTTGTTTGTTTGCCTGTTTCTATTTTTTTTAAATAATTTTTATTATTTATGAAAGAAGTAAAAGTGAAAAATTATTTCTTTCTTCTTCTTTTTTAATGACTGTTTTAGGTGGGCAAAGGACTCATGCATATCGGTTTCGGGTGTGGAGCTGAAGGCCGCGTGGGCGGACCTTCGTCACGCCTAATGTGTTTTACGGGCCAGTTCCATTGTCCTGGAGGGAGACTCGGCCACGGTCATCAATTGGATCCGGGGGGCCCTAGGGGTAATGGTTGCGTCCACCCCTTGCTTCAAAATATCTGGGCAATGGTGAGGGATGGAGGGGCCTTGTAGGCCAAACATATTTTCTGTGAAGCTAATAGGGCTGCGGACTGGGTGGCTACTTATGTAGCCAGTCACTCCGGTAGTACCTTATGGGTTGGAAATGGAGAGTTGTCCCTGACACTCTGAGGTATTTTATTTTTTGATTTTATTGGGTGCATCTGTACTCGTCAGGTATGATCCACCCGCCTTAGCCAAAAAAAAAAGAAAAAAAAGGACTCATGCATCCCAACTCCTCCTGACTCCCCTTCGGCTTCCTTCCCAACTCCTTCCGATGTCCCTAGCGACCTCCTGTCCCTCCATCGTACCACCCTCTACTCCTCCAGCACCTCTCTTTGTCACCCCGCGCATCCACATTTCCTGACCTCCTAATTTCTCGTGTTCCACCTGCCCTCCTTGTCCTCAATGACACCGCCTCACCAACACCTCCACCGAGGTCTCCATCGCCCACGCCGTGCACTCCCTCTCGCGCTCCGCCTCTGCCCGGTTTGTGCCTTCTCCAACCGCCCCCGCACAATGGTCGTCGGCTTCACCCAGGCGGAGCACATCCTTAAGTGCCTCTTCCTCTAGTTCGTGCCTCTATTGATTTTCTAAATTGATCCCCTTCCTTTCTTCTCTTTATAAATCCAGTTATTTCTGACACTGAATTTGTCACGCCTCCGACCCGAGATCGCGAGCCGGGGGTCCGCGGCAACCGCCGGATATCCGTAGAAAACTCTCCCCACGAGCATGCAAGGCATCTCATCACAATATCAAATCAAGCAGCGAAAATATTTTAACTAATATTATGCAAATTTTATTTCTTTAACTAACACAACTTACAATGTCTCACAAGTCTAGCAATAGTCTAAGATAAAACATCAATTTAAATAAATCTTAATTTAAGATAACTTGTGCCTCAATTCTTCTAGTCGCTCTCCCATTTTGTAAAACCACGATAGATTAGTGCTCGAAATCTGTAAAACAACAAAAATTGTATAATGAGCTAAACAATCCAGTAAGTAATAAATAACTTAACTAGACAATTCATATAATAACATAAAATATAAATACAAATTACGACGAATCAGCATAATGACATAATCAATTTCTTTTCAAACACAAATCCATTGAAATCCATATCTTTCAAATATCCATATACATAATCATAAATCCGATTCGAAACAAATCATATTCAACTCAACATCCTTTAACTACGACCACACTTATACCCTGTGGCTAGGTTAGAAATAGAACCGCACTTATACCCTGCGGAGTGGGCCTGAATATCGCACTTATACCCTACGGAGGGGGCCAAAATACCACACTTATATCCTGTGGTGGGGCCTGAATTGCCAATGCATAACCTCCAATTGGCAAGGTCCAGAACATAGTCAAGCTGAGAGTTCCAAATTTGATGCATATCAAAATTCTTTTTGTAACGCAACAGATATATCATAATCCGATCTAAATATGCATTTACGATGTAAGAACAGTAAATATAACAATAGTTCGAAAAATATTATTCCAATTCACATATCTATTTTTCATTCAAATTACCATCTCGTAAAATTCATAATTCACATATAAATTCATTAACAATTTATTCGATGCAAAAATAATATTATATAAATGAAGAGTCTAGAAAAGGTAGTTCATTACTTACTTCGAACGCGATCCACAACAAATCCAATTAATCTCACAAATTTCTTGCAGAACCTAATATCCAAAAATCATATTTTTTTTAAAAATTTATTACAATATATATAAAACTTAAATTTTAATATTCTCCTAGGGCCGACCTTGCAGAAGTGTCTAGCACCCCGGGTTCGGGTTCATACTCGTAAACCACCCTCCTCCCTTTATTTTATTATTATTATTTTTTTCTTTTTCTTTTCTTTTCTTCTCTTCTTCTCCAGAAGCTTCCTCTCCTCTCTATTTTTTTTCTTCTTCTCCCCTTCCCTCTTCTCCCGTGACCATGGAGGGGGAGGCGCGACCCCATGTAGAGGCTCGGGAGGGGGGGTGGCTTGAGGCCGGCGGCCGGCCGGCTGTGCCCGCGGCTCGCGGTGGCCAGCCCTCTCTCCGTCCCGTGGAGAAGAGAGGGCTTGGGAGGGCGGCGACCGACCCTCTCTTCTTCCCATGGAGGAGAGAGAGCTTAAGAGAGGAAGAGCCCGCGGCGGGGACCAGCAGCATCAGCGACGCTCGCGGCCGCACACGGGTAAGTCCCCTCTTTCCTCTCTTCTTCTTTCTTTCTTTCTCTTTTTTTTTTATCAAATGGTATAACAAAGAGGTGAAGGTTAGGAACCCTTACCTCAGCCCCGATGAAGATCCGGCGGCACTCTTTCTCTCCGGCGGCAAACGGAGGAGAAACTCGTGCCGATGGAGACCCGCCTTTTTAATGGCTCTCTCTTCCTCTCTCTTGGCCGGCAACTCAAGGAAGAGAACCCAAACCAGGAGGAGGGGTCTGGCGGCTCTTCTCGGATGGCCTCACAAGAGGAGGTAGAAATCCTAGAAAAACTTGGAGCTAGGCTGGTCAAGTGGACCGGGTCCAGTTCTAGGGTCTCACAGAATTCCTCCCTAATCTGAATTTGATGGAAATTTTTTTAGAAATTTTTGAGGGTTTTCATTTGTTTATGCAAGTGAACTCTCTAGGGTTTCTTGGGAGATTGATGGGGAAAAAAAAAGAAGCGACGGTTTGTGGGGTACCTGGAGATGGCATTTTTGAGCTGAGGGATTGGGACGGGCGCTTCAATTTTTTGGTACTTTTATCGTTTGGTTTTAATTGTATGAAAGAGGGGGGAATGGTGGACTTCCATTAGGGGAGGAGGGGGGTGAGCAAGGGAGGAGGCGAGGTGATACAGAGGGTGAGAGGGATTGGGGTGGGATGAGGAGGGGATGGAGGTGGAACCCTTGTAGCATGGATCCACCTCTCTTCTCTATGGGGTTTTCATGTTCAAAGCATGGATTCCTCCATAATCTGAAATTTCCGTTCATCTTTTATAAATCCAAATGATTTTTTTTTTAATCTTCTCATTTCATTTGATGTGAACTGGGGAACAAGAGTGGAAAGGATCCACCATGAATGGAGAGAAAACAGAACAGTTACATGACTTAACATCTGGATCAGTTCCAGCTGAACTCTATCTCCAACATGCTTTTGGAAGATGTTCTGCCTCTTTTAGCATTTCAAAAAGAATACACACCTCTTGTTGAGGAAATTGTACATTGATGTTGTAAGTTGTTAGTTCTGTTGAAAAAAAAGTGACTACCAAACATGTTTTGGTTGTCAGAAATCTTTAAAAAATGGAAATAGAATTCTTGTTTATAATTTTTTTAAAAAAGCAAAGTGGTAGTGGTGCCAAACGCAGACCTAGACTACATCGAATCAGTTTGCAATCAGTATGACAAGAAAAACAAATTGTCCATGCCATAAGTTATTGGCGATTCTATGACCTAAAACAAAATCAGCATGAGCAAAAAATCTTTATTCTTCCTGTTTTTCAGACATCCACGATATTGATGACCAAGAATTAACCTGATCCGAGGCTTAAAATCATCAGTTGTACAGACTTTGATTAAACTCCAACCACTTGCTTGGCATGACATGTTCTGTGAAAATCACAAGTATATTGAGGCTAAACAACTCATTATGCATGATTATGCAGCTTCATGATGCAAGAGATTATGGCTCTACCATCTAGCATACTTGCATATGAGCACAAACCCTGGAAAGAAGGATTGGTAGGGCTAAATGTACTAAGAAGAGATTTCTGGGAATGTTGTCGGGTATGGTTAAAACCTACAAATTAAAAGAAGTGAAAATTTCACTAAGCTTTAGAGTCACTTTGTGCCAAAGGAATTCTTGTTATTTACATCCAGTGGAACATTTTATGTCAATTTCATTGACTTGTTTGTTGAGAATCCATGCAGAATTACATCTATGGGTAAGCTGCAGTTCTTTACTTGGGTTGTTAATGTCAATATGAGCTACTATTTTCTATAAAAGAACTCAAGATTTAGTGGTTGCCCTTAACGGACTTGCCGGATTCATTTTTCCTTTCTGACATCAAAGCCTGCTTTCATCACTATATTAGTCTAGTCTTGACTTTACCCTGCACTTTCACTTAAGGGCTCGTTTGGTTCGCGGGAAGCATTTTCCCTCCTAGGAATATGATTCCTGGAAAACAAATTCCTAGGAAGAGAATGCCTAGGAAAGTACTTTTGGCATGTTTGGTTGACCATGGGAAAGTGACAAATTTCCAGAGTGTTTATGTTTGGTTGGCCATCCACTTTCCTGGGAAAGTTATGTATAATTTCTGTTATGCCCTTAATAAAAATTAGGTCTTTAATGCCTCTTTAATGCTTCTTTAATGCTGAAGGGCTTTTTTGGGAAAAAATAAAAATGGAATGATTCCCGCCTCATGGGAAAGTAACTTTTCCATGTTTCTCATGGGAAAGACTTTTCCATGAAATGTGGGAATCATATTCCCATGGGAATACAATTTTTCCATCTCTCTCCTTTGAAAACTCCAACCAAATAAGAGGCATCTCATTACTTTCCCGTTGACTACACTTTCCCCCCTTCTTTTCCCGCGAACCAAACGAGCCCTAAAAGGAAGCTGGCCTGTACTTAACTAGCGGAATGTACTTAAGTCTGTTTAACCCCTATTGCGCAAGGCTTCTTTCCGACTACCAGGACTGAATCTCTATCTTTCTGGTCCACTTTCTTTCCCAGCTTATATACCCCAACCCCTTTTTACCTTTGGAAAGACCAAAAATTCAAGAGCCTGTCTTTTGATTCCATTTTGTGGTCTTTAGCCTATCTTGACCCGCATTTTGTCTTGCCCATGGGACCTTTTCCTGAATGTCTCAGCAAGCCATCCCTTGAAACTGAGCCTCTCCTTGACGCCTTTGAGCCCTGATCACTTTTTTGAGAAAACGGCAACCCCAGCTTCAAAGTTTTCCTTTCTACTCGTGGAATTAAATTGACTTTGGGAGAGAGCGTTAGACATTAAATAAATTTTTCCAATAGTATTGAACCGATTCATTGATTGATCGCCCCAAGCCCGTGTCAGGTTGGATTAGCCCTCTCTTTTCTAAATTGAGGACTCCTGAATCAAATCCGGTCCCAGAGGCATCTCGAAAGAAAATATCTATTTTCTGAATTTGACATTGAGATTGATGGCTAACGTGCATGATATCTGTAATGTTTTTTTTTTTTTTAATTTCATTGTTTCAGGCAATATGTAAGTTCATCTTGCAGAGCTGGCATCTTCTAAACCAAATGGACAATTTTCTCCATCAACATGTAGAGTTCCTTTAAGCAATGCAGTTTCTGGAAAATACCATATCCGACTCCAGGTGATATCAAACGAACATCAAGACAGTATCTTAAATTTTTTGCCAAGCTATCAGGAGATGATGATTCTGAAAGCAACAGCAGGAAAACTTACGAACATACGCTCGATGCTTTTACAGACAAATCAGGAAGCAATCTTAGGTCTGACAATTCATCTTTAGGATCAACTGAATCAAGTTCTCATGTAGAAGAGGGCTCAAACTGTCTGTCCTTTCCTAGACAAGAGCTTTCACAGTATCTGTTTGACCATCAGGTTTACCTTCACAAATTAAGGGTTGTGCATTTGCATGTATTGGCATCAGAGCAATGGAAATTTTGTCTTAAAACATGCTGCAGGTATAGTGTTATTCCTCTTGTCATGTGTCCCCAACCCTTCTGAGCTGTTTGTCTTCTTTCCCCCCTCATGCAATTGGGTTTACATCTTTAGGTGTTATGATTGCTAGAGGAGATCTTGCAGTGGAGTGTGGATGGCATCAGATGGCCAGTATTCAGGAACAGATCTTGTCCATCTGCAGTGCTGCACATGTGCCTGTTATTTGAGCAACCCAGGTTATAGAATCGCTTACAAAATCTGGTGTTCCTACTAGAGCGGAGATCACAGATGTAGCCAGTGGCCTGAGGTACAATTGAGAGCTGATCTTTCATTTTTTCATTGGACTATTTTTTAAGAGGCAAAATTCATCTAAGGTTATCTGCCTTCCAATTTGTCAGAAATCATGAGTTCTTCATTTCACTAGCTAGCCTTATTAAAACTATCAGTAATATCTGTGTGTGAAGAGGTGGTGTTAGGGGCGGAGAGTCCTCCTAGAAGGATTTGAGCCCAAAGCATATCATCTTGAAAATCATGATAAGTAATCTAAATTGATAATCAACATTGTTGATTTTGATCTACAAATTAAGCCAGAAAACTGAAAATCAAATATTTGGAGGTCCCTACCAATATGCCAATTTTTATGCGATATGGTACAATGTTCTGGATTCTCTCCTTACGTTGACTACATGTATTTTAACATCATGAAATGGCTTGTCATGTGTTTTCAGTTGATAAATTTATGTTTAGGTCTTCTTGACAGGATTGTAGCACAACATACACTGCTTTCCCCTCTGCCTGTGTTTGTGCATTTCTAGTTGAGGTAGAATCCTGTTAATAGGATTTCCTATCAACAGTCAATGATGGACATTTCAATTGAAAATACATCACAAGCATGGTGTGTGACATCTAAATGTCTATGCATAAAAAATTTCCTACTAATGCATCAAGAGAAAACAGGCAATCTAGTCGGCATGCTGTATTGTTTGGATTTTAAAATGTGTTGCATGAACATGTGCCCTGACACCCTGGACCCATCTCTCTTGTTTGTGATACACATATATAGCTAGATGAC
Source organism: Phoenix dactylifera (assembly GCF_009389715.1). Lineage (NCBI taxonomy): Eukaryota > Viridiplantae > Streptophyta > Magnoliopsida > Arecales > Arecaceae > Phoenix > Phoenix dactylifera. Next base: position 18,700,268 of record NC_052399.1, on the reverse strand, counting down.
CATCTGCAATCATAGTTCATAAGTAGCACACATGTTAGAATTATTGTTATGCTTATCAAGTGGTGGTCAGGTTTGATTAATTTGAAGCCCCCTATCATCCCGGTGATCTTTGATAGATCCTACTGATTATGCAGGGCTAGTTGCATGATGCTTAACAAGGGGAATCATATCGTAGAGGCCGTTGCAACTTTGAACTCTATTTTGTGCAACTGTACTGCAAAGAATGTGAAGACCTTACTGAAACCACTTTCCCCATCAAGCTGCTAAATCAGTCACTTTGCCATTGCCCTTCTACACCAGATCCCTTGCAATCTGAATCTCCTTGGTTCTATCAAATGCGTCTATGATGGCGGTAGCTATTTTATACTTATGCACTAGTTTTCAGGTTCTGTGCAGAACTGTCTGTCGGGCTTGCATCTAGGTATGGTGTTCTATGCTTCATTATGTAAATCAATGTGATTTGATTGTTGTATATATAAATCATAGAATTGTTACAGGGTTATGTATATAATCATTTCATGTCGGATGGTTTTGTAGCTGTGACAGAGTCGAGAGGTTACCAAATTACGGCAAAAACCAGACTCTGCTTGGTGAGTGTGACCGAACTGTTGTGATGATAGATAAAATCTGAGCTAATGATTGTGAATTGGTGATTGTAGGTAACACTCATGTATGTGGTGGATTGACGTTTTTTGTTGAGATAATCGCCATAAATACTCCTTTTGAGTATGAGGTTGGAATCCTTTCCTTACCTAGCCTTAATAAACAATTTAAAGAAAGAAGTGAATGTCAAAATGATCCTAGGAAAAGCTTATACGAGCTTCCAGTTTGTATTTAATTTCATGGATACTGGTGCCTCAGCCCGTGGGAACTGGAATAATCAGTTTCTTCAGTAGCCTGAGTTTACCAACAATCGAGTTCAATTTCAAAATTCTTTTCTTTTCTTCTTCTGTTTGCCAAATGATTTTCCCGGAGTCTTCCTGAATGATCAGATTGTTCATGAACCACTCGATGCATCACAAATTTTTCGACTTGTTCATGAAACTGACGTGGATTAGATGTATGTTATCTGCTTTTGATGGACATGTTGGTGGTGTTAGAAAATCCAGATTCCAGACCGGGACAAGCTGTTGCAGCTTAAATTAACTGTCTCGTTGTCAAGAAAAATGAAATTTAGTCTCGAGGCAGCCAAGGGGTGGACACCATCATCAGCTTCCGTCAGCTCCAAGAGGCATTGACGCATTGTTTGATGTTCCATACATGTAGAGAAAATATAAGTCGTGGTATTGAAGGAATCGAAGTGGAGAGAGAAACTCGGCAGAGCTTAGAAGGTAGTGGAGGAAGCAGGAAGCTTGCATGCTTGTATTCCAATTATTTTCGGGAATAGAGATTCTATCTTGAACATGAAAAATTCTCAGAGTAGCTCTCCTCCACCATTGCTTTCCCAGTATTTTACCCTGCTTCCCTATCACACGGTTCCCATCACCACGGCCTCGAAGAGAGCTAAGAAGAGAGTAGGTTGCAGATCCTGGGATCGCGGGATGGTGGTAATAATACACATTGCATCATAAATTTCCGAACGACACTGCTATCCCGTCCGATCAGGCAATTATCAAATCCAACTTCTTGGTAACATGAATCAGATTAAACTTTGCTACACGGTGAAGGAAATACTACGATTCTTTAGATGCAGAGTAAGTGGAAAGAACTGTGATACATACAAGTGCCGTGTAAGAACAGGCGGCCTGATGATTAGCACGGACGTGCACCAGCTACCGAGCTCCCTCGTTAAGCTGACTGGTCACAATCAAAAGATTGGCTGTAATCATGATGGCCTTACCAAACAATGAAATTCAAATGATGCCTGATCTGGACTGTAAATACCAAACGCAAGGAATTGAATATTGAATCGAAGCAGACTTAAAACCTATCAATGAAACTCTTATCCAATTTCTTAATAATTTACAAATAACATTGACCACTATCTCCTTGTCATGGGGTTTTTGGCGCACAATTTGTGCACCAACAGCCTTAGACCACCATAAACATATGACAAGACGACAATGCAGGTTAAATAACTGTCTTGGGTTCTCAGATTGAAAATTTAATGCTGCAAGCGCAAAGCTAAGTTTCAACCTGTTATATACAACTTGTCATATCCATTCACACTACTGCACCATACAATCAAGCACTTGGATAGGATCGATAACTTCAAGATAATACATTCTTATAGTGAAAATGCGGTATCATGGCTAAAACTATGCACTAATGCTTTTCAGCAGAAAAATTGGGTTCTGCTGGCTTCTGCAGTAACATCACGGGAAGTCTCTCCTGCAAGCGGGCCTTGCGCGTTCCATTTCGCCGCAAAGTCCGCATGACATTCACGGCGAATCTTGAGGCATATAATGTGGCACCAAGGCTTGGTGAACCGGCGCCACCGCTTGCCATTGTGGCCTGCAACCTTTCCTCCTCTTCATGTAGAGCATCCTCAAGTTTCTTTCTTGAGTACCTGCGCCATGCTGCTTGTATGAAACAAGCAGCCCATGTCCTCCACTGATGCGAATACAACCTGAATGTATGCTGGAGCTGCTTGCTGTGGAGCCTCCGGAATTGTGAAGCAACTAACTTCAAATCTTCAGCCATTAGAGCAAAAGCTTCAACCTCGGACAACGCCTTTACTGTCCTTGTTGAGCTGGGGAGGCTAGAGGCTGAGTGAGGGTCCAGCGCCCACGTGAGAAGCTCTTCTCCACAGAAGTCCCCAGCCTTCAGAACATCTAAATTAAAGAAACCAGTTCTTCCACCATTTGTGGTCATACTCTCTAGCTTTCCTCGCATGATAAATAGCATCTCATTCACCGGGTCCCCTTCACGAACAATGCAGCTGCCTTCTGTGTATAAAACTGGTTTCAAACGGTCACACATGGCATCCATGAGTTGATCATCCATCTTTTCAAACATTGGAACCTAACAGGAAGAGGAAATATGCATGAAAACCTCACCACTTTTTACATACATGGCATGCTTCTAAAATTATCAAGATTTGACTGGATTTAAAGAGAAATGTACTATAGTTGGAATCCCCCTTTGAAGAATGCTGAATATTACCTGGCCTTCATGGAAATCAATCTGTGGGCTGGAGGTACGTTATAAATAAGGCAACTTTAACAGTTGATAAATTTTACACCATGGAGGCAGTATATTGTAGGATTGCCTAGAGGAGTCGTCTGCAATTATTGCTATTCGGTGGGCATGTGGATGCACACAAAGGGCTTTTGTTTTTTCCTTTTGTTGAAACTTGGTTTGGGCGTTTCTTTTACGGTTCCATAAAAGGCTTTAAGTTATCCAAACATAATAGTTTAGAAGGATGTTAATAATGATGATATAATTACCTGAGAACTAAAATGCAGATTGTTTGATTAATTTGACAGATGGTCTACATTCAAGTATCCAACCGCCAAGGCTGTTTTTCCTTGATAAGTTGGGTTTCAGAGAGCAGAGCTTCTTGTCCCTATGCTCAAATAATACAAACACAAATCATCACATCTGCTAGCAGTTACAAAGAAACTTTCCGGGGTGCAAATTGGAACTCCTAAAACTTTCAGGGTCAGTATTGTCTGTCCATCAAATGACAACATCTAGATGTGAATTTTATTACTATTTCAAGTTTTCAACACTAATTGTAGATTATTGCTGACCCAATTTTGCAAAAGAATCCTCTGGTCAGTGGTCAGCCAGCATCGGCAAATAATGAGTCTATCAATCCTTTCTGATTTTAATAGAGTTGTGCATACTATTGGATGCATATTACTGATCATCCTCTTGCAGAAGATAGATAAATTCAGCCATATCTTAGCAAATCTAGCAGGTAAATAAAGGACATCAAGGAAAAAAAATAGGACTGTGAGAAGTTGCAACAGGCTTGGTTTGTTTTTCAGCTTCGCTATTAACTGATAACATCGTTCCTTAGCTTTCCCTGCATGCTTCTCCTAAAGCATCACCAAGAATCCACTCTATGGAGTTCGCCCTCCTTCCTAGCAAAATTGATGAACAATGGAGATGTCTAATTGCATTTTTTTTGCAATTTTGCTTTTTTCATGACGGATATTGTATAGGCCACAAGATCTGAGTATTCCATGATGGTGGAGATCATTGACAACCAAGGTTCACCGAACTGGTACCGAGACCAATATCGGTCAGCAACCGGCATGTTATGGTACGTATCCATACCATGTCGTGAACGTTCAAAATTGCTGACTTCAGTTCAAAATTGGCAAAAAATAAATAGGATCCCCTGTTTCGAAATAGGGGTTCCCTATTTTGAAAAAAAATAGGGGAGGCTTCCGAGCCCTCTCTCCCTCCCTTCCTCTCCCTCTTTGTCCCTCCCTCTCTCTTTTCCTCTCTCTCCTTCTCCCCCTCCCTCCATTTCGAACTGATGTACAAAACCATGCCTGTAACCGATCGATCCGGTTTGGTACGCCCTGAACCAGTCGATTCGGCACGGTCCAACAAAACATGCTAACAAGTAACAACACCTCCTAAAAACATTCACTTATTGGAAGTTATATGATTAGCACAAAACTTGCAATGCAAATCGTATATTAGTGGTGTGATCTGTATATGTGTTGATTTTAAGATTTTCTAATGAATGAGAAAATGAAAGGGATTTTCTTTAGGTAATCCTATAAAAGTTCTCTATCCCTCTCCCCACTCCTCTCCCACCCTTTCCTCTTCTTTGTTGTTGAGGCCTCTCCCTGGAAACATCACTTTCACAACCCATCTCTCTCTCTCTCTCTCCCCTCTTCCGGTCATTTATTTTTCCGTGTATTTTTTCTTTCCTTATTTAGTTGCAGCCACCAATGCCTTATTTCCTTTTCTCATTCTCTATGACCTGCTTCCTTCTAATGGACAATGCATTTTCTCTTCTTTCTCCTTTATACCTCGTAATTCTTCCCTTTTTCCCCTTTCTTTGGTTGACAACAACAACCATGCCTCCCATCATTTCTCCTTGTTCTTCTTTCTCCTTCACCGTCTTCTTCTTTCTTTTCAAAGATATGCAAGACAGATCAAGAAATCACATGATCGCTCTAGTAATATAAGAGGCCTTAATTTTCATCATAATGACATAATGCATAAATCCTGAAAGTAACCCTTGCCCTCTTTGGTTTCAATATTATACTTATTTTCTGTAACTAATCAAACTTGAAACCCTACCGTAGTTCTTTCACCTTTTTAGATTTGCAGATCTGCAAACAATAAATCCATTCAAATTAGGCAGTTTGACTAGCAAATTAAAATTTATACTTCTCTTGTTAGCTTTATGTTTTCACTACATGCACGATGTTGCCAGCTGTTAGATCAAGACTTAGGTTTGATATGGTTTTTCATTCTAAAAGAAATGAAGTAACTTTCACACAAACTAACCATAACAAATATCAAATTAGGATTCATTGCATATTTTAGCATATTATACATTTTGGTATAAGTCCAACGTCAACTCTCCACCTTTTACATACATGCTTGGAACTGACACCAGCATTGTTAAAACAAAAGAGTATGATTATCTTTCAAAATTTTGATACTCCTGCGTTAGTGGACCAAGTAGGAGTGAAAGTGGATTGGATAATATCTATCTGGATCTGTTTTCGTATCTAAAATTATCCGGATATGGATAAAAAATTGAGCATCCGACTAATATCCATATCCATATCCATATCCGTCAAAAAAAAAAAGATATGGATATGGATAGACAACTATCCGAACCATATCCTAATATTCGATTCCATTTGTAACCCTATTAAATTTTACATAGCACTCTTTTAAACTTTTAAGAAAAATAACCGCATTAGCATCGTGTTGACTTGATTTATCCACTTAGTAATATCATTGATTGTGGTTATGAAGTTTAATTATGCGATTTATATCCGTATCCATATCCATACTTTCGGTATCCAATTTGTATCCGTATTCGTTTAAAACAAATATAGATATGAATTTTTGCATCCGACAACCATTCGTATACATATCTATATTCATTAGACAAAACGAATATGGATATTGATATACTAGTATCCGATCTGTATCCGATCCTATTTCAGCCCTAGGATCAAGTAAAAGAATTGTACAACTATGTGCTTGTTTGGCACCACTTTTATTTCTCTTTTTTTATTTTTACAAATAAAATTATAGAAAATTGAGGCAAAAACATGTTGGATTCCAGTATTTTTATTTTTATTTTTTAAAATTATTTTCTTCATTTCTAAAAAAAAGAAAATAAGAAACCTTTACATTCAATATTTTCAGAAAAAGAAACTCATGCTTTTTACCCCACCACTAACACCACCTCAGACCATTGCCACCATCGCTTTCCCACCCTCACCATCATCTCCTTTGCCACCATCGCCAGCTCTACCACCATTGTCATCGTCGCTATTGTCAATGTCATCTCTGCCCCCACCGTCGCTGTCACCATCATTAATGTTGTCTCTACCGCCGCCGTTGCTGTCACCATCACCGTTGTAATCGTCGCCATATTGCTACCACTATCACTACAACTGTTGTTGCCACTACCACCATACTGCTACCATCGTCATTCCCTTCACAACATCATTAGCGTCCCTACCAACACTGTTGCTGCTACCATACTGCCATCATTTCACCTCCACCATACCGCCATTACCACCACCTCCTCCCTTGCTTCCACTGTTACTACCATCGCCTTCACCACTATTGCCATATTTATGTTTTTAAAAAAACCGACCATACTATATATATTTAATTTTTTTAAAAATTAGAAAAATAAAATACACTTTTATATGCTTTAAAAATAGAAAAATAATGAAAGAGATGCTAACCAACACCTAAATTAGTTAGATGATATTCACCTTCTAAAGTAAATAAAGGCATGAGCTCACATGTAAGTACATGACTGCAAGTATCTAGAAAGTCTAGCATGAAGCCATTTGATTGCTTGTGCCTTAGTGTTCGCAGTACGAAATGGCAAAATACAAAGTCAAGCTCTTTTTTCCCCTCAACATCTAGGGTTATAGGCATGTGGCTTAACCAAGTCATATAGTATCAAAATTTACACACATATGCATGTATAAAAAATAATACAAAAATACTATAGTGAATCTAGGAATCTCAGTATCATATCTCCTTCAAGACAAAGTTTGAACTACTAATTTATTATGTACATCTATTTTGGTTATCAGAACTACCCTAGAAGCTTAGAAGTACAAATGACATTCTTATAGTAAGACGTCCTTGCTCCCTTTAGTGTTGTTAGGAAAAAGCAAAATAACAATGAATTTGGAGCAGAATAATGAAACCCTAAATATCAGCAATTATTATGATTCCTTGGCAGAAATGTGGAAAATTGGTCGATCTCCATGGAGCAATAAAATGCAGCACAGATATCAATGAAAAATGACCTACCCTCATGAGAAGATTCAAACAGAGATGACGCTTTATATCCCTTCGAAGGTCTTTAGGAAGGTTCCGCAGAAGATTCTCTTCATCGACACCTCTTGTTTCTTGCCACCTGTACTGCTCGTGACGACGAATTCGCTCCCTAAGGCTATCTGGAAGCAAGCGGTGAGACATCCACTGCTCTGCATCTCGCCTTTTCACTCTCATCTCTTCTATCCTCACAGTGGTGGACTGCAGATAAGTCTGTAACAGTGAAAAGCAATTTAGTTGGCTCGCAACCAGCATAAATCTGGGTATTTTTTTTTATCAGCAGAAAATACATAGTTGCAGAGCAATATATTCCATAAGAGAGTTATCTCTATTAATGACCATAAAATACTTAACGCCATGCAACCTTTGATGTCACAAACTCAACTTTGGGCGGAGATTTTTATGACCTATGTAAAATCCTTGAATTTTGTGAAGCTACATGTAAGTTGGAGACAAAGGCATTTATTTGAAAGGGAATGATGCACATAACTAATAAGAAGTGAACATAGTGATATACAATTGTCAGCAGGAAAACTGTGTTTTAGCTTGCATAATTTGAACTGTAAAACATTCTTGGCTAAAAAAAGTCCAAGGATATCTTACAAGATACCCCATACAATATTATACGGGAAAAATTCATCTCATGATTGACAGAATTGATGGGTCAGCACAAGACAGTTAAGCAGAAAGATACAGTACAGGGGCATCCGGCATCCCAAATTAAACTATTTAGCCTTTCATTAAGAATTACTGCAGCCAACAATATTCAGAATATTGGTTATTTACATTTAATGTGATGGGACAAATATGCAAATAATAATTAGAAGTTGAAGTACAATGACCTGCATATTGCCGATGAGAAGTGCAAACAGAACTAAACCAGAGATGGAAACGAAAACTGCAAACAGGATCTCCCAGGTATAAGTACTTGTTTCCAGATTCTGGCCAAGAGAACTGCAAAGAAAGCCAACAGTCCGGTTCAAGAGAAAAACAATGAAATAAAATACAACCACATCTGACTAGTTTTACTTCTGATTAGGTCTGGAAGTGGGCTCGGGCCGGCCCGAAGCCCATCGGGCCGGGCCGCCCGCGGGCCGGGCTATGGGCTAGGCTCAATACAGTTCGGGCCGGGCTCGGGCTGAATGATTAAGCCCATATCTATTTCGGGCCGGGCTCGGGTATATCATGGGCCCGGCCCGGGCCCGGCCAAGTCAGAGCCCACCTCCAGCCCGAATCGCGGGCCCGTCTGCCGCCCGGCCCAAACCCGAATCCCCTAAATCACCCGAATCGACATCGCGGGCAGCAGCTATTTTTAGCAGAGGCGGAGCGGTCTGAGCGATAGGGTTTCTTCGGGCGTCGAGCAGTGGCCGGTGGAGGCGGAGCGGGCTCTGGGGCGTCGAGCAGTGGCCGGTGGAGGCGACGAGGCGACGAGCACTGAAGCTAGGGTTTCTTCGGTCGTCGTCGACCGTCCAAGATATTCATCTCTTCGACGGTCCGTCGTGGTGAAGAGGAGTCCCGACCACCCTATCATCGGCGAGGTACGATTACCTTCGTTTTGGTTAGGATTTGCAGAAGCGCAGAGTGGACGAGCGGCGAAGGCGTGGAGCTAGGGTTTCCTCGCTTTTTCTTGTCAGCTCGTCGCCGGTCGCCAGCCATCGTCGTCGACCGTCCAAGCTCGGCGAAGCGGGGAAACCCTAGATCTGAGGGCTCTTCGACCGTCCATCGCAATCTTCCGTTATCTTTATTTGTTTTGGGATTTGGCATTTAGTCCGCTCATGCAAGCTTCACTTGAATTTCTATCAATTTTGATTCTTTGAATGTCAGTTTTTGCCTTTTGGTTTTGGTAGTTTGGACCTTCGGTACTTCCAAGCTAGCATCACCAAGAAAATTCACTCAACATTGTTTACTCTGGATATTATACATTGTTAGTGGCTATTGCTGACATGAAAACAATGGGAAATATTCTCAAATTAGCTTATAAACAAATGGCAAGCCCATGGATGTATGCCTATGTTAAATTTTTGGTTCTTTTCCTTGCAATATTTTCTGGATATGGTGCAAATTGTTTTGTATTTCTGTTGCATTTTAACGGTTACTGTATACGGTATAACATTCTACATCTTCAGGCTACAAACGAGCTGGCCCAAACGGGCCGGCCCAGGTGGCCCAACTGGGCCGGCCCAAATGGGCTCGGGCCGGGCTCGGGCCTTGTTCCTTAAAAATTTTTCGGGCCCCGGCCCGGCCCGAAGCCCGGAAAAAAAATTCGGGCCGGGCTTGGGTAGGGGTTTGGCCCGACCCGGCCCGGCCCACTTCCAGCCCTACTTCTGATAAACTATATGCATTACATGAACAGTAAATATAACCAGAAACAACAAAATGAAATTTCCCTTATAGGAGTTAATATGAGCCATCTACCTTAAGAATCTACATGTTAGATATGATGTAAAATATTCAGAATGCCTGGAAACAAAAAAAAAAATTTAGAGGTTGCTTATTAGTGCATTGCGTGATTATCAATAGGGTGCTACCAATCAAACTAGATAGAAGGTAAGCAGACCAGGCCCTATTAACTAGGTATTCATTCTATTGATCATAATCTTCACATTTAAAAACTCATATAAACCAAAATTAAATGGGAACAATTGCTCCTAAATACCAATCAAATAAAACTAAAATCGGTAAATTTGCCCTTAATCAACTCATTTTATTCGTACTCATGGATTAAAGCACCCCTAAAACAGTTAAGTTTCAAGTTTTTTTAAGTATTTTATTGAATACAAGTTCAATTTTGTCAACCTTACTTCTTCGCATGAAGCCTCACTAACAGAAAATTAAATGAATAATTTACGACTTAGTCTTTTAGGTGGGTTGACATGATCAGTTGTAATATTTTCTTTAACTTGTTAAAGAGGGCAGCAATCACTTAATAATTTTCATTGCATATGTATAAAGAAATAGGAAACTTCATGCCATCAGGAGTCTAAGAGCCTCATCTTTAAACAGTAGCAAGACATAAGAAGCCAACACACATGCAGGTACACATGGGCACATGCACACCCAAAAGACGTACAAAGGCAAAAATATATCCATATAAATGGAAGCAAAAAATAGCCCTACAAACTTGGCGCTTTTCATCTCAAAGATCTAATTTGCAGTAGAGGTGTGGCTGGTGTCCTATCTTGCCACCTTTTCCTGTGATTTATTTCAACAGTTTTGTCCCCTTTGGCCTAGGTTGGGCATGGATGGGTGTAGGCCCAAAACAAGCCTGAAATTTAGAGCTTAGGCCCAAGCCCAGCATGGCCTGAACCAGGCTGAGCCTGACCTGACTCAGTATGATTTTTCAGGCTGGGCCGGGCTCAAACTGGGTTTTCATTCATTTTAAACCAAAATGTGGCCCAGGCCTGGCCCTGAAATTAATCGGGCTTCCTGAAAACCAGGCCGATCAGGCTTGCCAGCTAAAAATTCCATCCTGCACCTGGTTTTTTCGTCTGATCACTGGGCCGCTCGGGCCAGCCTGGCCCATTGACAGCCCCAGTCAAGACTGACTCCCCCCTTACATCCTCTTGATAAAGGAAAAACCTCCCTTCTTGGAACTTCAAATCATTTTCAATGAAAGCCCTCTACCACTTTCTTAAAATTAGGAATGACCTGATATGGATTTGGGAAACCCCTAGTTCATGTAATCCTCCATATGCAAACATCACAGTCCCAAACAAGTGTTCAACCATACAATATAGCTCTCCAGGAAACCTATAGCAATTACAATACACAATTTCTACTTCAACACTAGGACATGATTTAGAGTGCGCTTATTCTTGGTCATTGTTCCCATGGTAGAGCAAAAAGACAGAACACAGGTTTCCTCATCATTCTTTTGATATATTACTTTCCAATAGATTACTCTAAAACTTATACCCATCAAGGACGAATTGGTGCAAGGGTATTGATAAAGTCTGTAACTTCTTTTGAATATTGTAGCTAAATAACAGGTTGACATTAAAAAAAAAAGATACTTCTTTACTATTTTCTTGGCTAGACTAACCATGGGACTTCAGCCTAGCATCTTATGAATTTATTATTACAGATGATGATGTTAAAACTGCAAGAACCTTCTTGAATTCGGCCAACAAGAGCAGAATCAATAATGATATATGATGTATTCAAGTAGGGAGATAGGAGAAGAACAAAAAGGATAATTGCAATGAAATTCTTCTTTGCAATCTTCTTGAATTGTGGAACATATTTCCTTGCCTTGGGGCTTTTGTTCGTTACTAATCATGAAAAATTTCTTTAGTAAATTCAGACTATGTTAGATTATGACCTTTGTTGCTTCAGCAATAGTGCTTCTAGTGGAAAATAAGGATAAAACATGCCAGCTAGGCATATTTCAACATACTCCAAGCCCGCTAGGCAAATTTTTCTTGCTTTGTCCACCTGATCATCTACAAAGACATGGCTTGATTGCATGGTATTGCATCCTTTACCTAACTCTCACTTATTTGGCGGGAAAAGAATACCAGAATATTTTAAACCATGAAGGAAATGCTATTTGCATCTTGAATAGGATAATCTCTCTTCTTTTTGGCTATCATGTTTCAGGAATTTTCAAGGCTTATCCTCTCTTAGAGCTCTGCTGCAAATATGGTCAATTTCTAGGAACGCCCAGATGCCTTTGTTTAGTTTATATCTGTATTGTGCCCTTGTTTCTTTTAGTTTTACTTCGCATTTCATATGCTTTATTGCACATGTATCCTTTAACCTTGTTTTCAGAAGGCCTTGTTATCCTCCATGTTCATTTTCTTAGCAAAGAGAAGACATCCATGACAAAAAGCAATTACGGCACAACTTCGGTTTGACATATCTAGACAACAGTTTTTCCATATGCGAGATACTACTCTCTTAAATGATTCAACAACATTTATTAGGCATTTACAGAGTTGTCATCCCTGGAACTTACAGAGCAACTGCCGATAGCTTATAATTTTGAACAACCCTTATCATAAAATGTTATTTACATTAACTAGATTATACTGTACTGTTTCATAAATTAATAATTACATCAGTTATTTGAAAAATACTTGTTTATATTCTCATTAGGCTCTGCCCAATCTTTTCCCTCGAAAAAAAAGAGAAAAAGCTTCAATTGGTTCTTGAGAAGGCTCTGACTTATCATATGTTGCTTCTCAAAATAAGACCTAATACTGCATATTACACACAGATACAGTTTCACCCATAAGCATCTTTTGACCAAAGACAGAGCTTTCAGTCTTTTAAACCTCCAGATATGGAGTACCTAAAAAAAGAGGTTGAACTTGAATACGTCAAGTTTAGAATGTGATTAAATGTGAATTCTTTATATCTTCTTATGTAATTAAATATTCAATAACATCTCTTTGACTGCAACAAAGTTTGATTCTCAAAAGAGTAAATAAGAAATCACTAGAAAGAAGCCACAAACTGCATGCAATATTTGTTCTGTTTCACTGCTGAAATGCAGTAGAGGTACTCTCCAATAACGTAACAAGTTTATCATGAGTTGATTAAAGTTCTATACTTATGAATATTATAGGAATAGTGCAAACGAGTGGTGGGACATAAACAAATATCATTGAAAGAAATCATTTCTCCAATACTTAAGAGAAATTAAAGAATTCACCTTCCCAGTAACCATCATGGTACACGACTTAAAGCCTAAAAGTAGATAATTCTTTTGATAGAAAGAAAAGAGGTGATATTTCAATGCACAAACCTCAGGTTTTGGAGTCCCCACCAAAAGCAATAAAACAACTTCTCCAAGAAGTTCCTTGACTGGGCAACATTTTGAAGAGCATGTAGATATATTCCAAAGTTGAAGACATTTTGATCTTCGCTTAAAGGGCAATCATGAAACAAGAAACTATTGTTTCCATTATGTTCACCACAGTACAAAGAGGCCATATGGCAATGGTTTTGGCTTTGGCTACAGGCATGTCTCCAGCATGCATATTGTCGGTCAATAGCAAGTAAATACCACATTGCTCCAAGAACCTATGGAAATCAGAGAAAATGAGTCCAAATGACAATCATGCTTTTTAGTGTAGAGCAAAATTAGGTCACACGTTAAAAATGATGATGATGATGGTGACGATATACAGATTACTAGGTTTGCAGAAAGGAAAACATATGGTCTTACTTTTTGCCCTGTGAGGAGGAATTACTTAAGTTTTGTAAGTTATAGGTGGTGCATGTGGAAGGATTGTCTGGATGAAGTTATTTGTTCTAACTAACTTCCTTTTCTGTAAAGAAGATCATATGGCTTCCTTAAGAGTGTATCTTACTTTCTCTTCTTAGCTTCATATGCACATGGAGAACATTGTTAAGCATGTTTGCAGTAGTGTATCACTAGCGAGGAAATGCATAAAAGATGATTATCTGCAAGACACAATGTTTTAATATCTCCTAGCTAATTTCTTTAGAAGAATAGATTTTGCTTTCTTTTTTTATGCATATCTTTTATAAGATATCAGATGTGAATGCAGGGTTTGCTGAACCGAACCAAACTGGGTGGTATTCTCCATACCATACCGAGATGGCAAGGAATTGGCATGGAATTGCATGCTGATTCAAGCCCAGTTTGGAACCAGGTGGTACAAACCAGTTCTAGGCGATATTGTCAGGCATTTGTGGATTCACCTACATCCCAAGCATAGAATGAGAAGAAGGGTTTCCTGACCCTTTTTCTCCTTAGATTTTGGTTTGAACTTGGTAAGAGAGGAAAAGAGAGGGAAAATGTGATCTAGGAGAGGATTTGTGGCCATTTTAGCCTCATTCAAGCTATAGAGACATAAGATCTCCTCTATTCTTGTTTTTTCGTGCCAAAAATAGCCAAAAATTGGAAAAATAAGAGGAAACCATGCCAAAATTTTGTATTTTGCATGACCCATGCTATGTTATAGTTCTCACTCTGATCAACACATTGGCATAGAAAATATTTGCAATGTTTTTTAAACATTTTTCTAAGAAATTAATTTTCAAAAATAAAATATAAAAATGCTTGTCAAGAACAAAAACTACTAGCATGCTTGGGGGGATATGTGCACTTCCTGTCTAAGCTTATGCCCAAAATTGAATAAATGTGAAAAGTTACCGAGTAAAACACCTCATTAGCTGAAATATATATATGTAGTAACCTTGTATGTTGCTACAATAGCCTGAACTAAAATCTATTTTTTGATTTTTCTAATTTAATATAAATTTTTAATAAAAAATATTTTAAATAATTATTAAATCTGAAAAATCATGAAAAATAGTAATATGTAGAGATAACTAGGATATACTTTTATAAGCAACTAGCATATTTGTTTGCATGATTTTATAAATTAACAAAATCATGTAGTGATTTAGAAATTAAAAAAATCACTAATTAAACTAAATCATGAAAAATGGCAGTTCTAAAGATAATTGGACACTTTATGGAGCAACTGGATATTTTACATGGTTATGTAAATTAGCACAATTATTTAATGATTCATAATTAAAATAGCTAACCAAACTAAAAAAATGTGCAACAATAGTTTAAAACTACTTAAGAAAATGTAGTAACGTTCTATATATCTTGAAGTCATAAATGAAGTGTATTGAACAAATTTATGATTCATTAATGACATTAAGGACCCTTGCTTTAAATATCTTTTACCTATAATTATATTATAAAATCATGAAATATGATGAAATACAAGTTAGTGTTTGATGATTAGTTGTCAAAATTGCAAGATCCCACATCCAAACGCGGAGCCAAGTAGCCAAAAGATGATGGATCCTAACATTGGTGGCAGTATAGAACCATGTTAGGGATCCAGCACCACCTGAGGAGCAAACGGTGTGACCTGAAAACCCAAGGTGTGACACCCAACTCAAGTAGCATGCTGGGGTGCTTAACCTAATGTGACAGCTTGCTAGGTGTTAAGCAAGGTCCAGCAGTAATAATGCAACATCTTCAAGATACCAAGGAGGATATGAAAAAAGCAAGGACAAATAGGATGAGATAAATCAACAAGCCAACCAACCACCACAAATTCATGCTGGCATATTGGTAAAATCTGAATAAGAAGTGGCAAAAAGATAAGGTGGCCAGGCACAACACACTTTGGACTCTTCAATAGCCAAAGTGGCTACCATCTTTAGCCAATATACAGCCAGTATCTAAACCCTTCACCGCAGACTTTATATTCAAGTGAGTACTATCCTCCATAGCCCTATCCTCTTACGGGTCATAGCATACCGCCTCCTTCCCTAGTATGTGATGGCTAGCCCAATGTCAGATAGGAGATCAGTATCAAGGTGGTTATCTAGGATAATATTAGACAGATTAACAAGGGTATGGGCTTCTTTCTGCGGCAAATACTGCACAAGAGGCAGAGAAAGCTTCGACTTTCTCGGATCTACGGATGAAATGACCCAGAATTTTGATTCCACAAGATCTATTTTCGTTCAAGTAAGGGATTCTAGCCAATTGAAAGGATCTTCTGATCAATCCATAGATCATTTCGATTCCATTAGAAATGAGGATTCGGAATATCACACATTGATCGATCAAACAGAGATAATAGGGCCAGGGACAATATTCAGATTGGAATCAAATCCTAGGCTAGAATATGAAAAAGACCCAGATGTCTATGAGGCATATAAACATTCTACATGGGACTACACTTAAGCAATGTGTTGTAATTTTCAGTTACTTGATATAAATCCATTTCTAAAACTATAGTTCATAACTTCATTTATTTAAATTTATTTGCTTTGTATAGTGTTCTATGATCTTTAAACCCTAAAACCTGTACCAGGGAACCCCTTAAACCATAAAAATTTTAAAAAATAACAAATAAAAACCCCTTAGATCTTGAATCAACATAAAAAAAATTAAAAAGATAGAAATTAAATTAATAAAAATAATAAAAAAAAGTGTTTTGGTGTAGTAGTACCTGACCAGCATGACCCACCATACCATGTGTTGGTATAGGACCATACCAACCTAGTAGTTGATACAATGCCCACTATCAATACAACAAACCTTATCTGGATGAATGACAAGGTCCATCCATCCATTGAATTTGGTCTAGGAATCATGTAGTTCCATAAAATCCTATAGTAATATAGAAAAAAGTACAAATATATGAGAGATCAATAGAGAACCCCAAACAGGAATATGCACTTCCAGGGGGAAGACGCATTCCCTGCACTCTAATGGAAATAAAATTCATTAATCCTCAGGAAGAATTTGCAAGGTACTATGGTGGCATAATGGCATGAACGAAAGGACAGAAAAGAAAGTCATGGAAATAGAAAATTTTGACATATTCCACAGCGTAAAACTCATGTAAGAAAAATGAGATTAGTTCCCATGTTCCACACGAGATTGTCTTAGATATCCATCTCCTTTGTTGGTTGCAGAACATGAAGCAAAGCCCACTCCTTATTATATCTCAAATTCTCGATCATTTTTCATTATTTTATCCTTTAGTATTGCAAACTATCAAGTTTTTCTAGAATTCTTGACAACAGTCCAAGTTTTACCATGTACACCTTAACACCTCTCTTTTATACGTTCATCCTATGCATGAAATTTATCAAGTTCATATGATAAACTCAAGGGATACAAGAAATATTTTCTAAGTGTGCTTTTTCGTTCTTTCTTTCTACAACTTGAGATTTCAGAACCTCATCCTCAGCTCGCCTGACGTTCTGAAACAAGTCACCAAAAACCTCCCTATTCCATGGCCAGAGAATGCCTTTCATTTCAGCTTTTCAGTTGTAGATGATCATTACCGAAAGAGATGTCCATTCAAATGAGAAAAGAGGGCCTGTCTGAGAGGAAATAAAGAATATTCATTTGCAGATTCTTCCGACGTCCAGTTCCTACTATTTTCCATCATGCAAATAGCATGGACTGGATCATAGACCCGAACTCCAGAGTTCACTGTTCATGAAGCTTTGCCTTTCTGCAGACTCTCAGATCTTATCATGTCTATCATGTTTGCTATATTTTTAGTCTAGTGTGCTTGAGTGTGTGTGTGTGTGTGTGAGAGAGAGAGAGAGAGAGAGAGCTGTGAAGGCAACTGGACAAGCTCAATCTCAGAAAAAAGCACAACTGAGAATAAATGAAACAACCTACTATCACTCATCCAAAAGAAAAAAACTATTGACTGCATTAGCAAGCCTTACCTGAAAAAATAGAAACGTATTGATAATTTAGTAGCTACTTACTCCTCTAGAAGGTTCAGTTGCTAAAGGCAAGGTGTTTATCTCAGAAAGCTCTTCATTGACACCTCCCAATACAATAGGGTAAACCACTCGTCTAAGCCATCTAAAAAAAATAATCTCTGATCCCCTTGGAAGCCTTAACTCACTAATTTGAAAACAACACTCTATCATGAAAATGGTATGCTGAACCGGCCCGTACCGGCCGGTTCAGCCCTTATCAGACCGGTCCGGTGGCCTATCCGTACGGTTCCGCCATGGAAACCGGTACGCGCCGGAGCCGGGGAAGAAAGGAAGAATCAGAGAGCGAGCGGGGGCAGGACGAGAAGCAGCCGCCGTGGATGCTTGTGGAGGGCCGCGGGGGGTGGCGAAGGCCGCGGAGGCGCAGTGGAGGCTGAGGCCGTGATTGCGTCCCCTGTTTCTTTTGAAATAGGGGACGCGACTGTGGAAAAAATTTAGAAATTTTTAAGTGAAATTGGCAAATTACTTGCCGACTTTAAAAATTTTCAAATTTTTTAAGTTCGAAATTTTTAAATGAAGTCGGCAAACCCTCTGGCCCAGAGTATGCCGTACCGGCCGGTACATGCCAGTACGAACCGGTCCGAGCAGAGACCGGTACTAGATCAGCGTGGGATCCGGTACCGGAAGCTTTTCATTGAAAAACCAGCCGGTACGACTACCGTGCCGGTACGGGATCGGTATATATCGGTTCGGGCCACCATCGGTACGCTGACCAGTACCAGTACGGCGGACCTTGCTCTAGCTTCTGCCGACTTCACTTAAAAATCTCCAAATTTTTTCCACGGCCGTGTCCCCTATTTCGAAAGAAACAGGAGACGTGGCCTCGGCTTTCGCCACCCCCCTGCAGCCCTCCGTGGCTCTCTCTCCCTCCCTCCCCCGCTCGCTGTTTCTCTTCTCCTTCTTCGGCTCTGGCTGAGCTCTCCTGGTATAGGCCCGGTACCAAGACGATACCGAACGAGCTGAACCAGTCCGGTCGCCGATCGGTACGGCTTCCGGAACCGGTTCAGCAAACCCTGATCATGATATATATTTACCATGACATTTATCAACTGCAAAAGCTGCTTTCTTCCTAGCATATGCTTTTCCACATGTAGCCCCTTTTAGTCTAAAAGCTAAAAGATGGCTTCAGTTCAATGTTTATATACTTTGTCACACCACTGTTATCTCTTTCATCAACCAGTTCTTATGTAATAAGGACATCTTCAATTGTCTCACTAAGTGTTCCCTATGAGTTAAGATGTTGGAAGTAACTAACCTAGGGAAACATTGTAATATTGGTCGTTATCTCGTATTTCAGTATCTTTGCAATAGGAGAGCATAAATAAACTGTCTAATTTGCATTAATTTGCAGTCTTTTAAGGCCCTTGGATTATTTTTATGGAACTTTCTCCTAGTCTCATTAATCATGATTTTATCTTTCTAAAAATAAACAAAGCACAGCTTCTAAAACTATAGTGAACAGATAATTTAACAAGTTAACGACTATAAAGAGATTGAACTAAATGTCAAGACTGGCAAGCCCTGCTACAAATTGCAAACTGCAAATTTAATAATCTCTAAACAAGATATCCCATACAAAACAGCAAAATGTTAGTTTCTTCAAATCTTTAGTGAATCCTGTTTAGAGACTCAATGTATGTTCTCCTCAACGTTAACTAACAACCGCTCCAGGACAGTTGTTGTTTCCTATCTCCACGACAAGGAAAAATTTTTTGTAAGGTTTTTGCAAGTGTCATCAATTAATTAAATAATAAACTTGATGGTTTGTCTTTCTGGATAAGATCCAATAGTTCCTCCAACACATCACTTGCCCAAACCCATTTTCATTACTGTCCATAACTTCATAGCGTGACATCTGAGATTGATTACGCAATGGTGCACTTATCTACACCAGCCTACACCAATGTTATTTTACTAGCATATAGCCCCATGGTACTCCATTCCTCATCCTTGCCAAAGCTCAATCGATATATTCTTGCTCGACCCTCTCTGATTTTCATGAATAAAATAACAGCATTTGACAGTGGCGATAGCACATGGCTTTAATATTATAAGACCTAAAAGAGGAAGAGAGGGGGGGGGGGGGGGGGGGAGCATGTTCTACTCATGACACTTATTTAATATATGCATACAATATGCTTTTTCTTTCTCTTGTTTTTTTTTGTTTCGGGAGGGTGGGGGGGAGATTTTCTTGTATTTACTTTAACTCCCATTCATTCATGGACTGCAGGAGATTAAAAAACAATAATAACTCAAATAAGAAAAAGTAGCACTGTGGCAGGAATTGCTAGCAGTAGATACACAAAAAGAAAAATAAAATAGTATTTGGCAGAACTACAAAGAAAAAAGCCAGGATAAATGGACTTACATGACTTGCAAGCATATAAAGTAAAAGGTTAAAAGCAGCCCCAGCCCATGCTGTTTCAGTAATTATGCCAGCAGACCTTGTAACTTCAAGATACAATGGTATGATCCTGACAAATCTTGGCACATACTGGCATATAATGATAAGCATCAAAATATTTTTTGCAGTGAGAAGCGCTGACCCTTTCAATTTGGGTATTACAATCAATACAACCACCTGAGCAGAAAAAACATGCAATTAACAAACATTGGCACCTCTCAAGGAAACAAATAACTTTCCCACCAGAACAAGATGAGTAATCCTAACTAGATTATGATATCTTAAGTCTGCGGGGGTGAAAAGGACCTTCGAAGTAAAACCAAACAAAAACCAAAATAATGTTGAAGTAAATTTCTGCAAGCAAATTATGAATTTGATAAACAAAAGGAAGCAAATGAGATCATACGAACCAAAAAAAAATTGAGAACTATATCCAGTATCAGAATAACAACAGTAAGTATAAACAAAATATACAGATCAATCTAATAAAAAACTACATGAAAACAACCGGAGCTCCAAAACTTTTCAGCCCAATAAAGAAAATATCACATGCAGCAATGGTATAATTTTGCGGAAAATGAGTTGAAAACATTGTTGAAATATTTTGAGATTCGTCAGCTGGGACTAATATATTAACAGAACATCAACTTCAGAATCTCCTGCAAAAGGAGCATTATATATTCAATTCTATGCACCTAATCATTCCAAGCCAGATCCTTCCACTTATTGCATCTGCCCGAACATATTATAAGAAAGAACAAGTCATTGCCTTTTTAAGCCACCGACTTGCAACCATCCTTCTTTTTTAACAAAGCAGAGTACTTTAATTCTTTCCTCTTTCATAGATTCAAAAATGCCAATATTTTTCCATAGAAAGCGCTTATGTCCAAAAATACAAATTGCAGAACGTTGTAGCTAAATTAGTAAACATAATGACAACAAATAATTCTTTATAGGACTTTTATGGGCAGTTGCACAAGAAACAAGAATTCTTGTACTTTTGGAATCAGGATTTTCATTCTGGAGTTACCACAATTCCTAAGTGGGAAAGGATTTTCATTCTGGAGTTACCACACTTCCTAAGTGGGAAAGGATTTTCATTCTTGAGTTACCACACTTCTGAAGGTGGTCCAACAATCAGAAATTTTCCACTCAATGCCAGTGGAGGGTGTGAGACTCTCAACAGTTTGTAGACAAGATAGAAACATAAAGACCAAAAGACGCTAAAGAAGAGCCATTGCAATCTGTAATTTCTAAAACGATAACCCATTGCTATAGATTCATAAGTTAGGGAATATGCAGGAAAAGAGAGAGCTTAAAGAATAAAACAAGAAAAGAGCATAGACAGCATTTTTTTTATAAAAAAAACACTTTTCAGTTAAGATTATGTGATCTTTGGAACAGTCCCCCAAGCATGGCATTAGCTAATAGATATACAGGATTCCGTCATAGATTCACTAATGCACAGAATGTAGTGTTTGATAAAGACTTCAATGGTGGAACTGCGGAAGGGTAAACATCAGATTTTGAAACAATTTGGACTTCTTTAACAAACCTTGATATTGCAAGAAATGCACTGATCATTCGGCAAATGCTTAAGTTCAATTGCACTTTGTTTAAATTAATGGGAACAATCACTAGGGATTTATTTTTGAGGTGGTGGTCAAGATAATAATGGATCAAGAAGAAAGAAGGTGATGAGCTCTAATGTTATCCTACTTCTTTCAAACAAGAAAAGAAATTGATTGATAATTCAACAATTAAATTGCAGAAGACTACGGTTTCTACTTTTTGCAGGTTTAGTTCAGAATCAAACTAAGGACATAGGAAGTCATTTGAAGACACTAAATTGGGTATTTACAAATTGTGAATCAAGGGATGACCATTTATGCATAGGAAATTCAGCATCTATAAAAATCTCATCATGTAGTTACTATTTTAAGTCATCTGGAAGTTTCTTTTAGTGTCATAATGAAATTTGTATGTCCAGATAATGTATCAGTTACAAAAAATTATGCAATCATACCATTTTAAAGCAATCGAAAGTTGAATTTGGAACCAATTAAGTGCTTCAGTTACAATGATATGATGTTTCACAATTTTTGCAAATCATTAGTTTCTTATCTCAAACATGAAACAAAAAAAAAAATTCATATAAATTGATCAGATAGTAACCCATAACTAAATAGATTGGCTGTGTGATATATAGGAATACGTAGAATAAATGCACATCAGAGTAAATCTAGTACCTGAGGAAGGGGAAGCACAGCAAGAATGTCAATTAGGAAGTATGATGATATATATCGCTTGGCTATTGCTGACGGATCTTCCACCAAAACACCCCTTCCAAATACTCTAGATGAAGGAGCAATAAAACCAGTTCGAAATTGAAAAATGATATGAAGTATATAGAAGATATCTGTGAAGAAACGCAAAACACTTGCTGTGATTTCCAACTTTCTATCCAATTCAAGGCACTTGACCTCATCATTGATCACCGGGATGTAAAAGAACAAGGGGTCAACAGACACTGCAATTACACAGGATATGACAAATACTTTGTTCCACTTTTGAAGAAATGATCCCTGAGGATCAAGAATTTTTTTTCCAGACTTTATTTCCTCTGTAGATGAATTACTTAAAGACTGATAGTGAAAAATGTTTCTAATCCATTCAAATACTCTTTGAATTATCTTTATTATGGAACCAAATGTTATCTGTTTTTTCCCTGAAAATATCCTCTCTGAACTCAGGGACCGCTCTGAATTCCAGTCCTGAAACCTGCACATAGAAGAATCAGTACAACAAGAGGTCCATTGCAAGCCAGGATAAACATATGGCAAAGGCTGAAGTACGGCTATAATTGCCATCAATTTATAATTTAAGAGCAAAATTATATATGTGTTGCCATTATCTGCATCTAAACACATAAGATAGCAGCATGGAATATGAAAAAGCAGAGAACCATTATTAAAGCTTCACAATTCTCACAAAGGTAAGACTGCTGTTTAATAAGCAAAAAAGGTTCATGGCTAAAATAAGCTTAGTCTCTCCAAAGTGCTTCTGCACCAGTTTTTCAGAATTGTGGACTATCTAAATATCCCTGTTTATTCTACTTAAATCTGGACTATCTTGTGGAAATCCCACTTCATACATGAGATGGGATTAGCAAGAGCAAACATTAGTATATAGGCGCAGTTGAAACGATTGTATATATGGCTTGGTTTGTTACCAACCGCAAGCAGTATGCACCAAAACCTTTCATGTATTAAAACTTTTGAAACCGAGTCTTAGGATATCTGCAGTATCATCAAGATAAATATCATTTTTCAATCATTAGCACTCAACTCACTTTGCCAGGCAAAAAGAGATTAACTAACCATGATTGGTGCAAGTAAAGAAGACAGTCAATACAAGCAAGTAGGAAAGGTTAAAACTCATCCTGCATCACAAACACAACTCACTAATTGGGGTAACTCTTTCTATATAAAGTTTGCCAAATTCTCCAATTTAAACTCTCCAAATATGATATTATGATAAAGAACAATAGAAATGTATCTTAAAGAAATAAATCCATTTCAACTGACCATAATTGGTGCAAGTTGCAAAGGAAGTCAACACAAACAAGTAGAAAAGGTCAAAACCCAGTCATTTTATATAAATAACATGGAAGCAAACTCCTTGCTTTATTTAAATCTATGTTTTTCTACAAAATTTGAGCCGAATTTGAATTCTTGAAATATAATATCATGATTAAGATTCGCCGTCTCGGTACCGGACCTTGTACCGATGCCACACTAGCATTGTATTGGTATGGTACAGTACGGAGTCATTTCAGCATACCCAGTATCGGTACACCACCCATATCGAATATGGGTACCAAACTGGTATGGTACGCCCTGTACCATCCAGTTTGGGCTAGTACAGCAAACCATTTTATGATGAAGAACGCTAATAATGTATTCCAAAGAAACAAATCAAGGATGAGTTTGGAAATTTAAGTATATTCTTGGATTCAATTATAACTTGAACTAAGATAGCATGTGATATCATCTTCATGAATTCAAATTTGCTTGTTATTAATATATTGCATGGTGGGGAGAGGAGGAAGTGGCAAGCAAAAGGTGGAAGCTCACCAGGTCCACAACTAATTTGGAGCAAAAACTAAAGGTAGTACAAAATTACAGATACAGAAGGGGACAGAAAGGCATCCTTGCTTCTAAAGAACAAGTACATATATCTCTAGGCAATATATTAAAGGCCTGAAGAGAATGTTAGCTAACAATCGTATGCTCCTTTCTTATTGGCTTGTCATGTCATACTAACAAATATATGGTTCACTATATATAATGTTCTTCCCCTTCAATTATATCATGAGTTGTTTTTAATGGCATGCCCTCAGTTTCACTCAATTTCTTGTTGAGTTGCTTACAGTGGACCTACTTGATCCCACCCTTACTATTGGTTTATGATCCCACCGTTTACCAAATGGCTTCAGGCCTTTAAGCTGAGAATATTTTCTCTACTCCACTAACTTCTCTCTCCTCTCAACAAATACTCATTGCCGACCCCTTAT
Organism: Phoenix dactylifera; assembly: GCF_009389715.1. NCBI lineage: Eukaryota > Viridiplantae > Streptophyta > Magnoliopsida > Arecales > Arecaceae > Phoenix > Phoenix dactylifera. Next base: position 18,675,573 of record NC_052399.1, on the reverse strand, counting down.
GCGATATTCAACAGTTGACGTCAGCAACAAAAGATTAGAAAGAAATTTTGGATAGACTATAATGGTCCAGGAAGGAGAAATCTAAGATGATGGCAGCATTGCCAAGCTTGTAAGGGAGACAAGTATGAGTGCTAGGAGTTGCATGTGCATGCACAAGCATGCACACACAAAGAGGGAAGGAGGGAGGGATAAATGACAATTTCCCAGTAAAGAAAACCTAATGTTGGCAAAGCACTTGTCCATCAAATAATGATTAGGATCATGTGATTGTAAATTTCTAAAATAAGTTCCACACACCATTGATCATATGAAATTAGGGCAAGATCTAAAAGTTTTCTTTCATCCAAGGAATCAAATCTCAAGGATTGGTATTGTATCAAATATCAATGGCTAGTGAGCACAGTATATCCTTGATAAGAGGCAGTACGCCTCAATGTGCCTTGATACAAATGAGCGGGAAGAAAGTGTACTGAGTGGTGCAAGGTCAATACACCTATATACAACACAATATAGTGACAGGGTTCAATTTGTGTTTGCCCGGTACTAATGCATATCAACCCCTATAATACCAGCTCAAAGCCAGTAGACTATGCAATAGTCACTAAGGGCCGGTACGCCTGAGATTGCAACCCTTACTTTCATCACATGCTAACTTGATAGAATAGGGGTGACGTTGTGGCAGTTAAAAAGCATTATAAGCACCAAATATGGTATTAAGAGCTACTTAGAGGTAGGAACTGTTCAGTTGTTATCTGTACGTGGGCAGATTCAATAGCACACGTAGTTGGAAAATGTAAAATTGCAATTACAATTACTTGCATTTTCTTTTCATGATAATAAAAGGGACTTCTGTTCCATGCTTTTTTTTCCTAATGAAATGAGCAAAAGACTCAAAAGAAGAACAGGCAGAATTTTTAGATATCAAGAACTTCCTACCAAAACAATGTAGTTAGTTTCACCTGATTGAGGCAGCTGTTTGTTTAGAGAAAAATAAAAGAAGCCACTTCTGTTTCTCCAGAGGAGACTGAAGAAGACCCACTGTCAAGTTTATAGGATAAAGTGATGGCAAGGTTTCACCTTAAGCTATTTCTTTTTGGATTTTGCATTCAAGCTTTGAGACATTACTTGTTTCCCATGCTTGTTGGTTGGGCTGTTTGATTTCTTTTTGCTGTTTTTTTTTTCTCATTTCCTTTTTTTTTTTTGGATTTCTGAACTCTCCCAGCCTCCTTCTGGGTTTGTTTTGTTTCTTTTTTTAGATATTGTACATTCAAACAGGGTGGACTTTCCACTTTTTCAGTTTTTTTCTTTTTTTAAAAAAGAAAAAGAAAGGTTTTGACCGGACTGATGATGCCAAGAAGGCAGACCACATTCACAAGCTCCTTATTTAGATACCTTCCTCTTCAGACCGTTATAAGAGTCTATATAATCACTAACCCATGTGTTCTGCTCAATAACAATATTAAATTTTAAGATTACCATATATTTTTCTAAAAGATGGAAACTGCAACAAACTTGATAGCAATCCCCATAAGAAAAGACTAATGCCACCCTTTTAGGTATTTTCCACCCATATCTTGAATTTGAAGTGAGATTTAGATTTAAAGAAAAAAGAGGGCATTCATTTGTCTTTATGCCTAGCTCTTTTTTCCCGATTATCTTGACCAAATGGCTAATTGAGTCTTCCACCAGCTTTTGATCCCAAAAACATAACAAAGCATTACTCTTTTTTCTTAGCATGCCTAGGATCTAGAAAACCTCACTTTTATCTTTTATCTTTGCATGTTATGCATCAAACAAAAAAAGGGCATCCCACTTCACAATGGAGCCTCTTCTTGCGTACGGAGAGGCTGTTTCCATATTTCAAACCTGTGACACCTAGTTCACGATAGAGCAACCTTACCTTTGCACCAAGGGCCGTACTCTATGTTATACATCAAACTACTAAATAAAAAAAATTAAAAAAAAATAATTACCGCCCCACCCTACCCGCACCCGAAAAAGGAAAAAAAGCTCCTTAAGCTTCAACTGATCTGCTAATTATCCGACACTAAGAAGACACAAACGTAATAAATCAGCATAATACTCTGCTTAAATTTTTGTATTCAACATACTGCTTTGCTCAAAATGTTTTCTCTTTCATTGCAATTGTTGACGGATTCACTTGATAATACAATAAGCTGAATATATTAAGCATTGAATTGAGACAAGCAGTCTGTTTTGATAAAGTTATCAGGCCTTGAATGGTCCCAACAAAATTAAGAATACCATCAAGATTATTTTGAGTAGTTAGAATTTGTTTTATATAAGGCCTACAGTCCAAATTGCCTCCAAATTAAATTGTAGACCCTACAAATGCATTTCTCTATGCAAATGTACTATTAATTAAATAACTGATTAAGTTTTAACTTACTTGAGAACAGTGCTCAAGAACTTGGTGTGGCATTTTCATTCTTGGTGAAGATGAGCAAAGAAATGCTTTGGTTTATTCCCAATTTGATTATTTGCAGCTTTGTTATTAAATTAAAACAAAGAAAAAACAAGATCGGACTTTGTTGGTCAGGTGTTCTTGTTACACCCATACACTGAAAGAATTCTTTTTGATTGTTCAACACCAGAAATATACTTAATAAAAATAACTGTTTAGGTCCTAATACCAATTTAAGCACAATCGGAAAAGAATATCAATTCCAGAAATTTCAGTTTGTGAAATTGAGGTCTAGTGGTCCAGCAAAAAAGAACATCTTCAATGCTGCATCAAGGAATAAAAATTCTTTATTTCCTATGCATACTCTGAATACTAGCAACCAGCAAAATATCAGTTATTTCCTTATTTGTAATGTGGGGTTTTTTATTTTGTTAACCAACAGTTAGGTATTGAAATCGGCAAGAGGGCCAAGCGATGGACATGCATTGACACCAGGGAAGAAAAAGACTAACCTCATAAATTTCTCTTCCCGATGATGCATTACTTCAGTTTTCTATAGCAATGCACTGCCTGCTATAAGAAACCCAAACTTTAGGCATTCAAATATGACAATGTTCCATATTGTGGATGCTGTCTGACTGCCATCAGAAATCACTCATATCAACCTTGAAAAAGGACAATTAAGACAATTAAAACATAGTAATGTAACTGAGTTGCAACCAAACAATATTTAAATGCTATAAAGTAAATGAGGCAGAGCATGTCAAGAAGGCGCGGAGAAAGATTAAGTGCTAAGAAAACAATATGTTTGCCACTATGCCCATTCTTCCAGTATAATTTTTCAGCTCTATACATGTTCAGTTTGACAGAATTCATGACACATTAATAGGACTATACAAATAAATATTGGGTTCACCAAATTATGCAGCTTCAATACGTGAGTGTTGATAAAGAAAAAGGAAAGAGGCCAATATAAAGACCGAAATTTATAGTTACCGCAAAACTAGAGTGGCTCACATAAAAACATAGTGCATTAGTGCATGGAAGTAAATATGAAGTTTTGAATCTCTGCAGGCAGGAGTTTGTGTTGAGCATCTTCCACACTGGGATTAGCAACTCTAACTTGGATAATGTGTAAAATTATCATTTATTTATCATAAGTTCAACAAGAAGGGCTACACTAGTTTAAAAAGAGAAAATCCAGTCAAAGTTCTAATTCAAACAATGCACATAGGGCAACAAGGTGTAGCACGCCACTTGGCTAACTTACATTTGAAGAAATGTCTTGAACTTTCTTTCATGTTAGATAGCATGTTTCCCATTTATCAAGCATCTATAAAGCATGTTACCCATGTAAAACATATGCAATTTCAAGCACAAGTTTCCATTTGCCAAAGAAAAGGGTTCAAACTTGTACGAACACTTCTTGACCTGAAGTCTGGCACTGCATCGTTTGTTTGATCAGAGTAATCCACTTTTTCATATTAGTTGTCTTCCACTTGGATAAGTCATTTGAGTCAAAAATTAGCTAATGCTCTCTAGGTGCTTGTGAGAAATTTTGTCGTGATAATGATAGAACATTAGGTGCTTCACAGTCCCATAAGCTGAAAAGAATTTTCTGTTAAAGCACAAGACAACAGAACTTTGATCCGAAACAGTACTATTGTAATGGCTAAATATGTAGAAGCAGGTGAAATCCTAAATCATGGAGGGTTACCCAACATGCATTCTTTAGCAAAAAGCTGAATGACATGCACATGTGTTATCATACTGTGTTCTACATGACCATTTAATCATTGGAATGTTAGGGCAGTTGAACACCAAAAATGAAGCATCGAAATCTTTGAATTCAGAAAAGACTCGAACTTCCGACATGCCAAGTGATCCACATTCTTTTTAAGATTACATGTGTCATCTTTGTTATTAGGCTAGGGTAATCAACATGATGGTCAACACATTGAATTTTAGCGCCTTCCATTAGCCATATTCTCTCTCGTGCCAATCAGTTTTGGCAGAGACAAGGGAAACTATAAAGATAATTCTTATCTCGGATACTATTAATGGCCACATAGAATTCCATTCATAACTTTCCTTTTCTAATAAACTAGTTTCTTCAGTATTGGTCATGTGTTTCCTATAATTCTCTTCAAGTTATTATTAAGTAAAACCACGAACGTTTAAAAGGAAACCTAATCAATTAATGCTTCATAATTTTGACCAGAATTGGTAGAAGCCATGATAACAAGCAATCAAAACCATCAGAAATTAACAGGCGGGTGAGTAGTTCAAGTCAGGGTCCATGGACCCGCCAGTTTCTTAAGCAGCCCTTTCGCCAGTAAGAAAAGCTAGCGAGAGGGGTTTAGGCCATAGCTCGGAGAAAATCTACGAAAAACTAGAACCATAACGACAAAGGGAACTCTGATCATAATGTTTGAACCTAAAAAGTCGAACATGGAACCGATTTCTTTAAATCTTGCTCTGACAGGCACAATATGAACAAAGAATTTATTATCCGTATAAAGTAATTTGCATTTCTTAAAAATAGGCAGTAAAACAAAGAGCACAAAAAGAAACAGAAAGAAAAGATTAAAAAGAAAGAGAGAAAAAGGAAAAAGATCGAAGAAAAAATACGAATCCAAGACGGAACTCCAAGAAACTCGGGGATCAGGAGACGAAACCCTAGCAGAGGCGTAGATTGAAGGGGAGACGAAGAATACCCGTTATCTCTCGCCGATCGGAGGAGGGACCGAGAGTAAGAAGTCTCCGCAATCGCTCGCCGAAACGGAGGGGTTTACCACTTCTTTCCTTCTAGGGTCCAAACATCCATCTCCGATTATTTTTGAACTGAGACACGTCGCCATAGTCTTTAGACTTTCGAAGGAGGAGGAAGCTTCGCCGAGGCTTCTTGGGTCGTCGGAGCGACGGGAGGCTTGGTCCTCTCGGAGAAACGGACCGATGGACCTAGTTAAATGAGACCGAGGCCGCTACGGGCCCCACCGCCGCAACGTTGCTGACCAACGCCGTCAATGCCCATCGCGGGAAGGGAGCTGTTGGGCTGATTGCTCAACACAACCCGGATATGGGATCCATAAAAAACCGGTTATGGGTCATTGCCCTTTGAGATCCATAATTTAATCAGCGTCCATATGTTTCTACCTTAGAACTACTTGATTGGAAATAAGGCCATGCTCTCGCTGGGCTACCACCTCAGTAGTATCCTGATCGGTTTAGTTCTTTTTTTACAAGCCGCAGCATTGCTTCCAAGATACCCACCTAATTGTATCTTTCAAAAGGGCGTTTCCTCTTCCTCCACACAAATTTACCGGTGCAATAGTCGCTTTAAAATTTGTGCAATAAAAAGTTTAGAGTGCTTTGTGATCTTTGTCGGACTCAATTTAGTGGCCGACGTTATGAAAGAAGATGAATGATTCTTTCGCATGAAAGATACAACCCAAATCCTCTTAAAGGAGACCTTGTGTTGCACCCAGCCATCTTGATTTGAGAGTATATAGCAGAACATTTTGCAGGCCCCTATGATGAAAGTGCCTCATTTCTTTCGTACACACAAAAGTTACATTTGTACCACCAAAACGAGGGGGAGAAAACTCTTTTCGTTTAGCCCGCTTTTTACCTCCAATCTCCTTTTATCCTGTTTTTTTCACTCTTAATGCTAGCATCCATAAGTTTGCTCGTATCCTTGCTATCATAAAATGTGACATGTTATTACCCCACCCCCTTTCTCCTCCTTCATCTATTCGCTCTTTACATTGTACTTTGGATTTTTTTGTGGTTTGATAGGTATATGATTTTTTACATTACGTTAAATTGACTCAAATAATTGTTGGAACAAAATAAAAATATTTTAATTTTGACCTCATTCTGATATTTGGTATGGCACTAAATAATAGAATCATGGTTTCTTTAAAATTACGAAGGAATGGTGATTCCACTCCTGATAAGAGAAGCGGCCGTTCCCATCAGTATGGGAATGAATGAATTTTTTTGGTAATAAACTAATTAACAATATTTATAATATAAATAATAATAATAATAATAATATATTTTATATGAGTTAGTTAGTAGAATAAAAATAAATAATTTAAATATATATAAATAAAAAATTGTATTAGAAATAATGAAACTATCAAGTTAACATGCATTGTAATATTATTATTTAAAAGATTTTTGGTGTATTGTATAGTAGAAAATAAGCATTGTCTAATATAAGTTCATAAATAATACCAAATAAAATAATAATATATTAGATGAAATTAAAAACAATAAAATATTAAACTATAATAGAAGCTATAAAATACAAATATACAAAAGAGTAACTATAGGCAAATGTAATACAAAATATAAAATTATGTAATTAAAAGTTAAAAAAATTGAAGAAAAATGAAAACAAAAAATAAAAATTAAGAAATAGAAAGAGGATAAACTATAAAATTAAAAATAAAAATAAAGAAATAGAAAGAGGATAAACTATAAAAATGTAAGATAATGATCATTAATCTTATAATAGTTGTTAAATAAAAGTTCATCATATAGAAGACTTCCAGAACAATTATAATGATTGCTATTATAAGATTATTTCTGCTCTTTATTCAATGATATATTAATATCATTATAAATATTAGATAAATAATACAAAATTAAATTATATATTAATATGCAACTAGCTATGTTAAATTTTAGAATTGAATCGATACTTATGCATTCCTTTATTTCTTTCCCAAAATTATTGCCTAATGCAGTGCAAAGGCTGCCCCATCTCTCTCTCTCTCTCTCTCTCTCTCTCTCTCTCTCTCTACTCTCTCTCTCTCCTTGTAGAGAGAGCTAGCGTTTGGAGATGGAAGCGGGTTGGACGAGAGGCTAGATGGGGGATCGGTAACAGTGGGGAAGCAGGAAAAAGGGTTCACAAAAGTTAGGAGACCGGGAAAATAGATAAGTCCTATAGGAACAAAAAAAAAAAAAAAGAGCACTTCGTCAGCTGAACTGGTGTCTCTTCGTTAAGGCCTCAAGGTCTGTTGTAATCACTGCTTATTCCAAAAACTTAATCTCATCCGATGAAGTAGATTTATTTATATATTTTATATTTTTTTATACTCTTTCTCAGAGGAGGAACTCAGGATCTCTATTTTGATACCATATTAAAATCACTATTTATTTCAAAAACTCAAATTCATAGAATAAGATAAATTTATTTATATATTTTATATTTACTTACAAGATCAGCATCAAATGAACTTAATTAATCTTTGATGGATCATTCAATATGTTATCTCTCAAATTTTAGTCTAACAGGAGATACTTTTGACAATTGAATGCTAGCTAGCAACTTCCTGCCAGTTTTATTTACCAGCTATCACGACGGCATGAGGCAATGACTTTGGGAAAGAAATACAGAAGGTCGTATGCCTTTTTTTTTTATTGCCGCAATATTTCTATCCAACACCGTTGACGCCAGTCGAGAGTGGAAAAGTATTGGGCTGATTGCTTACCAGACCCCGGATTTGGTATCCATAAACAGTCGGTTATCCTGGCAGGTTTAGTTCTTTTCTATTTAATAAAATCAGATTTATTAAAGAATCTAAAATAAATAGATTCGTGACTGTCCAAAAAATAAAATATCCAATAACTCAAAAGTGGTGGTAGCCATCCAGGAAGTAGATTCTATATAATTTGCAGCACATGATACTATCTAATCCGCTACATTGTTAGTTTATCTATAGACATTTTTAATCTCATGTTCTCTAAATAATCTTGTCTCATATGATGAAGATTAGTGCCTGAAGTTTTTGTTCTCGAAAGCTACCTAATGACTATTAAGGGATCTACTTCCAAAATAATATGAAAAGCTTTTAAAACCTTTGTTACCTATGATATATCTTTTCATGCAGTATGCAATTCTGTTGACAAAATTATAATATCAAATAATCTAACATCTCTTGCCGCCACCAACGTACCAAAAAGAATTTCTTTTGGGTCGCCAAAAATGATGGAAAGAAAACTCCTTTCTTTTAGCCTGTCTTTTCCATTCCATCTTAGATTATCTTATTTTCCCCATTCCTAATGCTAATATCCATAAGTTTGATCGTGTCCTTGCACTCGTCAACGTGACCAGTTTTTCTCACCCACCTCTATTCGTTGCTTATTCTATATTCTGATTTTTTTTATATTCCAATAAGTATATGATTTTACATTACATTAGTTGACTAGGACAACTGTTGGAACATGTTCGTGTTCTTTCTCTCCACTGAGGAAGATCGAACAACATACCCATTTCCTTTTTAAACTGATATGTGCGAATGTACGAGCTTACCACCAACATCTCTAGTCAGAAAAGAAAGAAAGATAGTAAGAGAGTAGCAAAGATTTTAGTGCCTCAACTTTCAAAAACTTTTGCTACAATCACACTGCTCATTTAGTAGAAGGAAAGTAGAGTATGGTCGAGACTACAACTGAAGTATTTTATTGCTATGCTCCTACCAGTAAATGAGAGTCCTACTCGGAAACTGAAAATAATGAATATAAAGATAGAAGCAAGAATAAATTAAAGGTAAACTGGCTCCATTAATTGTTGGGATAGATATCATTGCTTAATTTTTGATACATATGCTTTTTGATTTGCGCCATATGGACCATTATTATCATGTATTGTAATTATCTTTCCTCCACTACTCCTATATTCTGAGTAGTTATACTACTCCTACATTCTGAGTAGTGGTACTACTCTCATATACTAGATAGTGATATGGGTAGTAGTAAAATAAGTGTAAATACTTCACTTCTCCATATTCTAGGTAATGGTAAGATAGGTATAATTATCCCATTCCTCATATGTATCGATAGTGGTAACTGTTGACCAACCACCATCCTTGGACTCTCCTCCACTAAGACTTTGATCTAGACTAATATCTCTCGTTCTCCTCGATCTATACTCTATTCATTCGGCCTGCATCCTTAATATTTTGATCTGTACCTTTTTTAGTGTGCTGACCTTTAGATCACAATCGCCATCTGAATATGGTGGAAACATAACGAAATAAAATTTTTCCAGTTTAGCCCTATTTTCATATTTGGTATGATAATAAAAAATGGAATCATGATTCCTCTCATCTATAAAGGAATTGTGATCCATCCCGATAATAGTAATGGCCATCCCCATCACCATGGGAATAAAAGAAAGTTTTGGTAATGAATTAATTAACAATATTTATAATATAATATATATATAATATAAGTTAGTTATTAGTAATTATTATATAAAATAAAAATAAATAATTTAACTAATGTTTTAAATCATTTTTAATAAAATAATGAAAATATTATATATTATTATTTAGAATATTTTTGTGTATTATATACTAGCAAATAAGCCTTGTCTAATATATATTCATAAATTATAAAAATTAATTTAATATTTTTAAATAAAATAATAATATATTAGATAAGATTAAAAATAATACAAATAATAAAATTATAATATAAAATATTAAAAGAGTACTTATATACCAATATAATATAAACTATAATTATATTTATATAAAATATAAAATAAGAACAAAAATGGAAATAAAAAGCTTGAAAATTATAATTAAATTTTAAAGTCAAAAGTATATATTAAATTTTAAATTCAAATATAAATAAAGTTATTTGATAAAAAAGTTGATAAAAATGGAAAATAAAGAGTGCAGCAGAATCCTATGTCACAATAATCAAAGAAGTTATCAAAAATAAAATAAAATTAATTAAAAATTAAAAATATAAATTAAAAAATAAAATTTAAAAATTTAAAATAACAATCATTAATTTTACAATACTTGTCAGATAAAAGCTCATTGTATAGTTATACAGTACAATAGAAGCCTCCCAAAGAATTATATTATTGTTATTATAAGATTCAGTTCTACTCTTTATTTGATGATATATGTAGATAAATAATATAAATCATATACTAATATATAACTAGCTATATTAAATACTAGAATTGAATTATTATCCATTTTCCATGCATTCCTTCATTTTGTGTTTAACAATGGAATGGGAATCGTGCTTCTGATTCCTTGCCTTCCATCCCTATTCTATTCTGATTTTTATTTAATTCTTTTTCATTTCTGCGAATCAAGCATAGCATTTATGAATTCTGGTTATTTTTCTATCCTTTAATCAAAGGGAAAAAAATAAATGTCCGAAAATTTCAACCCAAGGGATACGACTCCCTGTTTTATTGGAATGCTGACATCTAGGAATTGATGTAATGACAGTAGCCTTCCATGCATTTGATGCATTTCCTTAAACAGTTATTTGTTTTATTTTCAATTCAATTATAGGCTGCAATTTAATTGCTCGCAATTAGAATTGTAGTTGTGGAAAGGGGTCTGCTTTAGTTGTCTATAAATTGAAAACTACAAATACAATTATATTTAGTTATTTAAGACGGAAAGGGATATAGTGACCCTGTAATTGAGCTGGTAAGATTGCATCTGAAAAGTTTATTATTTCCATTTTATATTATAGTATAATATTTGTCATTCATTTTTATAGTTATAAAGGAAAATAACATTCCTATTATATTATCATTAGGTTAGTACAACAATAATCATATCAATATAAAATAATTTGAGAGTATAATATATATCTACAATATATAGTATATAATATAAAATTTTAATTATTATTATAATATCACGATAATAATGTTATTATACTATATTATTATTGTAATACTATTACAACTACTATTGCTATTGCTACTACAAATGTTGCTATGTTACTATTGTATTACAATTACTATATAACTATTATATTTTTACTGCAAGAACGCCATGGGAAAGAAGAGGAATGATCTAGCTTGGTCGAGCGTGTCGTCTGAAAGAGCTCCTCTCAGTTGCAAGGAATCTTGTAACTGGAACTGTGGCTGATTTTGGCTGTAATTTCAATCACAAACTTGAAGCCTGTTTTTGTAGTTGAATTGCAGTTTACAGGTGCAATTACAAGCCTTCAAACACTTGTTTTGAGCACCGACAATTCATTGAAGCTAACTACAACTGTAACCTGCAAAATCTTCTAGTTGGCACTTCGTCCAAAAAATTCTTTTTGAAGCCTGCAATTCAATTTCAATCAACTACAGCTATAGCCTGAAACTTGCAAGCAAACAAAAAGCTCCTGGACCGAGCTCTCGTGTAGCGGCGGCTGGTGGCTGCCAGCTAGCGGAAACCTCGGTCCCTAGTGCCGAGCTGAGGGCTGGATGGAAAGACTTTTGATATGCGCGGCGAGTGCTGCAGGCTCGCTCCATTATTATGGAAGGCGACTCGACCACTATTATAGGATGGATCTAAGAGGGTCCAAGGGTGTCGGGGTGGGACCATCGCCTATTCCAAGATATTTGGGCCATGGGCAGAGATGGGGACGCCTTCCTAGCCAGGCATGTTTATAAGAAGACTAATGAGGCCGCGAATTGGATAGCCTCTTACGTGATCAGTCACTACTCACTCGGGCTACATTTTGTGGATGCAGGAGGGAGAGCTGCCCAGGACTCTTCGTGATATATTATTTTCTAACTTTATTGGGTATCTCCATACTCGTGTACTGTGATACGCCCGCCTAAGCGCGCGCACACAAAAAAAAAAAGCTCCTAGAGGAATTTTAACCAAAATGTTGCTATTGCCCTAATCTGTCATGGCTCTCGCCGGTAAGGACTATTCACATTTTATGAAGAACGTTCGGAACGAGGCTGTCTGCATTGGTTGCTGGTTTTTACCTTGATAGTTGATCAATGAACTGAAAGATCCATCAGCTATAACTCACAGTCCATGTCCTTTGGAGCTGTGCAAGAACATGAAAGAAACTTGGGAGAGTGCAACCGGGAACAACCATGGTGGTAGAAGGGGATCATAATGGACCAATATTTTCCAACAAACCAGGACAAGGCCAGCTCAAAACTGTTTGAATTCTGGCCAAAAGGCCGCCAGCACACTAACATGACTATTCATGAATCAACGATACAGATCCGACAAAGAAATAAATGTTGGAGATGCTATACCCTTCAATAGGGTAACATATGCTTGCATGATTGTCCTCTAGTTCAACTAATAATTTTCAGATGATCAGATCATAAAGGGAAACACAGAATACTGGGCAAGGTTGAGTTGAACCATAATGCAAAGAGCTCATAAGAATTCATCATGCGACGCAGTTAGATCGTAACGATGTCCTGTTACGATATACAGTAATAGCATGCAAGAGAACCAACTATCAATCATGCCAATAGAATATTGGCTCAGAAGGTGATTATTTATTGTTGCAGCAATAGTGAACCACTGGATATTCTCCAGTTATTTAGAATATCCACTGCAAAATTCTACAACACTTGATGGAGACCAGTGGGAGCTGTCAGCTATTGACCTAGATAGGATAATACGAGTCACTAAGGCACACTGAATATCCATTCAACTTTAACATCTCAATATTTAGAGATGCCAGCCTCCTACTTGTAATCAGTCTATCCTAGAAAGTGAAGTCGGCAAAATGGTGGCATCAATTCTGTTCCCTATGATTCTCTTCATCTGACTGAGAGCAGGGCCCGGTGATGGCATCAGCAAAGTATTCCTCAACTGAAAAGAAAAGATCAACATAGATAGCATCAGTGTTTCCTTTATCTTGGATGAAACTTCCTGAGAACATGAAATATCCTCCCTAAGATCTTTTTTCGAAACCACACCCGTCACCCTATGAAATTAGAAGATTGGCACGAGACAGATCTTCTAATTGCATGAAAAGATGAAATCAAAAAGAAATGATAGGTTCAGCTTACCTATATCTTCCTGTTCTGGAGAGTCAAGCAGGATGTCAGAGTCTGATGGTAGGAATGGAGAGCCAGTGTAGTTTCCCAGGGCCCCAAGATCTGCCATGGATCATGACTTAGATATTAATAGCAGCAGGAAAATAAAAAAGGTTTAAATAACAATTAGCAAGAAAATCATATTATTAGAACCAGAATGTCTCTTATAAAGTTTGCATTAGCCTCCAACTCAAGATACACAATCTCGGCATCGAACCTCGTACTGGTACCTTGTCTCTTATAAAGTTTTCCCTTTTATACAGAGTTGATCCCAACACCCAGGCTTAAATGAATTCCTACACCCATTCTGCCTTTTAAATTTTATGCTACCTTGAATTGATTAAAGTTAATCAGTAATATATTATGAAAGCAGCAAATGTACCTCCCAAATTTGCGAAATCTGCAGTCAGATCTGTCAGACTGAAATTCCAAAATTGTCCTAATGATCTGTGGGAATCCCTGGAGGATCCAACCCCACCATCTGGTCCTAGTTGCAACCCTCCTGTGTTCGCTACATCAGATGTGAAGTTCGGATCAAGTGCAGATACATCCATACCCATCCCTGATAACTCGGATGGAGTGAAAGGAAAATGATTGCCCGATGCCACTGATGCAGGACTCACAGCCATCTCTGACATGGATGACATAGCACTACATGGAGGAGCAGCAGGAGCTGCTTCAGGTGCACCACTGTCCATCACAATTCTCCAAAAAAATTCAAAAGAAGAATTTATTAGAAATGTCACCCTATGCAAAAGATATATTGAAATCAAATACAAGTCTATGATTAAACTTGAGTATAAATAAAATTGCAAAGATGACATTAAATTTAAATACCACTTACGAAATTACAAGAGCCATCAGAAGGCCCTATGATCTAGGGAAGAAAATGAGACCCTAAATCTACTAATATAGATGTTGTGTGTATAGAATAAAAAACCTATAACAGACCAGCTGATGACCGGGCAAGGATGTTAATCAAATGGATCTAGCCCACTATGAGCCACTTTAACAAGACCAGAAGCTTTGTAAAATAATCATTTTTTTCAGTAGAGTTCTTTTGTCGAGGGAAGTATAGACATATACCAATGAAAGATACATATATTTCTTTATAAGCTAAGCTACATACTTGAAGAGAAAAGGTCAAGGACCGGCTTCCCTCTTCTAGCTTTTTGAAAGCTTAAGGTGTAAATGGATGATTGATATATTTTTGTTCTTCAGGAAAGGGTTTTGATCTGAACCTTTACAACAACAAAGGTTGTTCCCCAATTATAAAGAGGTCTAGAAAATTCCATCACAGTATCATAATAAAAATAAGTCTGGTCTGTGAGCCACATTCTATTTAATCATAAGAAAATGAGAAAATGCACTTACTCATTGCCAGAATTCATACGGATGGGATGAAAACTGCCTGGAGCAGGAATTCCATTAACTACATGACAGCTCGATGGTCCACAACCCATAGGATCAACATGAGGCTGGCCAGTAGTTGGCATTGGAGGTTGCTGAAAGACTGGGTACCCAATTGGTAAATTATTAACTGCACTGCGAATAGGTTGACATTGAATAAGAATGGTAACAGTGGGCAAACATATTTTTATGTTGGGACGATTGCTGAAAATAGCATAGATGCATAAACAATAAATTTACGAGTGCTTTTAAAGATAAGTGGAAAAGATAAATTGGATAGTTAAAATACTTTTTAAGTAACATTGGTGACCCTTTATCCCATGGGCAAACATTTTCATGAATTTTAACATAGTTTTGTGAAATTTAAAAAGAACAAGTCATGTTACAATGTTCTCCAAGCTGATAGAAAAATAATCGAGTAGCTACAGTAACAGGAATATGAATACATTTTGTAGGCGACTATATGCAATCAAGTTGCCATAGTAATAGGAATATCAATGTGTGCCTGTATGTGGAAGCACACGTGTGTGGTGATTTCAAAGGTTATATATACAATAAGATATTTTGTAGGGGCATATAAGCAAAAAATCCCAAAAAAAATCAAGAATATTCATATTGATAGATGATTGAGCTCTTGTTATTATTATACAAATGTAAAATTTACAGAGTTGATGCAAATAAAAGAGAAATAGCAGATATTATACTGTGAGGACCTGCGCGGGCGTGTGTTTAGTCCCACATCGGTTATTCGATGGAAAGATTTTGGGTACTTATATAGAATCAAGAAACCCAAATAATATCTTCCGGCTAGTCTTTTTGGGTGAGGTCCTGAGTTGTGACAAATGGTATCAGAGTTGTGACGAGGACGTAGAAGCTTAAACGGAGGAAGTATGTGAGGATCCGTGCAGGCATGAGTTTAGTCCCACATCGGTTATTCACTGGATAGATCTTGGGTACTTATATAGGATCAAGAAACTCAAATAATACTTTCCGGCTGGCCATTTTGGGTGCGGTCCTAGGTTATTACAAATGGTATCAAAGCGGACCCAGCTCATAACCTATGTGGATTAGGGGACACTGCAGCACGGATCCATTGGCACCGACCATGAGCTGATCGTGGTGCTTATAATTAAATTTGAATGGATTTGAACTCTTAGCTCGACGAGGATGTCAGGGCTTAAATGGAGAGAGTATGTGAAGACTCGTGCGGGCGTGTGTTTAGTTCCATATTGCTAATTCGCTGGGTAAATTTTGGGTATTTATATAGGATCAAAAATCCAAATAATACTTTCCGGCTAGACTTTTTGGGTGAGGTCCTGGGTTGTGACATATACAGATCATGATTACTTGATTTGTAATAAAATAGTATCTTATTATCAACAAATTCTAAGCCTGATAAAATTACCAAAAATGGAAGATACTCCACTGATCACTTCTAGCTTTCAAAATTTCATAGCAACCTCTATAATTAAGAGAAACAGTCATGCTCAAAAAAATAAGAGAAATTACCAGGCATAGGGTGCAACCCATTTTGCATTGGAGCCAGTGGAACCTTAGGTGGCACAGGGTATTTCATCAGATGGTACTGGTTCTCCAATAAATGATTGAACAAGATGATTTGTTTTTTCAGTTTAAGCCTTATATAGTAAGCTCTGAAAAACTCAGAGTTTTCTTCTTCCAGTTTCTGCCATACTGAAAAGAAAAGGGATATTAGACCAAAACAAGATGAATATTGTACTATCAAGTTGCATACCCCCCAATAAATAAATAAAATAAACTCTTTTAAGTGTTTCGGCATGCTTCAAGAACACATCGGACATGAATGCCCAAAAAGCAGACAATGGTAATTATTCATTAACACAAAATTTTATTATACACATGCAACCACACTTTCAAATGCTTTAAAATAAAGAATTTTAGATAGCATATAGTTGTCCAATCAGGGCAAACATCACAAGGAAAAAAAGTTTCCCATGATAAAAGACTTACCTAGTGTTGTAAAACCAGGTTCTATTCTAGCACGATTGGAGAGAGTCCTAACCACTTCCCCTTTGCTCATATACAATTGCAAACAGCGTTCTATCAAATTTTGGACCTGGAACCATGAGAGGTAACCACATAAATACAAAAAAAAGATACAGATTCATATGGGCTAACTTTTCAGGATTAGCTTTAGCAGATATGACAATATAACCAATTGAAACTTATCGTAAGCCATCTTACAAGTTCAATGTCTTCACGAGAAACCTTTCTGTTATCACTGCTTGCAATGGTTGCTGAACCTGAGTCCGCTCCAGGAGCATCTGTAGCGGAAGAGTTTTGCTGGTTACCTTGCACTTCGTGTGAAGCTTGCGACGATGGCTGTAATTCTGCCGTGCTCTGAGGATCCTGTAGAGAATGACTTTCATGTATCAAGGGGGCAAAATATGTAGATGGTAGAAGTAAAAAGACTGAATAAACGGAGCCATAATGTATCAAGAATAGTTATTGATTACTGGCAAAATTTAGCATGTATGCACCACAAGTACTGTTTGTATATGTAAAGTGACTTCATTACAGCACAAAATCAAACTTCTTCTTGTAGTATGAGATATATTTTACAAAGAATAAGAACTGCCAGTGGCTTCAACCAGTTTCTGTTGATCATCTCACATCATTAAGGTCTGAGGAACAGACATGTTCCAATGCAAAATCATCTCACATAATTAAGGACTCCAAATTGCAATGACAATCAAACAAAAGAATGTAAATCTAGATTATAAATTTGAAGATCTAAGCTGAGAAAGACCACCATCCAAATTAACATCTTAGCCAACAGCCTCTCAAAAAACCGTGTTACTTTTGAATTGTTGTTCTTCAACCAGTATCAACGGACAAATGGGTGTGTTTATATAATACCTCGATATTTTTTTCTTGTTCCAGTTGTATTCATGAGTAGAGACTAAAGTTTTATAGAAGTCAAGGAGTTTCTTCCAAATATTAAGTTCTTGAATTTCTGTAAGTAAACAATATGATAACTTTTTGTGCAGACTTAGTCCTGGCTAGAGGTAAAGATCTGATGCAGAAGGCAGGGATAGAGACAAGACTCTATTGTAAGCTCATTTTTCTTGTCATTAAAAAACTGCTAGGGAGGGATGATATGATTTACCAAAAACAAGAATTAACCAGTTTGATTGATTCTCCATAGCATACTATTATGTGCAACCTATAAAATTTTAAGTGCTAAAACATGAATGTATGCATGGAAGTTGTTTATCAAAGTGATTCAGGAAAAGGAGCATTCTGAAGTTGGACTTGTGGCAGTTTAAAAAGAGTAGTATTAAGGACTCAGATTTCTGCAAAAGTAGACTTTAAATTAGAGATGATTTACATAAATCCTGTTCAATTACTCACCATGGAAAAATGGTTGCTTGGTAAATATGGATGATGCAACAGACGTGACAATTGCTGCACTATACAGTGCAAGAAACATTCACACAGGCAGTAGACCTCACAACCACCTCACCTGTGAAGCCTTCATTTCATTTCATCACGTTAGTTTATCTAGGATCACCCAATGTACCAACGTGGAGATACTAAGCAATCTGTGATGCTGTAGGATATTTTTCAGAGTACTACATGCTCCATATTTATTGCAACTTTCTCCTGAAGAAAGAGGGGAAAAATCAGTACCTGTATAAAAAATTAAACAAGCTGGTGCTTTGGTGGTTCAAACCAAATTGTGAAGACCAAAATTTATCACTCAACAAAACTTTCACAAATAGGTGTGGCCAGTGCATGAGGCTCCCATCACTATGAGACCTATGGAGGGTCAGATGTAATGCAGCATTACCCTGCATGTGGAGAGGCTGTTTCTATGCCTCGAACCCATGACGCCTAAATCACAATGGAATAAACTTACCATTGCACCAAGGCACACCCTCTAACTCTCACGCATGCGGAAAAAAGAAACTAAAGAAATGAAAATCATCAAATTGAATATATTCAGAGAATCTTCATATGCATCAAGAATGCCAATACCAGGTAAAAGTAGCATAGAAAAGAAGACTAGACTGACAGTTCTGAATGAGAAGCCAAAATGAAGATGTAATTGATAACTGTGAGATGTTTCTTTATCATGCAGAACGGCAAAAGGCTGTCTAAATTACTGAACCCTTTGAAATGCTTCTAGTTGAGCTGCTCTTTTTCCAGTTGACATTTATGCAATAACGAATTACAGATGTTCCATAAATTTGTATTTTTATTTCTTGAATATTATTATTTTGCAAGTAGCATGTTTCCACTCAACTTATTTTCATTAGTTATATAGCTCAAGATATGCAAAATGCTACCTTTTGGTATAATTAATAATAGATGTTCCAATAAATAATGTGTTTTGTCCCTTGAACATTATTGCATTGCAAGAAACATATCGCCACTTAACGTAATATCACTATTTAAATAGCCTAAAATACAGATGTATATACACATAATAAATCTTATATGTATGGCCATGCAAAGAATCCCATTTTATGGACACGAGAGAAACAAATACTCTAGAAATCAACATGAACAACACATTATACAGGTTCGGTCAGTCTATATCAAGCCATGATTCATGATACAAAATGGTATTAACAAAAATATGCTTGATGGAAAAGGACCAAGACATTCAGGAGATATCACTGTTCAAGATTCAGAGAGGGTCTGCATCTAGATATTCAGGATGCTAGGAACTTTCCTAAGACTACTGTTGTAACCAAAATACTCGTTAATCATTCATAGTCCTCCCTATGGCTGCTTCCCAGATCATTATTTCCAAGGTTCGCATGCTCTGTAATCACAGTAAGCTTCATGCACTGAGATTTTGATTGATTTGCATATATCTCATTCACTAGCATAATTGTCAGCATAATTAATACAACAAAAATCGAGGAGACTGGAACAAGTGGGCAGTTATATGAACAGGAGATAATGAGAACAAAAACACACTCAAAAAAGAAAAAAAGCAGAAACATCTACTGTAAAATCTCTCGTTCAAAAAACACGTTGCTGGAAACGTAAAATTTAACATTCTACATCTGAATACCAAAGTTTGCCGTACCAGTACCGGACCCCGTATCTGTGCCAGATTAGCATAGTATCAGTACAGTATGGTACGGATTTTTTTTTGGCATAACGGTACCCGTACGAATACCGAACCGGTACAGTAGGCCCAGTACCATCTGATTCGGTATGGTACGGCATACCATGCTGAATACTAATGTAGTGATATAGGAGTCAAAGGATTATACTCAGCTCAATGCTTCACTGTCCCAACCTAAGAAAAACGCATCCTGTCCTCACCCTAGTAAGATTATTGAGTAATTTTTTCATTTGACGTAAAATTCTCAAATTTGCTCTTCTTCTTTCTCTTTATTCGTGGATAGACAAGGTCTCTCTCTGAAAAACCCCTGCTGGATGAGAAGAGAGTTGGGTTTTGCTAAGGAATATCACAGTGAAATATGAGAGACACGCTGAGGTTTGTGATGGACAAATCTTCATCTTTAGGAATTACAGATCTACAAGCTAAAAAATGTAGACGGTTAGATGGACAGGGCAGCCTATTAAATAAAGAATGTTGAAAAAAATAGTGGGGCTAAAAACATCTAAAGATCTACAGAGAGTAGCATACTCCCTTGAAAATTACTAGTGTATACACACGGATGTAATTGCGGTAATCAATTACTAATCTTGATAACAGTGCTCAAAGTGTTACTGACTGAAGGACTTCAGCAAGCTACTCATCTACCTCTATCACAAGCTACTTACTTCCAGTACTGGGGAAATTTTTTTGTAATAGACACAATAGACTTCAAAACCCCAAAAGAGCATTAAAAGTCGGCAAACTGAGGCCTATAAAAATCAAAATAAAAGCCATCTACATCTCAAACTACGCGTGTCCAACTTTAGAAACTTCAGATGCACTCTCATATGTAAAGACAATCTTGTGAGACCCAAACAATCAGATTCTGAATCCACCACAACTCTCTGGCCTTCTCTAAATCAAGAAAAAGAAAAGAACTTGAAATTATTAGTAGAAAAATGAAAAAAGTCGTCTAACCTCAACCCCATCTGTCGGGAAGGGCAAAAAAAAAACGAAATCAAAAGAAAAGGAGCGGAAGAAAGGGAAAAACAGGACAAAAATGTTGGTGCAAAACAATCAGCAAACCTAAGCATCCTACCGCGAAACTCAAGGACAATCCCGTTCCCGATCATTCTAAAGATTTTCTCGAATCTAAGCTTACCATGGAGTCGATAGAAAGAGAGCGGAGAAGAAGAGACAAGTTTTCTAGGTTTTCTTAGGGCCAAACTCCACCCAGAGCCCTCTCTTCCTTTCCCTCTCCAACCGCGGAGAATGAACGGAAAGAGACGGACGAGAAGGAGAAACGAGAAGAAAGGAGAGAGGAGGAGGAGAGGAAAAACGCCCCTTCACCTCGGCAAGGCCGCTGACATTTATACACGCGACGATTTTATCTTCTTATAGTAAGATTAGATTTTTTTTTTTTAAACTAGCGAGGAGGTGGGCTTGGGCTTTTTGAACGCCGGAAGTGGTATGTATAGTAATAGTAGAAACAAGACAGTATAATACGGTTCGTGGCTTATCGGCTCGGCTCGGCTCGGCTCGGCTCGGGAACAGGAGAAGTTGGCTAGATTTTTGGAAGGGTGGTGGTGGTCATTAATAGTAACCGCGGTTTCGGCGTGAAAGGCCAGACGAGCTGGGTCGGATCGGAGCATCGCATTCTCCGGTTTGTCCAAATCTGGCGTCGGCGAGATCATGTTCATTTGTGGCCCAAAAACATTAGCAAAAAAATCTTGATGGAGAATTTCTGTTTTTTTGTGTACATATTGAGAATTTCTGTTTGAAGGTGGAAATTCTCAACTAGTTGGGATGCTAATCAATTGCTCCAATTTATACTAAAGTCACATAAAAATTAAACCAATTAAATTCTAGTGGGTTAACGTAGAGCCAAAAAAGGTTGGATCAGATTTTTGTACTTTAAAGACTACAAATTTCTTTTCATATTGATGCACAAACACACAAACACAGATATACAGCAGGTATGCTATCCAGCCAACTTGAAACACAAAAACCCAATTGCTTGTAAGTTCCAAAGTTCTTGAATAACTCCCCAAACTTCCTTAATTGATATAAAAACCAACTATATCACTTGTACAAATTTCGAAAAAGATTGTTGAGATGCATGGAATTGAAGCTGGAGAGAATCCAAACTTGTTTTAGTTTTTTTTGGAAATAGTATTTGTCCTCGAGGATTAAAAAAAAAAAAACCGCAATAATCAACCAATCAATCAATCAATCAATCTTCCGGCAACACGACTGGGTTTCCAACTTTCCCATGGCTGTGATACGACGCACAACACATGCCGTCACAATCCTGCGCGATCATGATGCCACTTAATGGAAAGTTCGCACGAACAAATGAATCAGCTCGGTTCTCAGCTCTTCGCATTTTAGATATCTGGCTTCCAGTTTCCGGCCGGGTCCCTGTCTGCAGGAATTCTGTGTGCCCCATTGTAGTAGAACCGTCGCCGTGTTCGATCGACGCCCACTCGATCGTCGGCCTGAAAGGGATACATGGTTGCGAGGTGAAATAATTGAAAAGATCCACCACCTCCCCACCAAAACAGCGCTTATGTCCGCTTGCCAGCCACTTTTTCCGCCTGACGTTGATGCCCAACATCATTTCCGATTCAAGTTCCACACGAAGAAGTTCTTGTGGCCTACAAGGTGAGCTTACTGTTGACCACCCACAGATTGGGCGAAGACAAAGAAAGAGAGAGAAGCCCACAGATTTCAGGAGAGACAGAGTCCCAAAGAGCCCTTCAAAGGTGGCTGGAGACCTTTGCGAGGGCTCAAGAGGCCGGAAATAAGGTCATAGGAGAGGATTCGACGTGCGTTTCCTTGGTCAAATGGAGCAGATATTGGCGCTGGTGGAAAGCTGCAGGAGGGAGGGGCCCACGCGGCCGCGTGTACGTAGTGCCTGAGGGAGAGCCTTGGAGAGGGACAGGGAGTGGGATTTTGCCCTAATGGAGGGAATGAAGACGCCCATGGTTTTAGCAGCATTCTTCACGGAGATTGGAAGAAATTTCAAGAAGACAGGGAGTGATTGGAATTTGCTTTTGATACTGATTAAACAGTATACATGACAAATGGTGGATGATTGAGACTTTTGAGTTCGAGTTTGTCTGTTCCGCACGCAAAAGAATGATCGATCTTCTTCCACGAAATCGATCGTCGAGTTGCATCCCGCATACATCTTAAAGCACTTCAAACTCTTTCATTCATCTACCTGCGCAGATCTTGAAATGATAATTACATGATTCAATAGTTGATCCACACTAAAGAACCTAAAAGAAATGGGTGCTTTCTTATCTGTGTTGTAGTACGGAGCACTCCTAAGTGCTTCTAGTCATGATATTGTGTCTGCTACGTGCAATGTTGTGGAAGCTTTATAAGTCATATTATGCTCGATACTGTTATGAGATAACAGGACTCGTATTTCTTTCCATTGCACCAATATCATTTGGGACCCGAGAACAATGTTGGCAGTCACGTGTGGAGAACATTTTGGTGTGCACTCAAATATTTGATTCAAATGCTATCAATTAATCTCATCTACATAATAATGCATGAATTAAGTTATTCCATCTTCTCTTATTTTATCTTTTTATTCTGGATATTGATTGAATTCCCCTACTGTTATCACAGCTATTGAGAATTGCATTTGCTTGGGCATTATTGCATCAGTCCTATCCTCGTATCTTTTGCAGCCCTTGCCACTGTGGACTGTTGTCTTCCTTCACTACCAAGATGATTCTTGAAAGTGCAGCTAATTATCCTCGTCTTTGATTGTCGGCACATGCCTTCAAAAATTTAAGAAGTTATAGGATTATCAGCTAAATCAAATAGGCTAGTTATGTATCCACATATATTTACATTGTTGTTAATAATATTTATCCAGCACTCAAATAAGGGTTTTAATTACCTCTTGTGAAATAATTTCAACTTACAGAGATTTCTCTACCCTCTCTTTTATTTTTTCTTCTCTCTTTTACTTTTTCTTATTTTTTGTAACCTACCTCATGTTGGAATATTTCAAAATTCCGAGTCTGCCCTTCTCTCTCTTTTGTCTTTTTGTCTAGTGTACTTTCTTTAGTCCCACATTGGAAAGGAACAAAACTCAAAAGATCTTTATATAGTATTCAACATTTTAACTTGGTGAAGCAAAGAAAGAAAGTTGCCCACGCGCGCATGAGCCCAATGGAGGTCCAAGCCAAAATTGGCGAATCCGATCCGGAAACGTTTAACCGGGCGCGTTGCGATTATCACGCGCAGGGGGACCCCCCCCCCCCCCGCGGGTGTGGGCTTGAGCCAGGTTTCTTTTCTCTTGATAAAACGACGTATCTTTTAAATACGCCTCTTCATTTCTTTTTAAACCCTATCAGATCCGATAGAGTAATCTAATCTAACCTATCCTCTCTCTGTTTCCGAAAGCCTCTCTGTTTCTTGTTCCCGAGAAGAGTCTCCCTGTTTTCTTCTCTGTTGTCATTCCAAGAGCGCGGTTCTGGGCTGTTCGACCGTCACTTCATCTGCGAGTGTACGCTTGGAGTGATCCAGTTGTTGTATCCTGGAGGATAGGCCGCCATTACCTGCTACACCGAGATTCAATCTTCGAGGGGCGCGATCTATTCTTAAGGACAGTGAAATCACGCCTCAACTGATAAGTTCTTCCTTCTTTCATCTATTATTTTTCTTACAATCTTAAGAATAGTTCGGCATGGATTCTGCTATGATTACTGCTAGATCAATTCCTGATACTTCTAAAATTGAGAGTTTCAATGGTATGTATTTTAAGAGATGGCAAGAACGTGTTTATTCTGCATTGGATATGCTTAATTTTGCTCAGTATTTAAATCAGTCAAAACCGATAGAAGGGTCTGAAGATTTTGACACTAAATTCAAAGAGTGGGAACATGGAAATAAAATCTGTAGACACACAATTCTGAGTACACTGTCCAATGAACTTTTTGATGTCTACTGTTCATACAAAGAAGCTGCAGAAATTTGGGAAAATCTGAATAAAAAATATGTGTTAGAAGATGCTGGAGTACAGAAATATGCTATAGGAAATTTTCTGCACTTTCAAATGTCCGAGGATAGGGATGTGTCATCCCAAATACATGATTTTCATAGATTAGTCACTGATCTTAAAAATGAAGATATAATGCTTCAAGAAGTTTTCCTAGCCGGCTGTTTGATTGAAAAATTACCTGAGTCTTGGAAACATTATAAAAATAGCATGAAGCACAAAAGGAAACATATGAGTCTTGAAGATGTTATTGTTCATATTAGAATAGAAGAACAAAATCGAGTCAGAGACCGAGAACAATTGGCCAAGGAAATGACTTCAAAAGCCAATGTTATAGTCAGCAAACCAGGTGGGTCTCGTTCAAAGTCCAAGAAGCCTTATCTCAAAAATGATAAGAAACCTAAGTTCCAAGGTCCAGGTTTTAAAAGAAAAGGAACTTGTTTTGTTTGTGGAAAACCTGGACATTATGCTAATCAATGCAGGTTTAGAAAAAGGAATGATATATCTGCTAAACCAAATGCTAACTTGGTGGAGACAGATATTATTGCAGCAGTTGTGTTTGAAACCAACATGGTTATGGGAGCAAAGGACTGGGTGGTAGACTCTGGGGCTACCAGACATATTTGTGGAAATAGAAGTGCGTTTACTTCCTACACTCCATTGAATGAAGGCGAGGAACAAGTGTTCATGGGTGATTCGAGACCCTCGCCAGTGGTTGGCAAAGGAAAAGTACTCCTCAAGCTAACATCAGAAAAAGTCCTTTCCCTGAATGATGTGCTGCATGTTCCTAATATCCGTTGGAACTTAGTATCTGTTTCTTTATTAGGAAAGGCTGGAGTTAAAGTGTATTTTGAGTCTGATAAAATTGTAATGACTAAGAACAATGTTTTCATTGGGAAGGGTTATTGTAACCAGGGTTTATTTGTCTTGAATGTAACCGAAACTATGAATGAAAATGCATCATCTTTTGCTTATTTGATTGATTCTGTTGATGTATGGCATGGTAGATTAGGACATGTTAATTTTTCTTATATCAAGAAAATGAAAGACCTAGGCTTGTTAAATAATATTACCTTTGGAAATGTGAATGATAAATGTGAAGTATGTGTAGAATCTAAATCTACTAAAAAGAGTCATAAGTCAATAGAAAGAGAAACTGAATTACTTGGATTAATACATTCTGATTTAGGAGATTTGAAAAACACTCCAACTAGAGGAGGAAAAAGATTTTACATAACTTTTATTGATGATTATTCTAGATACACTAAGGTATATCTACTTAGGACTAAAGATGAAACTTTTGAAAAATTTCAGCAATATGTTACTGAAGTAGAAAATAAATTTAATAAGAAAATTAAAAGAATAAGGACTGATAGAGGAGGAGAATATGAGTATAATCTCTTCAATAAATTTTGTGAAGATAAAGGTATAATCCATGAGATTACCCCACCATATTCTCCTGAATCTAATGGAGTTGCTGAACGTAAAAATAGAACTCTAAAAGAAATGATGAATGCTATGTTAATAAGCTCAGGAGTACCTCTTTATTTGTGGGGGGAAGCTATTCTTTCTGCTTGTCACATTCAAAATAGAATACCTTATAAAAAATCTGGTAAGACACCCTATGAGTTTTGGGAAGGTCATGTACCTAACCTTACATATCTTAAAGTGTGGGGGTGTTTGGCCAAAGTTCTATTACCTGAACCAAAGAAAAGAAAGTTGGGACCTAAAACCTTTGATTGCTTATTTATTGGTTATGCATTAAATAGTGCTGCTTATAGATTCTTGGTATTAAAATGTGAATCTAATATTATGGAACCCAACACTATAGTAGAATCTAAAAATGCTGATTTCTTTGAACATATCTTTCCTATGAAACTAGGTAAAGAAAAAATTGACTCTCAGTCTCATAATAAACAAGAAAAGGAGGCACATGAAAATTATGAAATTGATTTAAGAAGAAGTAAAAGAACTAGAAAAGAGAAAAATTTTGGAAATGATTTTTACACCTTTCTTGTTGATAATGAACCTCAAACTTATAAAGAAGCAATAACTTCAGCTGATGCACCTTTTTGGAAGGAGGCTATTAATAATGAAATAGAGTCTATTATGTCTAATCATACATGGACCTTAGTTGATTTGCCTCCAGGTGCTAAATCAATTGGTTGTAAGTGGATTTTTAAAAGAAAGTTAAAACCAGATAATTCAATTGATAAGTTTAAAGCAAGATTAGTAGCAAAAGGATACTCACAAAGAAAAGATATTGATTATTTTGACATCTTTGCACCAGTTTCTAGAATTTCATCTATTAGAGTACTCATTGCATTAGCATCCATTCATAATTTAGTAATTCACCAAATGGATGTAAAAACTGCATTCTTGAATGGAGAATTAGATGAAGAAATTTACATGGAACAACCTGAAGGCTGTGTTGTTCCTGGTAATGAGCACAAAGTTTGTAAATTAGTAAAATCCTTATATGGATTAAAACAAGCACCTAAACAATGGCATGAAAAATTTGATAAAGTATTGGTAATCTAATGGCTTTCTAATTAATGAGGCTGATAAGTGTGTTTATAGTAAGGTTGTTAATAATGTTGTTGTGATCATATGTTTGTATGTTGATGATATGCTTATAATGGGAACTGATTTGAATATAGTTATAGATACTAAGAAATTTTTAGCTTCAAATTTTGATATGAAAGATATGGGTGAAGCTGATGTAATTCTTGGGATTAAAATAACAAGAAGTTCTAATGGACTTATGCTATCACAAGAACACTATATTGAGAAAATTTTAAGAAAATTTGAGCATTATGATAGTAAACCCGTATCTACTCCATATGATGCTAGTATACATTTAAGGAAAAATAAAGATAATGGTATTTTACAAATAGAATATGCTCGCATCATTGGTAGTTTAATGTTTTTAGTTAACTGCACTCGTCCTGATATTGCTTATGCAGTAGGAAGATTAAGTAGGTATACTCATAATCCTAGTAAGGACCATTGGAGTGCTGTTCATAGAGTACTAAGGTACTTGAAAGGAACCATTAATTATGGTTTGTTATATCGTGGATTTCCAGCTGTACTAGAAGGGTATAGTGATGCAAATTGGATCTCTGATTCAGATGAGATGAAATCCACGAGTGGATATATCTTTACTCTTGGTGGGGGTGCAGTATCTTGGAAATCATCCAAGCAAACATGCATCGCTCGGTCTACAATGGAGTCCGAGTTTATTGCCTTAGAAAAGGCAGGTTCTGAAGCTGAATGGCTTAGAAATCTTGTGGGAGATATTCCATTATGGAATAAACCAACACCTTCTGTGTCTATTCTTTGTGATAACCAAGCTGCTATATATCGAGCTAAGAATAAAGTTTATAATGGGAAGAATAGACACATAAGGTTGAGACATAATATTGTAAGGCAGCTGCTTGATGATGGGATTATATCTCTTGAGTTTGTAAAGTCAGAGTTGAATTTGGCCGATCCTTTGACAAACCACTAGGTAGAAAACTAGTGAGTGAAACATCGAGGGGGATGGGACTAATGCCTATATCAAAGTCAATAACGACAGAAACCCAACATGTGTGATTGGAGATCCCATGAAGCATGTTCATATGGGTAATAATAAGTCGCTAGTTGACTGTGAGTACACTATCGTATTTAATTTTGGAAAATCCATCCCTATGGTGTAGATAGTGCAAACTGCAGTAGATAAGGATGAGGTAAAGCTCTTAATGGATACCATAGTCCTTTAGGATGGTGTGTATACCTGCAGTACACACTTGATGGATCCACCTATATGGGTGTGGGAGTGGGGCCGCTTCCTATGAGAATTAGGCAGTTCTCTAAAGCACTCATGAATATCCAGGTAAGGTGCATGGCCTATTTGCACCAACCCGTTTAGAACAAGCCCAGAACTTGAGAGGTCAATGTGGGCTATGAGTCACTGTTTTACATAAAGGACTTTTGGTTCATAGAAATTTCATATTTCACCAAAAGTTCTGTAAGTCATACTTACTAGTCCTAAAAAATGGTTCATAGTCTCAAAGACACCAATTTGATGCATTGAACTCTCGCGCTCGTTAACTTATTATTGAATTTTAAAATATGTGGGGGATTGTTGGAATATTTCAAAATTCCGAGTCTGCCCTTCTCTCTCTTTTGTCTTTTTGTCTAGTGTACTTTCTTTAGTCCCACATTGGAAAGGAACAAAACTCAAAAGATCTTTATATAGTATTCAACATTTTAACTTGGTGAAGCAAAGAAAGAAAGTAGCCCACGCGCGCATGAGCCCAATGGAGGTCCAAGCCAAAATTGGCGAATCCGATCCGGAAACGTTTAACCGGGCGCGTTGCGATTATCACGCGCAGGGGGACCCCCCCCCCCCCCCCCCCCCGCGGGTGTGGGCTTGAGCCAGGTTTCTTTTCTCTTGATAAAACGTCGCGTCTTTAAAAACACCTCTTTCATAAAACGACGTGTCTTTTAAATACGCCTCTTCATTTCTTTTTAAACCCTATCAGATCCGATAGAGTAATCTAATCTAACCTATCCTCTCTCTGTTTCCGAAAGCCTCTCTGTTTCTTGTTCCCGAGAAGAGTCTCCCTGTTTTCTTCTCTGTTGTCATTCCAAGAGCGCGGTTCTGGGCTGTTCGACCGTCACTTCATCTGCGAGTGTACGCTTGGAGTGATCCAGTTGTTGTATCCTGGAGGATAGGCCGCCATTACCTGCTACACCGAGATTCAATCTTCGAGGGGCGCGAT
Organism: Phoenix dactylifera; assembly: GCF_009389715.1. NCBI lineage: Eukaryota > Viridiplantae > Streptophyta > Magnoliopsida > Arecales > Arecaceae > Phoenix > Phoenix dactylifera. The sequence goes on along the minus strand of NC_052399.1, from coordinate 18,645,993 downwards.
CTATTCTTAAGGACAGTGAAATCACGCCTCAACTGATAAGTTCTTCCTTCTTTCATCTATTATTTTTCTTACACCTCACTATATAGCACTCAAACTTTGGCCGATAAGAGTTATCATTAATTTAGGGATAAATGGATAAGGTAACAAAAAACTTTGGCTATAATTCAAGAATGAATGACATGTTGCTACTCTAGTCACCTAAAACTCACTCTCTTTAACCTTCTGTCGATATAGGATTTTGCTACATTGAAAAGTTAACAAAATATTATTCACATTCTAGGAAATATAACTTATTTTTTAATAGTTTATCATGGCTAGAAGACATATTTATTTTTTTTTTTTTGAGCGGTAAGGGAGGCAAAAAGCCCCCTAGAAATTTTTTATTAGAGAGAAAAAGATATTTACATAATGATAGAATGGAGGGAAGGATTAACGAACATTACAGCACAATGCCTATATTTTCCCCAGAACAAAATTTTCATCCAATAGGAAAAACTCCAATCCTATTAAATAAAATAACATACTTGGCCTACAAAAAAAAAAAAAAAAAAAAGGAGGAAGCTGGAGGAATCATTAGGTAGAGATGACTTTGGTCAATAAAGCTAAATATAATTAAGTGTGCCGATGGCCTTTGAGCAGAGCATCCTCTCTCGGTAGGTTCCCAATATGAATATTATTTGAAGCTTTCCAAGAAGATTTTGAGGGGTTGGAGCTGATAAAAGCTTTGGAAACAGTCTGAGCAGAACAATTTTTTTTAACCTAATTGAAAGCACTTGTATTGCTACCAAAGGAGATCACCTTGAAGGTCAGACTTGCTTATAACAATTGGTTCTGAAAAGCAAAGTAGTGGAAAGATGACTTTGGGTTGCACAAGGATAACCGATCATTGAAGAAGTGAAGTCCCTTCAAAGCAATGACTGTATTTAAAGAGTGCTTATCGAGGAATATTCTAGCTTTTTGTTCCTTCCAGCATACCTAAGTTATAGCTGCAAAGAGCATGAGGATAATTGGTTGGGCCAATTTAGAAAAGGCCCTCTTTCTCTGTGTGAAACAATTATTTTCAAAAGAGAAATGAGGATGCGGAACACCAAGAGCCAAGCAAATTGTTTTCCATATGGATAAGAAGAAGTGACAAATTTGAGAATACGTGATCAATTGATTCTTGTCCATGACCACAGAGGGCAAACCTCCCATATGTCTTCCTATCTTTTTTCTTAGAAGATCTCTTGCATTCAGCCTCCTGTTCCAACGTAACCATAAGAAATATTTGACCTTAAGTGGAGCACAAAGATTCCAAAGATCACCGGCGAACTTGCATTTGATGCCTGTCATATTGATGAATTGGTAGAAAGAGGCGGTTGAGAATAAATTATTGTTATCTAATTTCCATACCACTTGATCACCATCTTGGTTAAGAGAAACACGAGCAAGAAGAGTTAGTAATTTATTAAATCCAGCTTGAACATCCGTCGTGGACCGCCTAAGTTTGTTAAATTTTCATTCCAAAGTGCTTGGGTTGAAAAATTAAGCCACTATCTCATTCTTTTTCTGGTTGATTCTATAGAGCTTGAGGAAGAGGGTTTGTAGAGGAGCATCACAAATCGAACAATCTTTCCAAAAGAGCATTCCTTGACCAGTGCCGGTCTGAAATTTTGCAATTAGATAACATAAAATGGTTTATCATGGCTATACATTGAAAACTGACAATTAATGATTACTAAACGATAAAAGAATCATATTATCCAAAAAAAAACAAGATTCTTGATAAGTGGTATTCTCAAGGGTTGAGAGATTTTACCTCTTTTCTCCTTGGTAAGGTGTAGGTTATGTAGATTATGAAGAACTTGTTGCATATATGTTGTAATTAGTCCCAACACTTGTAATTCTAGAAATGATGGAAGTTTGTTCATTTTGCTAAAAGAATAAATATATTTCTATCATGCGTTAAACCTCCTTGGACCACAATTTAGGTTTAGGTCCCAAACATAGACATTTGGTCGTATTGGAAAAGAATAAATCTTGCTTTCACTAGACAAAATCAAACTTGATGTGGCTTGATAATAATACGAGATAAAAATATTAGTCCATCTTATAATTTACAACTCCAAAAGAAACATGGTCTAAAATAGTATAATACTTGTTTTGCCGGCTTTCTAAGTTGGCCATCCTTGCAAAAGATTATAGTAAATATATCAAAATAGTGAATTTCCTTCTACTTTTATAATGAAAATTATAGCTATTATTTGCTTAAATATATCTAGATTGAAAATTTTTTGGCATAAAACAAAAAATTATTATCATGACATTTTATGGTGAAAAATAGTAGGTGATAATGGTAAATGATAGTATCAATTGCATTATTTATTATTAGTAGAAATAATTTTGATCAATTGGTATGAAGTTTAAAATCTAATTATCATTTACAGATGCAATTAAAATGTTAAATCCCAACCTACATTTCTATTATATATTAGTTCTAACAATAAAAATCTTGGATGATGCATTTTCAAAAAAAAATCAATACTTAGATAATTATGGTGCGGATAGGTCCTCTTTTTTTCTCTGAAAAAATAGATACTATTTAAAGTCTAGGCCATATTTTTTTCAAAAGATAGACTACCGGTAGTCGCACTCTTTTAACTCGGCAATGAAAAGTTTTGGAATTTATATGAAATTACTGTAAATTTAAGTCTCCTTCTTTGGAAAAAAAATTACTACCACCATTCGCCATTATATTTCATGCTTTCATGCCAACCTAGATGTTGATTTATACTAGTACAATGTCTAGCTATTGTAATATATATAAAATTATGGTCTTTCTTGGAAACTTGTATATATAAACTATTTTTGAATCTTCTAGCTAATTTAATTATTTTCAAACAATAAGAACATCATAACCGCTAATCAAAAAATAGTGAAAATATCACAATCAATATTGAAAAAGAGTACTTTAACTATTTATGGGTCATGATCTCAGAATAGATTGGCCCTTTCTAAGTTTGTGTACTTTCCATACCAATCAATATAAATCCGAATCTCCAAATTACTGCATCAGGCGTAATTTACCCAAGACGGCAGATAGCTCAGCATCAAAGCCACGGTGCAAGATATTAAGATAAGCTGTGCCTAGTTAACTGGTCCAATATCATTCTTTTCAACCATTTCTAGAAGTAACCAACTTTATCCACGTCGACTTGTATTCCGCTTCGGGGCGCAACCGGAGCCGGCTCACGAGCCTCGCGCCCGCTCTCGTGACTCGAGAGCACCTTTGATCCGATACTTCTCCCTCGAGGAGAAGAAAGCATCAAAAATGATGGCAACAAGCTTCTCAACGTCTAATGCCACTCTTTTCCAGATTAAGGGATATTTGTGCGTGGGGACCATGAGGAGCGGGACCAGCAAGAAATACGTGGGCGAACTGGAGGGGACATTCGTTAAACTGTTGGTTGTCAAGATAAATGTCCAGGTTTAATCAACAAAGGAAGGGAAGAAGGAAACGTAAAGTGAAATGGCCAATCGCTGTCAACCACGTTTCAGCGTCGTTGTTGGTCCGTCACGCGCCCCGATGACAGCGTCCCGTGCGGGGTCCATCGCGAGAGTGGGGGTTCCGTGGCCGAGATCTGGACACGTGGCAGGAGGGAGGCAGCGGAGCGTGGTCCACACGGGGACCGTTCGTCGGGGGGGGGGGGGGGGATCCCGACCGGGAGTGGGATGGAATGGGCCGCGGAGACCGTTTGGCAAAGAAAAGTTTGAAGGAGTGTTGAAATGTTCGAGTTGTTTGGAGTTTTTTATTTCTATTTTTTTTACAAGAAAGTAATGAAAAAACCCGACTCGAATTATTAAGAAAATAAAAAAAATGCTTGCATACGCTTGTTGTGGAACTGCCATAATTGCGCCATGGATAAAAAGAAATGGAGGGGCATCTACGCTTGAGAATATGGGACCACCTCAACGCTTTACTCTTTCTGCATACGGCCTCAATTCGGGTGTCTTATCTCAGAGCCTAATGCCAATAATTCGCAAATGATGCCACTTGCTTTGGAACAAGCCCAGTTCCACTGAGCAATTTAATAATTACCCACATAAGTCTCGCGGGAGAGTGATGCACTTAAAAAAACGTGGCATTTTAACATGTCTTAGCTGAACATAAAGTAGATTCAAGTTCGCGAGAAAAAAAAACCAGCCGGATGATATTTTGTTTTTAGTTTCGTATAAGTACTCAAAAAAATTTTGACAAATAATCAATATGAGACTAATACACGTCTGAATCCTCACGTACCTTTCATTTAAGCCTTGATGTTCTTATCAGACTGGAGGTCCAAATCCATTCAAATCTAAAACAACTCGGAATATTATCAAAAAAAGCTACGGATCCAAACCTATTCAAGTCTAATCACAGGCACCATGATCGATCCATAATCAGTTTTAATGAGTATGTGCTACAATGTCTTCTAGTCCAAATGGACTATGGGTTAGATCCGCTCTAATATCATTTGTAATAACTTAAGACCTCACCCAAAAAAACTAGTTGGAATGTATTTTTTGAGTTTTTTAATCTTATATAAATACTTAAAAATTTTTCAGCGAATAACTAATATAGGACTAAACATATGTTCGCACGGATTCTCATAGTTTTCCAACACGGTTTTCTCATAAAAATTTATAGAGACATGAGTTTTTTCGCGCCGGGATGATGAAAACAAGCATATGCTGTAAGCATGGGGCGGTGAGACGACCGAGGCTTGCAAACATGGAGAATAGGAGATGATACTTGAGCTTCACGGTTTTGATTGAAGTGTTGCTAAGCTCTTCAACCTTTGGCAACGTCATTCATAGAATTGTAGCTCTAGTTAGTAAGTGAATTATATGTAGTTCAGCAGGAAAATAATGAGAAATTTACGCCCCAAAAGGAAGGATTAAATTAGGATAGGAAAAGAAGGCAGTTCGATTGGCTAACCTCCTGATATGAATCATGTTCTCACTGTTCCTACATGAAGCTACCAAGAACACTGAAATCCCCCATCGAAAGAACCAAACCACATGGTGGAGTCACCAATGGAACCATCTTAAAGACCATCTGTCCCCCCCCCCCCCCCCCCCCAATATACTTTTAAGTTCCCCCTGAAGAACAATAATCAAAACATTTAAACTCACGCTGTTCATCTTGATTTACCTGTTCGGATTCTGATATTATCATCTTAGAAAAGAAAAGAAGGGGAAGAAAAAAAATAAGAGACTACAATTTGTGTCTTTTCTATATTAGCATTCAATTCTAATCTTTTGATGATGGATGCAAAAGAGATTTTGAGCCATAATAGAGTAACTTTACCGTTGCCATCAAAAACTCATCCTTTTAGTGCTAGTTAAATTAAAAAATAATAAAAATAAAAATGGACTCATCCTTCTGGTGGAACCATGTGATCTATGTCCAACTTTTATCCGGAGGCCACCTTGTACCTGCACACCTTTTGGTTATCTGCATGTATCTAGGTTTCCATCAATACAGTAACGGCCAAGTACATTCGCACAAAATGGAACCATGTAAAATTAGCCAATTTATGCAGATGGAGCAAGAAAGGGACGGGAAATATAGCTTGATAATTAAAATTGACATAGCTCACTGTAAAATAATCTGTACCATCTAATCTGTCATGCCCTGAATCCAACATTTGGGTCAGCTATGTGACACGGCTGCATCTTTCCAGGGCAAAGTTCTAAAAAATATGCAAAGACTAAAAATTTATTACAACGTCCATATCATTGAACAATAATGATTTTAATTCATAACAAATAACAAAATTGGTATAATTATAAAATTTAATCATATAACCACTGAAGAGTGATAAATCATACGGTATCTTATAAATCTTCAACAATGTTATCATGCAGCTTTTCATTCCATTCCTGTTTAACTCGATCTGGATCCAAGATTAATTATCTTTTCAACTTTGGACTAAATCTTGGTCACGTTTTTTCGCCCGTGATGGGGCAATCAATAGGTGTCACGTTTTCCGCCAGTGACGGAGTAATTGATAGTGCCACATTTTCAACCTGTAACGAGACAATCGATGATAACGAGATCAACGCAGAGTTCTTGTTCATTCAATTAAGTTCACATCCACAAATCAATTCTTTTTATCTCCAACATTGGACTAACCACGGTCATGTTTTCCATCCATGGTGGGGTAATCGATAGGTGTCATAATTCTAGCGTGCGACGGGGCAATTCATAAGTGTCATATTTTTCGCCCGTGACAAAAAAATTAATATAACATAATTAGTCTAGAGTACCATATCTATTAGTCAATTATGCAATTGTAAGTTATTCTCATATATGCATCCATCACGTGCATACATGATCAAAACATGGTTTAATATAGAAACCATCGTAAATAATTCTTGTATCTTACTTATCTTGATCATTAGCATATTTTATATATATATATATATATATATATGTATGTATGTATGTATGTATGTTGTATGTATGTATGTACAAAATATCTATAATTTGTAGGCGGGCGTATAAGGATTCTTATTTCTACATCGACAACTCATACAAAGTAGTCGCTTGTCCATACTGCAATCTACGAATCAGGGTATGCAGAACCCTACTCGACATCGATTGCCCTCCTATATAACTAAATTAATATAAAGAAATCATCCGAGATAATCGACAATCCATAACCTTTTATTGGTCCACTAAAGAGTTCACCATCACGTAGTAACCCAGGACTACCCACCAATCCCTTCCACCCAAACTTTTCAGAATCAACTAGAGAGAGAATACCAAAATAGAGAGAGAAAAGAAGAAGAAGAAAGAGAGAGAAATAAAGAAAGAGAAACTAGAGAGATAAAGAGAGAAAGCAAGAGAAAGAGAATATATGATTCTCTTCTCAAACGAGAAGAAGGAAACGAGGTTCTAGGCCCAGCCACCCCCCATGATGGCGACTCCCGGCAACAACAGCAGCGATGACCCTGGCGACAACATCAACAATGACCCTCGGTGGCGGTGGCCAATCGAACAAGAATAAGAAAAAAAAAGAAAAAAAACAAGGGAAAACCCCTTCTTGAAATTCAGCATTTAGTTAGCTTCAATCGGCCGATTATGGTAGCTAGGGACCAAAAGAGAGAGGAGAAGAAGCTCTAGAGTTTGTTACCTTAGCACCAGTGAGGTATCGATGATAGCTTGATGAAAATCCCCAATGAAAAACCAAGAGTAATCTTAACAAAAATAGACTCAAATTGGCGGCAAACTTGGATGATCAACAATGAAGCTCGAAGGAAGGGTGAGGTTTGCTTAAATAAACTTGGAGGCTAGGGTTTCCTAGCCTTCGACGGAGTCAAAGAGGAACCAGAGTCAGTCCCCTCTTTTGACTCAAACAGAGAAACTTCGTTCCTTCTTTTGTGGCCCGATCTCACATTAAAATTCATGCTGAGCATGGGCTGGTTGATGGACCAGGCCACATAATCTATAGTTGTTTAACTCAAAGTGACAAGATTTAGCAGATGAATAAAAGAGATGCAAAATCCAATCTTGGAATATTGTCCTGGATCTTCCACATAATTGAAAAACCAGTAATGATTCATCAATATATGACAAATAGTAGCAAGAAAATTAGCATATACCATTTTATTTGTCATGTCTCGAGATAATGACTACATGTTCGCATGAAGAGAGCATGGGGGTGCTAAGGAAGCTCGTCTTATCTAGGAAGTAGATAGGGAATAACCCAATGAACACAGCAGGTCCAAGATTTCAATCCGGGCAAACAATAGCACGCTCATGCCTTTTATCCTGCCTTTTATCTTGTGACTTAGCTTTAACATGTTTGTATAGGTCCTGTTTATCATTAAATCCAATATTGCGACATGACTGATATAGCTCGGATTCACTATTTCTAAAATCTCGCTTGATAGCTCAACCTGCCCACGAGATGATGATACATGTCCAGTAAAATCAACGGCCAATCAAATCTCTGAATTATCAGCATGATTGGTTACAACTCGATGTGATCTCAATGAACTTGAAAAAGAATATCGTGACCAAAAGTAGATAAGAAAAATGGCAAATCACAGCGCATCTAAAAAGGAATATCCTAACTACCA